>NC_034412.1:70644799-70922099 GCF_002078875.1 Numida meleagris | reverse complement strand
AAAAAAAAGTATATAAGGCAAAACAGTACTATTCTGTACTAGATAACTACAAAGAGCTGAAGCTCAGAAGCAATCCTCAGAGTTTATCTAATACTCCAAATTGCTCAAAAGCTATTTGTTGGTAAAATCATTAGTGTGTTTGTAAAATTGTGACATAATTCATAGAGCTGGAATACCTTGTGAGACTCCTTACAATTCTAGCAGAAAGCATCAATATCTATAAAAAGCAGGAGATAAGGAAAAGGGCTGCATTCATTTTAGCACTTGGTTCCACTTTGTTATTGCTCTGTTTAGAGCTACTTTTTATCCTCTGAAGTTTCATCCTAAATAGAGTGAAAGTAACATTTACCTGCAGCTACAATGTATTCTGGACTGAGAAATGAAAAGGTTTTCTAGTGAGAAAAATCAGAGGACGTGAATGTTTCAGCTTACCATGGTAGTTCCACAGAGGTTTCATTGCACCATTTTGGAATGGAGTTAAGGTGGACTTGATGCAGGAGTCCAAAGCAAGCAAGTGGTATCGGTCTCAGCAGTCTTTAATTACTGTGATACAGTCCCATCGTGAGGTTACACTGGAACTGTTCCAGTATTTCAAGCAGCTCAAGAGACACAAACTGAAGACTGCAAGTTAGAGTTCCCAAATGTCTTTCAATTGTATACTGATTTTCCAGCCTCTTAAATGAACAACTCCAGAGGACTGTGGAAGACTTACAGCACCGATTGTCTCTCAAAAAGGACGAACTTCAGTCAGCTCAAGAAGAAATTGTAAAGCTAGAGGAGAAAATAGGTGATCACTAGTTATTTTTACCTTTGGTTTCCTATTTTGAAGTCAAGAGTACTTACTGTTATATTTATAGATAGGTTAAACGAGAAGAGCACTTCACAGGATGAGGCAGTCAATGTGCTTAGAAGTACTATTACTGTTTTGGACAAAGAAAAGGACAATCTTCAAGAAACTGTAGATGCAAAAACAGAAAGAATTGCGTGCTTAGATGACAACTTAGCTAACAAGGTATGTGCAGCGAAAGTACTACTCTACACTCTTTATCTTGGGATTTTTAAAGATGTTGAGTTTCAGGGAGACATTTTGTCTTGAAGACAAAGCCTGGGTAGAGTTCCAGGCACCACATGAGCTCCATGTTTAGACCTAGGCAATACAAAGTAATTTGCCAACTCAATGAAGTTTTAATTATTATTGTTAATGTGTTCCCTAAACACTTCAAGAAAAGAAAAATATTTTTCCCTCTTTGCACTTTGAGATATATATTGAGATCCCATCTGTTTTTGATGACAAGACAAACCTTTCTCAATAAAGAAAAAAAACCTGGAAATTTGAATGTGCAAAGATGTAATTACTTATTGATGAGTGTTAAAATAAAGGTTTAAATATAAAGCTTTTTAACTTGAGCTATCCTGGAATGTGACAATAATACCTAGTACAATTTTTGCTTTTATTTTCACAGGAAAAGACGATTACTCACTTACGGCTAACTCTCTCTGAGCTGGAGTCATCAACAGAGTAAGGAAAAACTTTCTTCAGACAGTTTCTTCAGTGATTTTGTTTTCTCCAATAAATGTCTTCAGTGGTCTTAAAGTGAAAGTAGATGGCAATTTTAATTACTTTGGTGAAAAGGATTTAATTCTGTTTAAGACAAGTAAAGGAGCATATGCTATAGAGTAAAATGTATTTAACTTTGGAAGAGACTCCCCCTGCAATTAAATTGCAGGGTGCTAGCTTACTGTTAAGACAGCAATTACAAATTAGCAATTGTTTGTCTATTCTTATTTTTCCAAATTGATAAAATTTCTTAATTCTCAATTAAGAACTGGTTTTTTAGTACTCTAAATACTCCATTAGGTATTATTAGATTTATGTAGTTAAAACTCAAGAGCTGATCTCTAATTTTTGTTCATTCTTCATGCTTAAGCTACGAGTGTAGTCTTCAATAAAATATAGTTATTTAGTTTTTAGCTCTTTCATCTGATCTTATCACCTTGCCTCTTTTTAAGCATCATTTTGATTATTTGTACATCTTAGTGCTACACCCTTAGCTTTTGTTTATGTTTAGCTTATACTTACTTGTCAGTCTTTGGAGAGCAAGAATTGTACCATTTAAAAAGAAAAGAAGGAAACGACAACAAAGAAAACCTTTTGCATATATGAAGTCCATGTTTGATAATTTTCAATGGTACACACGGTACAGTGTGAGCAGGGGCATCTTAAGTAAGATTTTCAGAAATCTCTCACTCAATAGCCAGCTAAAGGACCTGCTGAGCAGCAGAGACCGTGAGATATCTAGCTTACGTCGCAAGCTTGATGCATCCCACACAGAGATTGCAGAAACAGGAAGAGTAAAGGAAATAGCTCTGAAAGAAAATAGGCGACTACAAGACGACCTAGCTACAATGACCAGAGAAAACCAGGTATGAAGGTAGTACATATTACTGAAGTATTAAATTAATTATTGCTTGCTTGTTGTACACTACAACTGCTGCATCTTGAGTTTTGATTTAGTATAATTAATTATTGCCATTTCTTGAATGCTGTTATATTAACAGTTACTGGGCAGAAATTGTAAAAGCAATTAATCCAGGAATTTGTAAATGTATAGTCAATGCAATGGGAGATAAATAAAAAAGCCTCCCACTTAATCAATCTTCTCCAGATTAAAAAAGAAATCTAAATAAAATAAATTGAGGACATAATTGCTTTTCTCATAATAAAATTTTGCTACTTGGTTATATCACTTCATAGTCGCTAGTTATTGCTTTTTAAAAAAAAGGAAAAGTATTATTATCAGATTATAAATAGGGAGAAAAAAAAAGATTGTTAGTTTGTCAAAATACATTCTATTGCATAGTGATTTTTTAATTTTATCCATCAGATTTCATGAAGTATTGGATGTATTTGGTGAATTATGCCACATTTTGAAATCAGGGTACTTTGGAATGTAGATATTAATGTTTATTTTCTAAGAACATTGGTAATGGTGGCTGTAAAGAAGCATTGGCCGATGCTTAATGTCCAGTTCTGGCAAGGTCAGTTTCCATTTGCTTGTGTTGCTCTACAGGAGTTCTGCTTCCACTGATTCACTGAGAAAGGTTAATTTTGGGGCAGAAAATACTAGAGAGTTTAAAGGTTACAAGTTAGATTAAAGAAAACTTATTTTATGATATGACAGTCTTGAATAGCCTGAATTTGTTTCCTGATTTCAAGAATGGATAAGGATGCACAGTTGATAGAAATAGTAGAGGTTCCCTTTCCATTGTGTCACAATAGGGTGGAGTTTTTAGATGGTGAATTCAAAGGTGCCTGGAGAAACGTTCGTATTGGATTGTCTTTGCTTTGGTAAGGTAGGTGTCTTGGTGAGGTAGTATCTTAGAATTTGGCTGTATATTGCAGCTTTTTTTGTGAACGTATTTCTTATGTGAGTGTGTATGTTGGATTTTTATTTAATTATTTTGGTGGAGATTCCATTCAGGTACTTTGTTTGACTGCTTGCAGAGTTTTATCTTCAATATTTTTATCTGTATACGTAGTTTTATGTTATTTAATTTTTCCTTAATAATTTATCTTTCCTCTAGTAGTTCAGAGTCATAACTGCTTGCTAGCAGCTTGCCAGTCAGTAGCTTTAGGCTAAAAAAGTAGGTGGAAAGTAGTTTATGATTGCCTAGTGGGCTCAGAATGTTAGTTCGTGTGTATTTGTGGTCAAGATTCCAGCAGAGAGGCATAGAATCCCTCCAGCTGCTGACAACTGAATACCTTTCCTTGTAAGGTGCATCCTACTTGTGCATAAGTTAAATTTCTATCTGTTATAAAATCAAAGTTGAAATAAAATCTTTAATGTCTTGAGGAATTACTTGTTTCCTTAGGGTATCATCATATATTTTGTTGAAAGATGAACTACTTCAAGTTGATGGTGTAGGTTAAATAAAAACTCTAAAATAGAAGTAGTTGAGAGGTTTGGTGTTTGACTGTCATCATCATTGTGGCATCTTCATCTTGAGATGTCCCCCAGGGTTCAGAAGTTAAAGCAACTACTGTTGTGTAAGGCTCGTTCTTTCAAAGAACACAAACAGCATATGTAGTGTATGTCTATATGCACGCTTCCCAGTCATCATCGCTCCTTCTGTTCTTACTTGGAATTTTCTGAGTTTGGGATTCATAGCGGGAAGAGCCTGAAACATGAGCTGTCTTGTTAATCCCTCATTTAAAGTGCTGAAGAATAATAAGTAGGTTTTGTGCACCAGCTGGTTACTGCTCACGCTTCCAGTTCCAAGTGCATGAGGCGGATGTCACCATGCAATAGAATGTGCATGTGAACAATTTCTAAAAAAAAAATACGCAGTGTTCTTAGGGTAAGTAACATTGTTTTATCAGGTTAAACATTAGAAAAGCTAGTTAGTATGCAAATTTGCTTTACAGAGCTTGCCTAAAGTTTGTTGCAACTCTTTACTGCCCATTCAGTTTGTATAACAATACAGCCATTGCTGCTCATCATAAGATTCAAAGCCTTTGTACAATTTTAATGCTGAAATACAAATGGATTGTTTGAAATCACTGTAAATTTATATAATAAATGTTAACTTATCTGTCAAATCGTGTGTTTCCATTCAATCAACTACTGAGTCTGAAGATAAAATGTACATTATAGAAAGATGTTGTAAGTGATGTAGTACTCTGAATCATTTCTGTAAATCCTGCTACAATATACAGATATATGGGTGTATTATTGAAATTAGAAATGCCTCTACAGGTATGTAATAAGATGAAGTGTTAAATATCAAACTTCAGTGACTAAAGCTTTCCCAGGGAGCTGTGGAAGGCTACCACAAGCAGCCTGAATTCAGCATATTGTAAGTAAGGCACACAGTAGGCTGCCATTAATATTAAGATACCGTGAAAAGAAACATATTTGATAGGATAGAATGTAGTTGCCTTTTTAGCTCTCGTAGCTTGAGGACACAGAGGTGAACCTCAGAGAGGGCCAGTGTTAGCAGCATCTAACTGATGTTGATGTTCCAGCATCTCAAATAAATTCCATGGAGCATTTTTTATGTTTAAATACGGCCTTAATAATACATTTAGTTAATTTACCTTGCAATTTGACATTGAAGTAATGTTCCATTGTTATAAAGTTGGTTTTTGTAGTGATTTGGCACACAAAGCCTTCCTTTATTAGGAATGGTGAATTCCCAGCTCTCAAATATATATATATCAAGTTTTCCAAACAGCAATAGGCTGTGTCGCCTGGGAAGCTGTAGATTTTATGAATTGATACGATATTCATTGTTTCACATTGTTCTGTGATTATTCTTGCCTGGAAAGCATTTTGATGTAGCTGAAGTAATAGGGGATATTTTTGAACCTTACAAATCCCAAAGGATTTTGACTAAACTACTCAAAAGTGTAGGAATAAAATCTAGGGCGTATGTAATTACTTCGATTGTCTGATACAGTAATATATATATAGTGATTAATTTCCTTTAATGCACTATTTTGCCTTATTGTAATCATTTTAGGCTGTCAGTTCTGAGCTTGAAGATGCAATACGTGAAAAAGAAGAAATGAAAACTAGAGTTCATAATTATATAACAGAAGTTTCCAGATTTGAGAGTCTGATAGCTTCAAAGGTAAAGATACGACCTGTAGGCACCCACTGCTGGTTTTGATAAAGTTGTTAGGTTTAGAATATAATACAATCTTGTTAGGATAGTATAAACAAGAAATGTGGAATTTTGTGTCCTGTTCTCTCCCTACCTACTACCCCTCCTTTTTCTTCTTTTTTTTCCCTTTCCCACTTTATCTGCAATATTTTTAAGCTAGTAGTGCATTCATATAAAAGTTTATTAGATCTGAAGCTTTGATTAAATTCTGGTGCATCAGAATTTCATTGATGTTTCAGTTCCCTGTGATGCTGGTGAATGACAAACAAATATTTGAATGTTTTACTTTCTGAGTTTTGTGAGTTTTAGCAAGGCAACAAGTAAAATATCTGTTACTATATTATGATATAGACAACAAACAAGCATGAATTATAGTTTTTAATATTAAATTTTAGAGAGAAATTTTAGGTGTAGTTCTTCTGTAAGACATCAAAAAAATAGCATACTGGAATGTTTTCTCTATGACTGATAAGATTTCAATCTTTTTGCTGTCCTGACAAAACAGTGCTCTTGCTAAATGTATTTTATTCTGATACTTTGATTCAGAAGTGTGAAGTGTGTGAACTAAATCATTAAAATAAGTAGACTACTTTTCTTGATTCTATATGAATCAATACTGAGTAAGTAGTCAAGACAACATGAAATTTATGTGACATTGACTATAAAAGAATGAGTTTCGATCTGACTTCGATTCATGTAGGCTAAATGAATGTATGTAAATTCAAACACAATTTATAAGCGTAAACTGAAGCACAGAGGAGAAATAAGGCCAGTAGCTTTGAACCTTCAATTTAAAACTCTTGTGGCTTAGTTGACAAGAATATTTATAACTATATGTCGTTATGTCTGAAGCTACAAACATGGTTGCATCTTTGGTGAATGGGAATCCAATCATTCAAGTCAGGTACCAAGAAGCTGTAGACTTTAATTCACCAATTATGAAAGGTTAGTTTCAGGGATATGTCACAAGATGTGAATGTTGTCTGCGGAGACAAGAATTTACTTTTCTGCACAGTCTTCAGTTGCTTAATCATGAGTTTCTGCATCCTAATGCCCCTACTTCTCTTTGTACCTTCCAAGTTGTGCCAGAAATATGGAAGAATTTCACAAACAATTTCACAAACAAAGCTTTCCTCACTGGATGAATCTGATTCATACTAGCAGTATGCTCATCCTGCTGTGCACTGAATGAACAGCAGTATAAAGGAATGGAGCTAAATAAAGAAGAAAAATTAATCGCTGTCTTATCATGTACGTTTGCAGTTGGTCAAAATTAAAATTCACGACCAGCAGTTATTCTGTCACTGCATATCTTGTAAGCACTAAAATTTGCACTTTTGTGATTTCATTGTAGGCTGCTTATGCCGAAATGGATTATCAGTCTTTCAAGCTCTGCTGTATTATATGCATTAATAGGGAAAAGTGCCAAAAATGGACTTCTGATGGAATTTATTGGATAAACTACTAGGATGAGTACATCTCTGTAATGTGACCTCTGACAGCACAGAAGTTCAAAAGAATCCCTAATTTGTCAATACTTCTAGTTAATAAAACTCAATGCCATCAGTATTTATTTGTCATTTGATCTTGCAAAAGAGATGGAGAATGTTTCTACTTTCTGATGAAATATATATAGGTAGTATTTCATAGGTGTGAAAAAGGGCCAAGCACCCTGACGGTATTTTGATGATGCAGAGTGTTTTACTGTTTCACCTAGGAAAAAGAAAACCAAGAATTGTTAGAGAAGTTCCGAATGCTCCATACACAAGCTGAAGACTGGGAAATCAAGGCTCATCAAGCTGAGGGGGAAAGCAGCTCAATACGACTTGAACTCCTCTCTGTGGATACGGATCGGAGACATCTTCGAGAGAGAGTAGAACTTCTGGAAAAAGAGATTCAAGAGGTAATAACCTGAACAGTGTAATTCTATCAAGAAAGTGAGATGTCAGTGTTGTTTTTTTTTTTTTTAATTATTGAACATAAATTAGTTCCTATATATGACTGCTTCAGCTATGGACAGTGAGTTTTTGAAACAGTAACTGATTGTGGCTAGAGAGATTTTTCCTTCTATAGTTTCTTCTTCTCTCTTCCCTAGTTTCCCAAAATTAGAATCTCAGCATGTGTTTTAAGATCTCTTCTGTTCAGTGGTCATTATTATTATGTTATTGTCTCTGTAATAAACTTTTATTTAGTTGCTTCAAAATATTTCCATCTATTTTTGTGAGCATTTTCTGAGCTTAGTTCTTACATTTCTTTGAAGCTTTGGATGAAGTAGTTGAAGCGTTGGTGGCTAGGTTAAATGCACAAATCTAATTGTGTTAATAAGTAGCGGTCCAAATCCAGAATCGGGATTACATCATACAGTAACCTAAACCAATAGTTTTAAAATAATGAGGTTTATGTTCCAGAAACAATAACTTCATGGAGATCAAGAAAATTTTGTAGTATATAATAGTCCTGGACTGACCATATTTTGTTTCGTGCTTTTAATTAGCCAAAAGCAGAGTAAGAGACTTAATAACATAAGATGACTAAAGAAATCAATTGCGTTTTGAAGTTTGAAACTTTTAATTATGTTCTGAAGCTGCATTCCTCCTTCCACTCCTGTATAGTACCTGTATAATTCTTCGAGATGGTGCTTTAAAAATGCAGAGATGGTTTATCAGTTGTTCTTAGCTGTGATTTAGGAATAGAAAAGAAGAATAGTTTAATGTTAATTTTTTAGGAAAAGTTAATTTTTGAAGGCTGAAGGAAGTATTAAATAAAAATCTGTTAATCATCAGATAACTGTTCATATTCAACACTGAAAAGATATCTATATTTGTTTTTGTTTAGCATATGATTGCACATCAAGCTTATGAATCTCAGATCTCCTCTATTACAAAAAATATGTCTAAATTGGAAGAGGACATTAAACGTGAACATCAGGATAAGTCTTCTGTATTGGCTGACCTGACTTCTGTCAGAGAACTCTGCGTTAAACTTGAAGCTAGCAAAGACCTTTTATCTCGACAGCTTGCGTCTAAAAGCATGGATTATGAAAGGGTAAGCAGCAAAAGCAAATTTAATTTTTTATAATAAAACATCTTTTGCTTTTAATTTTTTTCTTTTTAATGGTTTTTGAAGAAAAATAATACATTACTACAGAGAGCAAAATATGTTAATTTAAACAAATTGTTTTGCATTTGTGTAGATGTGTGTGCATTGTCTTGCAAATTTTGCAGTATGCAGATCTCTGTTTTTATGTACAGAAGGCAAGAGTTTCATTCATTACAAAATGTGACAGTAATAGTTTTTGTTAACTGCAAAGGCAAATGATATTTATGTGTTATATCGTAATATTCCAATTTACAACTTTTCTACAAGTTGAATAGTGTACTTGTTATTTGTATATTAAAGACTTTCCTGATTAATTTTTTCAATTAAACTGAAATTTTAGATGCAGCTGAGAAGCATTAAGTATTTTGAAAAGTTTAAACCCTTCTAAATGCCCACAACATTTGAACTCATTTCTTTACAGCTGGTTATTACACAAATCTGTGTTTTTACTTAATGATTATACTGGCCTTTCTCCTACTAGATTACTCAAGACCTTGAAAACAGTAGGTCTCATCCCCACAGAAATACTTTATATTTGTAAAATTGATGACTAAAACAAATAATTCTACAATTTCAGCAATAATTTGGAAACGAATTGAGCCAACCTAGTCAAATAAAATCAAGTATAGTATGTTCTGTTTTTGTACCTGTGCAAATGCCTATGCTATCCAAATGCCCACACACTCAATAATCCAGTTTCTGGTAAAACTTTTTGACAGATATTTGAAAATTTCTTAATTAAGTATAGTTTTAAATAATTTTCTGCTTTAATGTGTTTTTTGAGCTCAGTTTTCTTTTCACTTTTATGAAACTTCCAATCAGTCTGTTTTTTACAGCTCTTCAGGAAAGAGAACTATGTGTGTTTGTAAACCAGTGTATTAATTAAAAATAAAATTTGTGCCCTAGGTTCTAGGTGAATTAGAAGATAGTAAATCAGAAGCAGAGTTGCTGAAAAAGCAGTTATCCAGTGAGAGACTTACAATTCAGAATCTTGACACATTGCTGGCTACCAGTAGAGATAAAGAATTTCAGAACCATTTAACGTCTCATGAAAAAGATTCAGAAATTCAGTTACTGAAAGACAAGCTAACACTCGCTGAGGGGAAACTGTAAGTCTTAAGTTATATGTGTTATGTGGGTTACAAAGAAACTTTTTTATTCTGGTGCTCACAGTCAAATTCTTGATGTTCAGTGTGTCTGAGTGGATTTTTGCAGATAGACCTTTCAGCCAATTGTGGCATTGTTTAGTGAAAATTTCTCTTTGGATCTTTCATATCACTTTAATTTAGAAATCTGGTGGACTTTAGCCTAATACTAGCAGTGAATTCAAATGAGAGCTCTACAATAAACCTTATCTAAGAGGAAGGTACACCTTGCTGGGTTTGTTTTCTCAGTCCTGAGAGTAAGTACCAATTTCTTTCACTGTTCCCAGTGTTTACCCCAAAACGTTTGCTTTACTTTCTCTGCTGGTCATCATTCTTTCTCACATCAGACTCTTTTCGTGTCAAAGTCAGGTAGGTTATACATTTCCTCAAATTTACTTGTCTGATATAACTCTCCCATCTTTTCAGTGCAATCACTAAAATCCTTTCCTCCGAGATCAAGGGAAGTGATCCTTCCCCTCTACTCAGCACTAGTGAGGCTCCATCTGGAGCTCTGTGTCCAGTTCTGGGCTCCCCAGTACAAGAGTGACATGGACTTAATGGATTGAGCCCAATGAAGGGCCACGAAGACGATTAAGGGACTGGAGCATCTCTCCTATGAGGAAAAGGCTGAGAGAGCTCAGACTGTTTATCTTGGAGAAGAGAAGGCTCTGGGGAGGATCTTATCAATGTACGTAAATAACTGAACAGGAAGGAAGAAAGAGCCAGCGTCTATTCTGTGGTGCCCAGTGACAGGGAAAATGGGCAATGAGCATCAGTGGAAACACAAGAGATTCCTTCTAAACAAGCTCTTTTTAACTATGCCGGTGTCACGGTTTTATGGTTTTCATTGTTGATATTCCGCATCATAACATCATGTAGAGCACTGGGAGTTAAGAGCTAATGCTCCAGTTCCATGGATTGAGTACTGACACTGACTGCACAGAGAGGTTGTGGAGTCTTTCTCTTTGGAGATAGTCAGAAGCCTCCTGGACGTGGTTATGGGCAACCTGCTGCAGGTGTCCCTGCTTTAGCAAGAGAGTTGAAGAGATGACCTCCAGAGGCTGCTTCCAACGTTAACTGCTCTGTGTTTCTGTGATGTATTGTTCCTTTTAAACATAAGAGGAACTGAAACCAATACCTACGCTGAATGTGGACAATGCTTTTGTTATAACTCTTTACATAAAATTTCAGTAAACTAAGTTTTGAAGTTTTCATTTTAGGTCTCATCATGACATAATGACGCCATTTATTCTCCTGGGGATACATTAGCCAGCGATTGTATTCGAAACTTTGCATTGAATAGCAAGATGGTGAGATAGCAGCTGAATGTAGATGAAGATGAAGCCTGAAGTCAAACTAAATTTCAGAAGAGAATAAAAGTAGAACTAATACACCCAGTTAATAAACACTGCAGTAGGGTGAGAAGGGAAACATACGGAAAGTAAAAGGACAGATAATGCTTCCCTATAAGAAGTAGAATATAGTGTACCTGAACTGTCAAAAGCTATCTGTGATGGCACAAATGTGCAAGAAAATCACTTTGGATTGATTTGTGTAAAGGCTTACTACCCACAATTGATGCCATACCTCAAATAACAGTGATCTTAGTAAAGGTATAGGTGATGACACTATTGATCACCTCTGTGCATCTCATTGCTTCATGTTTTAGATTTGCTGAATTTTGTTTACTTGAGAAAAAAAGAATTTTAATGGCATACAAAGAACATAAACTAATGGAATGTCCTGACTTGTGAAATAAAACATGAAAATTACAGAACAGGGAAAGAATGAGGTTTTCGTTTAATGTAAATTTAGCTTCTTGCATGCAAACATTATAAAACTTTGTTTAAATCACTTCATAGTATTTCTTTCAAAAGATTTCTTCTGAATGCATTTTAAGGTTCCTTCTTTATTGGAAATGTCAATACTCTGTTTATATCAGAGGTTCTTCGTCTTGCCAGGCAAATGTTCAGATATAAGAACTAGTTGCATATAATTCTATTTTCTACTATTCAGTTTGTAGTACTTGGAGTCTAAAGGACAGAAGCTTTAAACGCTCACAACTGTGATCAAAGTATGTGAGTGTTACACTTGTGTCTTGTGAAAAATGCACTGGATTTGTCAGCTGGAACTAAAATTTTGCGAAAGTTGTCTGTCAATATTTTTGAACATTATTAACATTTTTGGCACTATTGTGCCTGTGCTTCCACTCTGTTTATAAAATGGTACTGATACAACTTCTTACTTCAGAAGGATTCTCAAAATTAGGTATAGCTTTGAAGCTCTTCAGTGCCATAATATTGAACTCTGTGAAGAGCGAGTAGTATTACTCAAAGTGCTATTTTCATAATAATGGAGTAAATGAGTTATTGAGACTGCAGTCATCATGTACTAAATAAACAATATATTCAGTAGCTAAACTACTTGATGCTAGCTATAGATATCCACTGTGGAAAGGCCAGATGCCATGTGAAAAATATTGGATCACCATGTAATTTATTATATGATGATTGCTGTGGATAGGGGTTCCAAATTTCTGCTGTTCTTAATCTTTCTTAATTTTTGAATGACTTACCTCATCATCTTAATTTTGTTTTAATGTCATTTACATGTACTAACCTCAGAATTCACAGAATTCTTTGCGTTCTTTCTTTATCATACAATAATGATTTTGGGGCTCTCAGTTCTTACCTTCATCCTGGAAATATATATGCCACTTTATGAAGGACTTTAAATAACGTATCATCAAAGCCGATCCTTGTGCTTTCTGCAACTGTTTGCAACATGCTAGATCAAAATTACTGTAGCAATTTTATTGATGAATATGGAAGACAGGAAAAAATGTTATGTGTTTCTGGGGGCTTGCATCTCTTGGGTATTTTGCATCTCCCTGGAGTCAGAGACCGGTGGGTGCCCAGACATGAATGGGCATGATACTGATACTGAGCTAGGAATGGAACTTGTTTTCTCAGGATTTAAGTTCAGTGCTTGCACAGTGAGCTAGTACATCTTTCCTTCTCCACAACCGACTTCTGAGCACTCAGCTTCATACTGGCTTTGACGACATGATGGAATAATATAGCTGTTTAGATGACTCCTTTTATACTTAAGGAACCATTTTTTTTCTAGTTCTGTAATGCAATTCAGAGTGTTTTGTGACCAAGCATTGAATTGTCCAAACTGGTGATTTGCTGAGAAACATTTTTAATTATGTTGCTTAAGATTTTCAGGGCTGCTTTTCTTTTTGATTCTTGTAGTTGAAACAGTTGGCCCCAAACTCAGGAACGTACTTGGCAAACCGTCAGGTGTTGCTGGTCTGAGCTTGCATTAATACCAGTTTTATTTAGATGTTGTTCAGTTATGTGCTTTTCTGGACTGATACACTTTTTACTAGAGCCATACCTGTTATACTTGTACTTTTTGTGAATGGCTACTATTTTTTTCTTCTTTACTGTACACAGAAAAATGATTTAAGGTTGCAACAAAAGACAGTAAATCAATAAAATAATAATATAATTATTTTATCTGCTTTTATAGAACATGCCTCTGCTTACCTTTGCCTGAAAAAAAATATGGTGTGTTGTAATGAAGATGTAATGAGAGACTTACCAGTTACTCACATCTTTCTCACCTTAGGTTCTTCAACAAACATGCAGTTGAATTGGCTTGGCTCTCCCTGCTTCTAATATGTCTCTTTGATTTGGCCTGTGTGAAACAGGATGTTGAGTTATCTATTTTTGTTTTGTTGACTTGCTCTAATTCCTTTGAGCTCCTAGCTATCAGTGTTCAAAGAAAATTTTGTTGCTTCTGATGTTTTTTTTTTTTTAGAAGCAGTCATAATAGAGAGGTTTCCATACTTCGAAGTAAAGTTGCACAGCTGCAGACTGACTATGATGTTTTAAAAAGACAGCTAACAACTGAAAGATTTGAACGGTAAGAGGCTGTTTTTCCTTACTGAGGTGGTTCTCTTTCTCATTTTTAAAACTGTTGCTTTTTTTTTAACATGGAAACTTATGGAAAACTGTGTTCCTGTTGTCATGCATAATCTGATTTTCTCATAATCTGATCGAAAACTAATAACTTGAAAGCTGCTTAATTAAAAAAGAAAAAAAGTATGTGATTTCTGATTTCCTTCCTAAATTTTGTGAATTTACTATTGCATTAAAAAAAATCCATTATCATAAATGTGAGAAGAAAATTGAGAGACATTACAAGAAAATAAGTTTGCACAATTGCAAACTATTGTGAAAATCACCAAAATAAAAAATTAAACATATTTTTTTCTCCGATGGTAGTCCTGCGGTAGTGAAGTATTTTGTAACTGAAATTGCTGTCTGTTGGTAGAGAGCGTGCAATTCAGGAAATGCGTCGACATGGGCTCTCTACATCATCGTTACGTGCTTCACCTCCTCTCAGTTCTACGTTAAGGTCTCCCTCACATTCTCCAGATCGTGCAGTTGCAAGGGCAGCTGATCAAGCAGCAGCTGAAAAGTAAGTGATTTGATTTTTTCACTTTGTTTCCATCTAAGTTAAATGTAAATGGTTTCTAAATAATACTTTTTTAATTATACGAAGTTCCTCAACGCTTTAGGTGGTGCTTAGTTCTTCTTTTGTTGTCTTCTGCTATAAAATGTTGATTGGAAACAATAGATGCAAAGTGCTCTCCAAAGGCCATATAATGGATTTCCATTCCTGTTTTTGTTAATGGTCTTGCATCAGCTGACAGCTCCCAAATATATATTGCCTGCTTGTTACTGTCATTAATTATGGCCAAATATATATTGCCAATTTATTACTGTTAATATTTATCTCTAAATGATGAATGATTCATATTAAGAGAAGTACAGTGAAATTCAAGAGACACTGCATAGGAAGACGTCTGACAAGAACGTATTTGATCCCAACATGTTAGATAAAATAGTATCTAAAAGTGCATAAAAATTATTACTATATTTTGCATTATTAGTGCTTAAAGGCTATGAATATCTAAGAGCATGGTCATCAAAAAAAGAGGTCTTAATCAGTTTGTTCATTTTCACTGTCATTTTTATTCTTCTAGAGAGTATTGTTTTAGATGATGTCTGTTACATGTTACAAGCCTCATTGCTGACTTCGTGTCCTGTCTTTCCCATACGGTGTAATACATTGCAGTGAAGAATGGAAAGACAGGGAGAGAGAAGCAGTGATTGTTTGGGGAAACAGCGTATTAATTGATACCAGCTTATGAATGTAACTATCTAACTGCTAACTCCAAGAGGCAGAATTCCAAGCTGATAAGAGTTTAAACTATGTATGTTAGTAAATACGTATGTCCTGTCCTTAGGCATAAAACGTAGGTCATAGGCCATAGTCCTTAGGATAAAACGTAGGTTCCCTGAGAACTGAGGTCAGTGTGGCCTGATCCACATTGCCAGCAGTTTTTCTTCTACAAGTTTTTTGACAATGAAAATAGGAAACAAAAATAAAATATTAATGAGGAGGACAAAACAGCAGTTATGTCATTTTCTTTTCTTTTGCTTTACTGGTGAGCCATTAGGCAAACCCTGTTACATATCAAATCAACATTTTGCCCAGTAGTCAGTGGATCATTTTTGTATCATTTTTAAGATAATGATAGGTAATATATTTCTAAGAACGAATATGATTTGTAGAGTATTGTCCTTATTCTTTCTTGCTTTATAGTTGAATGCAATGTAGGCCTTGAAGAATACCACGTAGTGAAATACTTTATCCTGCTGCTTATCCTACTTAGTTTTTACAATGAGAACTCATTATCGTATCCTATCAGCAAATATCCCAATTTCACGAAGTATGCGTTTAGAAAGAAAGTATTTTTTAATTCATACGCAAACTAATTTACTGTCTTGCCTTATAAATGTATTTGTAGATTATTACATTAGAATAATCTGTGCACGTCTATCATCATCTTTCAGTCTTTGTACTTATTCCTTCCTGGAAACTTAACACAGTAAAGTGTACTCTGTAATTACATTGTTCTGTAACTGTATTTCTGTGATCTGATTTAATCCTCTCAAGAATTTTTCTTCCCCCTCAGCTCACATCTAGTTTGTTAAGCACTTGAGCAATAAGTCAATGAAGTGAATAGAGAGTTTTAGATAGTATGCTAACGGTTGATATTTAGGAATAACAGAAGAGATCGCGAGGAGGCTAATTATTATTACTACTTTTTATCCTAATTTTCATTTGTGAAATATATTTTGAAATTTCTTCTCTCTCCCCTAGAAACGTGAGCTTCAAGGAGTAACCAGTACTTGAGCAATCAAACATAACGTTACTGGGTTATAAGGACATATTACTGAAAATTACGATGGATGTCTTGTATTCTACCTCTGTTTTCTTCAAATCAGTGATTAGTTTTGAAATCTCTGAAAACCTGTGAAGTGATCAACTCTGCAAGATTCTACCCTCCTGGCTGCCTGAGATGACTAGATTTTTGTGGGTTGTTTTGATGGGGGTGGTATCAAGGCTGGCTAGGTTTTGTGACTTTTGCAAACATAATGTAATTATATGAAAGAAATGCGTATATGATAATCTCTTGTTTTCTACTATTATTTTATTTCTAGTTACTTCTCTTATGTGGTTACAGAAGTTTGTTCATTTTACTGTGAGCTAACAGGAGAATAACATACATGATTGCGTTAAAAGTGCTGAGCCAGCGTATGTTTTATACTGATGATATCCTGTGTGTTTGGATTTTTAACAAATGTTTTCTCAATACTTTAAATATTGTGAAGAATGTATATATATTTTGTGAATGTATTTTGCTTACTAAACTTTTTCTTAATAAAAAATATCAGTTATTCTGTATTGTTTTTTCACGTAACTACTCATCTCCTTTTGTTTAATGTTTATGTAAAATTGCATCTTTAAATATTATCCCAATATTAAATAAAAAGTGAAAACTGGTATTTTAAAAGATGTATCGAAATATATTTATTACTGTAAAACTAATAAAAGTATATTCAAATTTCTGAATCATATCGAGAGATTAAAACATTTTTTTTTTTAAAGAGCATAACATCTGGAATCCTTCACACAGCTCAAGCTGTCAGAGAGGTGGGGCAGATCTTTGTTATATATAAATATCTAGTGTATTTAGCAGAAGAGCTACAAATTTAGACTATGAAGTATGCTATCAGAATCCTACGATACTCTCTTAACGTCCGTCTATGCAGGAAATTGTATATCAAATCATTGCTCTACTCCAGAATGTACGGCAGTTCGGGCTGAACGGTGTGTGCTCCCAGGTACCATGCAGAGGACTGGAAGTGTGGAACTGACGGTTGTGCATCTTTCCATTGACCAACAGGTGGGGCTATGGTTGCCTAATGTTTTGAATAATAATTAAAAAAAACCACAATTACCAGCTAATATTGAAAGCATCCCTTGGGTGTAAGTAAACAACAAATTAAATAACAAGGAAATTTTGCTTTGAGAATTTGTCTATTTTGCACTAAGACTGTTACTGCTGTAAATTATATAGAATATTGTGTTAACTGGAAATACTGTCTCATATAATTGTAGATAAATGCTAATTGCAAGCTATATAGATATATTTTATTTTTACATATTGTATTTTGTCAGTTGTGTTATTTAATGTGTCTGAGTATGTATTATATCTTACTAATTAAAAACAACTTAGAACACGTTCAGAAGTACCTGAAAGTACTTGTATCAGATTAGGCTTCTGAGCCATTGGAAGGAATTGTTTATTTTAAAATGTGTGCATCCATACCTTTTTCTTTTGACGTCCCTCCTTTGCCAGTTACAGAAATGGGGGAGGTTGTTGTCTCTTAGGTATGGTTCATCACCGTTTGTAAATAAGTCAATAGTTTTTTAACGCTAATTCATTTTCTGTTCTTGGTGCTTTCAGTAGTGCTTTCTAAGCATCTTATTTTGCACATAAAGCCTATAAATTGGAAACTAAATTAAAAAGATAAATGTTCCATCTTATTGACAAATATTTATTCCTACATAAAATTTATATGTTGTCTTTACTATTAAAACCATAACACATTAATAATCCTTCGTACATGACTGTCAACTGTGAAAATTAGTGGATGACGGAGCACAACAGGTATAAGAAAGCTTGTATCATTTTGGTGACTGAAGTTTATGTGGCTTTCTAAAACAAAAACAGTACTGATTCAGACATCATTTTACCTTCTGCTACTATTATTTTGTATACATTTTTGTAAGCAACTGCAGTAAAAGTAAGAATTATACAACTTTGCATTAAAATCAAATATTTTATTTTTGAAAGTACAAAACAAGCCAAAATTTGTATAAGATTTAAATCAGTGGACTGTCATATATGAAAGAAATTGAATGTAAGTCAGGGATATGATCAACTCCACTGGGTTCCGTTCAAAGAAGTGGCTGTGCTGTTCTCAACTGTTGAAAGACCAAAAGACCATGGAATCCTCATGACCTGTTTTAATCATCATCTGGGGTGAGTAGAAAGCAGAGAAGGGCAGACATTAAATCTTACTTAAGTTGTTTTCTGTTGTTTTCTACAGCTGGGAATGAAGGGAAAATATTAGAAAAATAGTAAAGGTGAGACACTAATTATTGGGGCTGCTTTTTCTACAAAACAAGGGAAGTGTATTGTCAGAAGTGGAGAGAATAAAAGGATGTTTTTTATGATTTTATTAAAACTTGAAGTGCTTGATTTAAACTTATTGTGGTTTTTGGGAGCTTCTTAATTTTTTGTGTCCTACAGTATTGTAGCAGAGGTGCTGAGTCATGGCCTGAACCAGTGATTGAGCACCTGTAGGAAGGCAGGGCCAACCCAGAGGAGCTCAGGTGCATGCAATGCAGCTGAGTGACTAGAAGGGGTGGAGCCAGGATCCACTCCTTCCCAGACCTCATTTAAGGGTTGGCAGTGGAGGTGAGGGCATCTCACTGGAGATCCCTGTCTAGCTGAGGCCTTCCAAAGGTAAGAAGTTTTTTTTTCCTTTGTTTCTGCATCAACAGCTGCTGCGTTTGGATTTGTTCTCATTTGCTGTAGCTGAGACTTTGCCACACTGTTATTTTTGCTGTTCTTTCCATCACATTATAGAGATACGAGTATGTCCCTAAAATTTAATTTAACATAACATTAAAAAGAAATTATAGAGTACATTTGGAAACTGCATTTCTTTTATTTTTTTGTTATCCTGAATTGGAAAACACAGATTTCTCTGTGATGCTAATTAAAAAGGGCTAAGATTAGGGTTTCCATCTTCTCATGTAAAATGCTTCGTGCAAAAATGGTGCATGTGTGGGAAGACTAATGCCATTTCTTAAATGTATCTGTATGACCCCAGCTGGAGTGCTGGGATCAGGCCTGGGCTCCCAGTCCATCTGTACCAGGCCTGTGGCCTGCTCAGTAATAGAGACTAAAGCGCAACAGAGTCTTGACTTACCCTACGTCACTAAGTGCTGCAGCGTGATGTCTTCTGCAAGGCTCTCAGTACCACAAGAGAACTTGGTGCTACCATCAAAGGGCTTCTAAAACAATGGAGCAGTTGGAATATCTCTCACATAAGGAGAGGCTGACTGAGCTGGGAGTGTCCAGCCTGGGGAAGAAAATGCTTTGGAGGAATTGTGTCTATGAATACCAACTGGGTGGTGAGACAGACTCGCTGATATCCACGGAAAGGGCAAAAATCAGTGGGCACAGATGGAAATAGAGGGAACTCCATTTCAATCTAATGACACGTTTTTTGTTGTATCTTTTCTTTCTTCTTCTGTGAGAGTGGTCAAACAGTGAAACAGGCTTTTGGGAGAGGTTGTGGAATTTCCCTGTCCGTGGAGATTTTCAAAACCTGCCAGGCTGCAGTCCTGGACAACTTGTAGCCAGCCTTCCTTTGTCCAGTCCAGCCCTCTCCTCAGTCTCTCCTAGAGACCTCCAGCTGCAGCCAATTTGGTGACTGATATTTTCCTGACACAGTGTGATTAGTTCACTCTGTCTGTCTGTTGCTGGGAGGAGTGGCTGACACATCAGAGGGCTGTGCTGCCACTCAGTAAGACCAGGAAGGCTGGAAAGTTGGGTGAGAGGAACCTTATGAAGTTTAACAAGAGACAGTGTGAAGTCTGACACCTGAGGAGGAATAACTGCATGCATCAGTTACAGGTTAGGGGCCAACCAGCTGGAGAGGAGCTCTGCACAGAAGGACCTGGGTGTCCTGGTGAGCAACAGGTTGGCCATGAGCCAGCAGTGTGCCTGTGCGGCCAAGAAGGCCAATGGGATCCTGAGGTGTGCTAAAAAGAGCATGGCCAGAAGGTAGAGAGAGGTGATCCTCTACCTCTACTCTGCTCTTGTGGGGGCCACATCTAGAGTACTGTGCCCAGTTCTTGGCTACCCAGTTCAAAGATGAGCAGGGGCCTGGAGCATCTCTGACCTGGGGCTGTTCAGCCTGGAGGAGATTGAGAGGGGATCTATCAATGCTTACAAATGTCTAAAGGGTGGATGTAAAGTGGATGGGACCAGGCTCTTTTCAGTGGTGCCCAGTGACAGGACAAGGGGCAATGGGAACAAACTGGAGCACAAAGTTAGAGGGGAGTTTTGGTATCAATCACATTATATTTCCCTCTCCTCCTGGTGCATGGGACTAGCTGAGCATAGTCTGAGCAGAGCTGTTCTGCCACAGGTTTGTCAGTGGTGCCTCCATCATTTCAAGGTGATGGGGCAGGAATTAGACTGTTTGTTTATATTAACTACAACGGCATGATGGCAAGGAGGGAGGGTGGGGAATCAGTGTGAATGCCAGTGGCTCTTTCTACTTAATATCAATACTGTTGTGTATTCTCTTAATACAACCAGAAATGAGTGGCAGTGTGGCTGTTGCCGTTTGTAAACAAAGCTCTGAAGGAAGTTTTGCATTGAGCCTTTAATTATGTTGACATCCGATTGTTTTCTTTGATGTGTGGGTTACTGGACTAAAGCTGCACGTGCAGTCCATCCGTACCCATGTTCTTTGCATAAACAGAACTTAACGAGCGTAGACTTCCCCCTACCCCGGCTGCTCCTTGCTTTTCTGTGGTGTGTTAGTGCCATCTGGTGGACGCCTGACTTTGCGGCGCGCTATGGTTGCGAGAAGAGTCAGGTTATTCCATGGAAACTTGGTACCTCCAATAAATTCAGAGTGAAACAATTATTTAGAAAGCCGTGTTCTTCTGCAACCATTTCTTTGCTAGCGAGGTTTACATCTGCAGTCGCTTTGCAGAAAGTGCGTTCTTCAGAAAAAATAAGTAAATCTCAGTTCAGCTTATAGCTTCTCCTCCAAGAAAGCACAAATGTTGACTTTATCAACAAAGATCTCATAACTGAGCAAATTGACAGATCTGAAGGCTGAATTTACCTCTGTTCTAGTGACTCCTGCTGAACTTTTGTATCTATCCCACCCGAATCTACTGTCTGAAATGTTTAAGTGCTGCAAGAGCAGCAAAGCAAAACAACAAAAAAAAAACAATCCCTCAAAGGAGTGCTGCAACATTCAGCTCTGATAATTGAGATGGTTTGCAGCCATGTATTTTGGATACAAATATATATGTGTAATTGCTAATGTAGAGATAGCACTCGATATACTTATCAGCCCTCCAAATAATGAATCTGATACAGAGGCTTCATGCCGCATATGCTATGACTGTAGTTACAAAGGGAATGAAAAGTGTATGGATGACTCTCTTGAGGTGCGCAACTCCAGATTATTGCAGATGAAAAAGTGACTTCCCCATCCTCCCCCACCCTGCCCCCCAATAACACTTCTGACTCTGGAATTTGCTGATCTGCAGATTGTTAAGGAGTGAGCAGAGGTAAATCCATGTCTAAAACTATATTCTTCCTTTAAATTATCCCAGTATTGGACGCAGAAGAGTGTGCGTGATGGCTCTTTGGTCCAACCCAGCATGGGGGTTAGTTTTCTGTAAGATCCTGTTCTCTTCAGCAGCAGCAGAAGGGGCAGTTCTGGCTGGGCCAGAAAGTTAAGGAGCAGGCTGGCTCTGAAGCAGCATGTCCATCCCCTGGCTCCATACAGGGCCACACAAACCCTATGTCTGAGTGCGGTGTCCAAACACACCCTGAACTCCAGCAGCTTGCAGCTGTGCCTGCTGCCGTGGTGAGCCTGTTCTATGCCCACCACCCTCTGGTGGGTGCTGAACCTTTCCCTGACCAACCCCCCACCCCCAGGCACAGCTCCATGCTGTTCCCTCTGGTCCTGTTACTGTAACCAGAGCGCAGAGATCAGTGCTGCACCTCTACTCCCTGGCGGAGCTGTGTGCTGCCACGAGGCCTCCCCTCAGCATCCAGTTTTGCCGTGTGCTTCCTTGGGAAGCTTGGGACACCAGTGGTAGTAAATGCTTGCTGTAGATGGCTGAACTGCGGGAGTGGGGCCCTGACGGAGGCCGTGCAAGTACTGGGTGTAAGGATGCAGAAGAGGGAAGGCTGTTTCCCGCACTGCTGTCTTGGGGCTGACAGCTGAATTCTTCGTGTTACTTTTTTGCAGTTCCCCCCACTTCTTGGTAAATGAGATCAGGCAATGGTTTGCATATCGCGCCAGGCAAGCTCTGTACTCAGACTTGGGTCTCACTACGGGACGCGAACAAATCAGCATCCAGAGCCTGGGCGCAGCTCGGGCAGCACCGCGGTGCCTGTACCAGCGGGCTCCGGCCTCACCCATTCTCCCTTTTCCGCCACGCAAGGTGCCTCCCCGCCCGCGGCCGCACTGCCCTGGGGCGTCTCCCGGGTCTGGGCGGTGCGGAGCAGCCTGGCGGCGCTCCTCCCGCCGCCGCCCCTCGCAGGGCGGGCCGGGCCGTGCAGGTAGGGGCGCTGCCTCTCGGCCTTGACGCCGGCTCGCGCCCTGCGGCCGGGCTGCCGCTGCCGTGGGCGGGCGCGTGAGCGCGTGCGGCGTTGCATCGCGCTGGGAGGCGGCACGTGGCGCCGCGCCCCGTAACGCGCAGGGAGCAGCGGCGGTGTCCGCGGCGGGGGCACGGCGGGGCGAGCCGGCGCGTCGGTAAGTAGCCGCCCGCGGCCGTGACCGCCTTTGTGCGACCGACGGAAGCGAGCGGGGGGTTTCGGGCGGCTCTGCCGGGGAGTTCCGTGGCTCTCGCATCCCTCCCGGCCGCCCTTTGTTAGCGTCTCCCGGCGCGTCCGCGTGCTTTGGGCTCCGCTGGAAAGCAGAACCCGTCAGGAGGATGGCTCGGTCTCAGCCGGCGCCTCTCAGAGCGGCACCGCTTTGTCTGAGCGCCGTGAGCCGTTTGTCACGGCACTGCCATCGCGTTCCGGCGGGCGACGAAAGCCGGCCGCTCGTCGGGTGTGAGCGACGCGGCGTGCGGGCTGCGGGCTGCTCCCGCCCCTCCCCGGGAGCCCCTTCCCCAGGTGAGCCGGGGTGCGGCTGTCGGGCATGGGAAACCGTCCTCTTCCCGCTGGGAAACGTGTGTTTTAGAGAGAGCAATACGAGCCGCTCGTCTTTCCTTCCGCACGTCATTCACGGCTTTCCCGGTGAACGAGGCGTTAACGGCGGTAAATGACAAATCCGCATCTCCGGTTGCGGTCCGGTTGTGGTTATGCCGCTGCTCTGTGGTTTCGGGGTAAAGCCGCCCCGCTAGAAGCGCGCAGCGCCGGCGGTGGGCAGCGACCTGGAAACCACAGCCGTGCGCCTGAAAAATTCATGTTCCGACAATGGTGGCACGGAAAGCGATCCGCTGCTGCGGGGACGGGGGGGCACGGACGCCCGCGGCCCGGCCAGGCGTCGCTGAAAGCCGCTGCGCACCCGAACGTTGCGTGCTGTCCCTAAACAGCGTGCAGCCGTTGTGCAGGGAGAGCTCTTTCCCTAGAAACAGAGCCGTTTGCGCTGCCCAATGGCAGCCGTGTGTGGCAGGTGCTCTGTTTTAGCAGATTGAAGACAATACATTGGGGTCGGAACTGATTGTTTAATTTGATACGGAGTAACACAGGCAGAAGAAATTCCTACCACCAAAATAATTCCAAGCGCGCTTTGCATCGATGGTTGGCTCTGTATCAGAACGTGGATCAGTGCGCACGGACGTTATCGTGAGGGTCTGTAACAAAGCCACTGATATGTTTTAACACAGCAGTAATCGCCAGTTCTGCACGTAACCTGCTTTATGCAGTTTGAATCCAGGTCAGGAACTCATCGTATTCATAAAACCAGCTCTTCCTTGGCTGGTATTGGTCCAGAGGTTTGGAGGTTGTGTTTGGGTTGGGTAGTTCATTCCAACAATGATCCTGAGCAGAACACTGTGAGTTTATTGAAACTTTACATGAAAGTGATTGGTACGATTATTTATGCCACAGTTTCTGGATAATTATGAGCATTACCCAGAAATCTTTATTAATAAATATGGCATGTTGCAAAGAGATTGCTGCCAGTTGCCATTGGGTTTTCTCCAGTAGGAAAACGTATCTCAAGGCATCCCCTCCTCAAAATAAGGAGCCTTTTCAAATACCCGCTTGGACAATCCTGCATTTTAGAGAGCACTGATTCACGCTTGTGAGCAACAACAGTTTTTCTTATTGCATATGCTAAATAATGTCATTGATAAGAGCGCAGTGATGGCAGACACGCTTGATCCAAACAGGGAATGTCTTGTGATGTTCTGTGATAAGACATCACCTTTCTCATATTTTATTTCTTAAAGTTTGTTTCTTACAGGTGATCTTGATTTGTTGTCATGTGAGGTTATGCAGGTGGCAGTGGGGCTGAGCTGATAATCCATTTGGATTATCAAATCCATTACACAAATATTTTTTTTATTTTAGCATCCACTCGCTGCCAACTTAAACAGAACAGGTTTAATTTCAAAAGGGACTGATACTTTGGCAGTAAGATGTTATTTTAATTGCAGATACTACAAATTTTTAGTTTCCCAGTTCTGATTACAGCAATGAGAATTCTGAAGTTCTTAGGGTTTTCTCCTGCTTTGCCACACAGCCATTCTGAATACTGCTTTGCCAGGTATCTCAGTCACTGAAAATTGATATATCCTTGTGAGCAATGGAGCTCAGCCTTATTTCAGTATACATTGATTGCAGATGTCAGGAAAGGTCTTGTAAAATATGAAATACCTGACATAATAAGCATTGGGTGAATTGTGATGATCAGTTCATGAACATGAATGTATTTTGTTGTTGTTTTACATGGAATTTTTACATAGACAGCATCTGTCTAAATGTCTGCAACATGACTTTTCCTTACAAGCCAGGACAAGAAATGTTTTCAGATTCTGAATGATTTATATATGAAAATAGCTGACACTGGTTGTCAGGAGGAATTTTATTTTCCTCACACAAAATCAGTGTACAGCCTTTGTTCTGTAAAGGCCCAAATAAGAGAATTATAGCAAATACAGACAAGCCTACTACTGGCATTTAGAAAAGTACGGTCAGTTCCTTTGGCATCAACAGCCTCGGGGCAGTGCGGTTGTATGGAACTGCCTTTGGTGCGGTGTAGATGTGGAGCTGTTCTGACCGCATATATGCTTTCATTGATCCTATGTGTTTGAGTAGGATTTAATAAAGTGGTCTGAAATGCATGTTGGAATAGAATTCATTGGTTTCACATAATGTGATAGAATGCCACATAACGTTGCAGCATGAACTGTAATCACATTAGTACTACCGCTGGACAGGCCAAGTTCTGTTTTTTATCTGTTCGGTCAGAGTTGGATGAGAAGTGTGTTTGTTTCCGTGGTGATTCTCTGAGATCTGTCTTTAGGAAACAATGATTGCTGTGTCGACCTTGCACTTATTGTTTCATACCACTTCCTGGAGGCACTCCTCGCGCTTCTCTGCCTTGCATATTACACAGTTTCTTTGTTTAAGAACAAAAATACGTTTTGTCAGAAGCGTACAACATTTGCTCTTAGTTTACTTTTAGCATTTACATTTATGATGTCCTACAAAGGAATAAAATTGGCTTGTTATGTATCAATTTTGATTAATAATCAAGAGCCAGCATGTTACGTAGGCTGAATCACAGTGATTTGTTTAATTAAGTCTGGGGGGAAGAAAAATATAAGGGTCTTACTGTGTATTATCCTGGGTAAATAGCTTATACTGCAGTTGTACCACACTTGTTAAATGAATGTAATTCAAATGCTACGATAAATGTGTGCTCTACATCCACGCATTTTTAAAGACAGTTTAATTTCTCGTTTGTGTGGATTCCGCTTGCCAAATTTCAGAAATACAAGTTTCATACCTCAAAGAGGCTTATTTAAGAACGTACAGCTGATCTCAGTTCATCGGACCAGGTGCTGTAGCTGAGCCATTGTAATTATTGCCTTTCTGTTGACCGCATTCAGCTGTGGTAACTAACTGTTAGAGAGTGAAATCATTAAAGTCAAGCACTTCACATCCCCAAAATGCTTTGAAATTGCCAGCTCTATCATTTTAGTGATAACAACTATCTAGCTTAATTTTCTTCAACTGTATTGCCTTCAGAAAACCTATTTATTCAGGTCATTTTCATATAAAAGCTTTCCTGGTGCTCTAGTGCTCAGATGCGCAAAATGCAGTGCGTGCATTGTTGACCTGCTTGCACATCTTTTTTCATTGCTCAGCTTATTCTGAAAGCCACCAGTCAGAGCTGAGCAGCTTGATGAACCTGGCAATGGGTGGTGAGGCTGCTGTGGCAGCGTGCTGCACAGGGGAGATGAAGTTTGCTGTGAACTGGAGATGTGGAGGGAGTGGGATGGGAAGAACTGAGCTGTACAGGGTGCTTTCATGTGGCTCTTCAAAGCAAGTTGATTTTGTTCGAAGTAACATGCAGTCTTTCCCTGTGATCTTTGATAAATTCACATGTGAAACTATTTAGCAGAGAAAAATGAAGATACAAAGTGATCTGTGGAACAGTTTGGCACAATGTAGAAGGGAAAGAAAAATATTGATTGAAACCCTTTTACATCTGTGGGTATATGTTGGCGCACGCATAATATAGTTAGGTTGTGGGGCCATCTGCCAACAATATTGAACTGTCTCCTCTAAAAAAATTTGTTTGCTGTAAAACTTTAAGTCTTAACTATGTGAGCTGTAGGTCACCATATACCTTTGTTTAAAAAAAAAAAAAAAAAAGAGAGAGGTATCACTCTGGTTTCCTTCTAGGCTTCAGGTTCTGCTAAGGCAGTGACCTCTTCTGAGAGGTCTGTATTTTTACCATCTTCATGAAAACTTGCACAAATTTTTGGTCTCGTCTTCAGAATATTGTAGTTTTCACACGTTCATCTGTGAAAACTTTAGCAAATAAAGTGAGAATTTCCGTGTTTCTCATTAACACTCAGTACTACAAAGCGTTTGTAGTGGTGACTTTGGTGGCGCTTACTGCATCTGCAGTTGGCATGTAGTTGGAGAGGGACCGTGAATGTTCTGGAGACAGAATTCAAGTTAAGTTATTCGATAGGACAAAGATACTGTGGTTATAGGATTAGGTGGTAGTTCTTTAGAAGATCTGTGGTTTGTGATGAGTTGTGGTGCTAAATAAACAAAGTCACGCTGCTGCGGTAGAGAAAAGCCTGGAATTGTGATGTGCAAATAGGATATAGGAAGCGATACTTCCAGCCTTGCAACAATCCTCATCGCCTATATTGCTGTATCCAGTTGGAATGAACACTTCAAGAAAGATACAGACACATTGGAGAGAATCCTGAGGAGAGGAATTAAAACAATAGGATGCTTAAAAAGTATGGGCTTTGAAGAAAGGTTGAAAGGAGTGGGGTTGTTTCAGTTCTAAGCAAAGAAGAGTGGCAAGGTGAGCACATCATGGTAATCGTCAAACATCACAGAGCCGCTGTGATGCAGCATTCTCCACACCTGTGCTGGCTTAGAGGATATGTAATGGGTTCAGCATTAGTGAAACTGAACGACGGAATTGGTCACTGAATTGGGGTTTTGAGGATTTTAGAATCATTAACTGCTGGAATGTTAGTTGGGAACAGTGTAAATGTAGTTGATTCTTTCAGGAGCGAAGAATTGGGATAGATAACTCATTGAGGTTTCCCCTAGGCCTGTGAAACCCCAACACTTTGCTTCCTGGTGTTGACCACATTGTGACTTGTCCCCTCACAAATACTTTTATTGGACGGCTTACCTGTATGTGATGTTCTCCAAAAAGAGCAGGTGTGTGAGCAGAGATGATCCTAAAAGAGAGATTGTAAGTTTGGAGCAAGTCTCACATCCATTCCTTTCTGCCCAGACACCAGCAGAAGAACCACTGTGAAAGAAGGAAGTTTGAGGGACTGAAGTGCTTTGGGAGGAACCTAACCTGAAATCTGGGTGGCAGAGGGAAAGAGATAGGAATTGGAGAGCACTGATACAGATTTCACAAGAAAAAAGACTGTGTGATGAGTAGGATAGTACACGAACACAAGACGTGAAGAAAGGGAAGGGGGAACTTAGGCTTCGGGGCAGATGACAAGATAGGAGGCAAATGGCAACAAACTGAAACGCAAGAGATTCCATCAGAATATGAGGGAAAACTTCACTGTGCGAGTGATAGAGCACTAGCACAGGCTGCCCAGAGGCTTTGGAGACTCCTCCTTGGAGATCTTCAGAAACTGTCTGGATGTGGTTCTGGGCACCTGCTCTAGGTGTCCATGCTGGAGCAGGGGTGGGACCAGATGGACCCAGAGGGCCTTGCCAACCTCAGCCATCCTGTGTGTGTCTGCATGCATGTTCTCAATGGGAATTGGAGCTGTGTGCTGGCAGAAGCTGTGGTCTCTGGCATCTGCGTCATTTATTGCAGAAGCAGGAAGACATCTGAAGAAATTGAGTTAGAAGGTGGCTTAATTAAAGCATTTTCATTCATTTGAATGATAAGCTTAGCTAAAGGCACTGAAAACTAATTAAGGCTTGTTATTGCAATTCTGACTTTTTCAAACATTTGTGTGGGTTTTTTTTCTTTTTTTTTAACTTCAGCAAGTAATGGAGATTGTGATGTAAAGACCAGTCTCTAATTCTCACCTAGCTTAATATGAAGCACTAGCTATTACTTCCCAACCCTGTAAATGACATGGAACGGAGCAGCCTCTTATGACAAGAAGATCAAAAAAGCCTTAGCTTCCTATTTCTGCTTCTAGTGGCAAATAAGGCACTTTTTCATACCTTTCTTCAGAAGAAATCGTGTCATCAGCTTTCACAGAGCTGTCAGAGCATCAGAAGTTGCTAGGAAAGAAAAAATGTGGCTGATTTTTCCTTTTCTTTCAAAGATTCTGTTCCAAACCTGTAGATATTCATCAGTAGCCAGTGTTGGCCTGTCTGGGGGCTGTGATGAGGCACAGTGCTCTGCTCCCAGCCCGGAAGCTTTGGCACTCACTGCTGCTTGTGTTTGGAGGAGTGAATGGCACCCTCATCTTGTACATGGGGGTTTGGTATTATTTCTAACCACTCTGTTCCATCTCTCCCTGCTGCCAGTGCAAGGGTGGATTGTACTAAGCAACTCTGCTATATTTTTTTTCTGGCAGTTTATCTTTCAAGCGCCCACACAGCCTGCTGAACACTGTCATGAGTTACTGGGTTCTGTATCCTGATACAATCTCCTGGTATTTAATAAACTTTGTGCTTCAGGTGATTGTGTTTCCTGAGATGGGATGGAGGGCCTGCTGGCTGCCCGGTTTGGGTTACAGGCTGGCGTGGATGCAGGAGGAACAGCACTGGTGTAGCGGCAGTGGTGAAAGGGTGATAGTGGGATGAGGTTTGTGGACACTGCACAGTAGCCTTTGTCATATCTACCAGTGCAGTTGAAAAACATTAAGTAGATAACCTTTGGAGCACCTCAGTGCTGTGGCACACTTTCCATCAGTTAAAGGCACTCCTCAGCAGCCCTTCCAACCAGAAGCTACAAACCAGAGACATCACTTAAATACATTTTTTCACCACCTAGATGTTTTTTGCGGCACTATTTTATATTGTCAGAAGGAGAAAACGAGAAGATGAAGGCCCATTAGTAATTTCAAAGGGCAGTTGAATGCTTTGGTTTGTCAGACTGAATGGTGACAGTGGCTGGGTCCTGTTCTGCACAGTGTTATCTGCAGACTACTGATTTACAAGTTGTGGTTTCTCTACTTGGAGAAATAACCTTCAATTTGGCATAGAGTCAAGACCAGAACAGGCCATTTCAACACTAGGTGGTTCTGAGATTCTCTTCCAGGCTATTTGGGGCAATAGTTGTCCATTTCTGGGAGAGAAGAGTGGCTCTTTATCCTTACAGCAGTGACTGCTCAGTGAAGGACAGTTCTCCTGAGGAGGAACAGAGCCTTCTGCAGCTCACACTGCAAAGCTTTGATCCCTTGGATGTCATGCTGAATGTAGTGAAAGGCTCATCTAACCATGTGTTGCAGGACAGAATGTGCAAGTATTGTCCTAGATTTGCAAATTGGCAGATGACCCAGAGATGTCTCCATGGAGGACTGGGGGACCTGCTCGGCTTACACTTGACATTTTGCCAGCACTAGAGCAGACAATCTATACTGATGTGAGCGACTGCATGTGTAGGTAAACCCTGTAATGCACACAAAGACTTTGTACTGTTACATTTGGCTTTGTACTGTTTTAAATCTTAAAGACCCTTGTGACAGGTGGATCACAATTTTGTGGTCACATTTGAACTTTTTTTGGTTATGGGAAGTCCTATGCAACACTTAGGTGGAAATGCCTGTTTATGCCTGACCCACATCCAAGCAGTGGTTGTGCTGCCTTGGTGAAAAGGAGAGCTCGTTGTGTTGCTGTAAAATCACTGTGGGAGTACCTTCTGCACATATATGCTGGTGTTGCGCCATTCAGAAGGGATGCCGGGCAGTTCCGTTTCCTAACAAGTATGCGTGTTCAATTTCTGGTGGACAGTGACACTGCATTGTGTGCATATATGGAAAAACATGAGATGTCATCTCTTCTTTTGTCAATAAATGCTGATGTGATGGCATAATTGCTAGGAAGATGTTGCCTGCATGATCCTTCTTTCACTTCCATGTCAGACGCCATTTTGTTAGAATGCCCCTCAGCTGCTATCTGTCATGGGGCAACAAAATGTAATGGAATATTGATGCTAAGGGTCAACCTCTACAGCCATACCACCAACATCCACCTCTGGTGTCATGGGTCAACATAATAAAACAGGAGGTGTTACTTTCAGAGTAGCTCTCATACAACAGTATGTCTGTTAAATATAGCTGTACCATCACAAACAGACCTGCAGAAGGACAAATGTGCTTTGGGGCTGGAGCTGGGCAGGTCTCTAGCAGAGTCTCTTCTTTCAAATTGCTGTCTGGTGACCTTCATGCGTGCCACTCTGTATATGTTTGCTTTTGGTCTTAGCGCTCCATGGATGGAGCTTGTGTTGTATTCTGCATCTGCAGGGACAGCGAAGCCAGCTTTGCTCTCCTCAGCAATTAATTGCAATTACCCACAGTTCTCTTATCACTTAAGTTTCAGCTCTTTCTTGTGATTTTTTTTTTTTTTTTTTACCTGTCAGTCTGCAAACAAAGAGGCTGCCTGGAGTTCTGTTTTATGCCCTTTCCTGACTGTAACTTTCCAAGCCTTCCTAATAATACTGTTAGGACTGTCCATCATTGCTATCACTCAGTAACAGTGAGGCAGTTTGGCCTGATTTTCAAAACAATCTTTAAAATTTGGAGATGAAACTCCTTGTTACAAAGAATTACCCAATTCCTTCCCCTCCTTGGGAGGAATAACTGCATGCATTGGTTGCAGGTTAGGGGCCAAGCAACTGCAGAGAAGCTGTGCAGAGAAGGACCTGGGTGTCCTGGTGAATAACAGGTTGGCCATGAGCCAGCAGTGTGCCTGTGCGGCCAAGAAGGCCAATGGGATCCTGAGGTGCATTAAAAAAAACATGGCCAGCAGGTCAAGGGAGGTGATCCTCCACCTCTACTCTGCCCTGGTGAAGATGCATCTAGAGTACTGTGTCCAGTTCTTGGCTACTGTCATGGTTTTATGATTTTCGGTTATTGGTATTCCACATCATAACATCATGTAGTGAATGTACCTGGTTCTCAGAAGAGAAGGACTACTACATTCCACATGGTACTTTGCTCCTCTGTTACCATTTCCAGCCACAGGGAAAAGATAAAAGATCGCAGTATAAAAACTTGCAGATCACGAGACCTCGTCCCTTTTTCCGCCGTCTCTCGTCTTGGCAGCACCTCGCTCTCCAGCCGTCTTATCGTCAGTAGTAGAGTAAGGCCTACCTTGATTTTGGGACATCCTCTCTCTCTGCATTGGATTTATCAGCTTAAATTGTAATTATATTGTACTATAGTGTGTTGTTTTGCATTCCGATATCTTATTTAGTAAATTAGTTTGTTTCTCCTCAGATTGTTGTCGCTGTTCTTTGCTCTCAGGGCCATCTCCTTACCTTTTTCCCCTTTTCCCTTTTCCCGGGGTGTGGGCCCGTGGATCCCCCATCCCCTTCATCACAGAACCGGGCCAAACGCCTGTAAACCGTTGACAGCTACCTAGTTCAAAGATGAGCAGGGGCCTGGAGCATCTCTGACCTGGGGCTGTTCAGCCTGGAGGAGACTGGGAGGGGATCTTGTAAATGCTTACGTATATCTAAAGGGTGGATGTAAAGTGGATGGGGCCAGGCTCTTTTCAGTGTTGCCCAGTGACAGGACAAGGGGCAATGAGTATGAACTCGGACACAGAAAGTTCCATATGAACATGAAAAAGAAAGACTTCGAGGGTGACCAAGTACAGGAACAGGCTGTGAGAAGGGTGAGCAAGTAACTAATGTGGCTGTTTTCCTGGGCAGGTAACAAGCTGATGGCATTCCTTTCATTAATGAAAGATGTATTTCAGTATATTTTATCTAATTACCTCTTGGTATGTGGAGATGGGACAGTTTTGTCTCCATAAAAACATGTGGACTAAAAGACCAATGGCTGTTTTCAGGCCTTTCATTGGGTGACAGAATGAGTACACTGTTTGCTGGTACTTTATAATTTTGTGGAGTTTGGAAATGGAGTAAGTGAGCTCTTCATTTAATGCTCAAAGGTTGCTCTCCAAAAACATCCCAGCAATGTTTACCTTACAAATTTTTATGAAGTACCACAGGAGAGTCTCTGCAATGTAGGACGCAGATACAGGTGACTGCAAACAACTGCAGCTACCTGGTAGTCAGCCCCTAGATTCCCTATAAATGCATATTTGCTACAGACACACAAAATGCATGCGCCTCACAATAAATGAAATGACAGTTGTCTTTCTTAGTTAAATGGCAAAAAAAATCTGATGTACATATAGTGAACAAGTTACACTCTTGCCCTTGTGTGCGCTCCTGGTCCAGGTGCACACAGTTGTGAACCCAGTTCCCTGACTTGTTCTCTTACTTCCTGAGAACAAGTGAAGCGCAGCTGAGCTTGAGAGAATGTCGCTGCTGGAGCAGCTCCACTGGTCACCGGGTTTTATCCTTGCTGTAAAATGCTTTGTTAAGTTCAAGAACGATTAAGAGGAGTAACGGTGCTTTGCCGCACATATATTTGGTTTCATGTCAGCAACGTATGCTCTCCTTCTCTTGCCCTCATACCTCTGGCCTTTCTCCAAGTTGGTGCCATTTTTGCAACTCATGCCTAATTTTTTTTTCCTTTTCTGTTAATGGAGTGCCTAAGGTTTTGCTAGGGTGTGATAAGTGTGGTATGATTCTTTCTGTTTTCATACAGTGTTGTCATATTTGGCGTAGATTTTTTTTGAAAAATAACTGATATTCATGTTTTTATTTTATCAACTGCAAACTTTGCTAATATTTTGCATTTTTTCCTGAGACTCCAGTATCATGATGTTCAACTTTATTTAACATATATTTTTTAATTTATCAACGAACAAAAGTGCCTCATTTGCCCTGCAGAAGATTCCTTTTTTTTTTTTTTTTTTAAATATTTAAGGAACTAATGTTCATCACCAGTCCCAAATTCTTCCATAGGATCCTGCCCATCAGCATGCTGTATTGTTGCTGTGTCTGTCTGCTCTGTGCCTAGGGACTGATGTAAAACCCAATCATGTCTCTAACGGAGGGCACACTGGGACTGACCCTGTTGGACCTGGCTCTCCGCAGCGTGTTGCAGTGTGGCTACCCCTGCCCAGGCTGCCTGGGGCCGTCACAAGCACTTATCTGTTCACAGTGGATATTTCGTCTTTCTTTGTAGTTTTTCTATAAACTGTATCTGAAGGGGAATTCGGAGCTGGTTCACAGTGGGAAATATTTGCACTGCATTGATAATCTGTTCTTCTTCACATGAGAACATAGTAAAGATCGGGTAATAATGAATGCCTAAGGCAATTTTAGCTCTGATTGGCTACCCGTCTGGTACTTGGATTTTTGCTCCACTATTACTTAATGCATTAATAACATACTTAATATACTGGTGCCACGACTGCTTAGTATTTTAACAAGAAATGGTTCGCAAGTTAATGTACGCTACAGTGGTTTGACATTTGTAACTCGAGCATATTATATCAAATAACACTGTAGTAGAGAAGAGTATTTTCCTTTAGGAAATTTTTTTTTCCTATAAATTCTGATGTCTGCCAGAGGGCAACTAACTTTATATTTCCGTTTTAATATTTCACGTGCTGTGACAGCTCTCCTGTTCATAAAGCCAATTACAGCCAATCCTTGGCACACTGTTTTTTACACATCAAAGGCATTCTCTGGTCAATGTGGGCTATTTAAGACGCAGGCCAGGCTTCAGCAGCCTCATGTAGTTGTCAGGATAACATACAACAGACTTGCTCACCAAAGGCACTGATCAGCATTGCTTTATGTGAATAGTTTCCTCATCAGCTGTGCTATTACTGTCTTGTAAAATAAATAAACATATAATAATATATAGGATTCTATGTGGTTAGGCGCATCTGTTTCTCAAATCTGTTTCCCACTGTATGAAAACCTTTTCTGCCAAGGTTCATAAACTTCATTCAAAAATCAAGTAAATTCTAGATATTCAGATTTCCCCCCCTTTTTTTTTCTGAAAGAAACAGATGGTTTGTTTGCTCTTTGCTTCTCTTCCTACATCTATATCTGTTTTTAACTATGAACAGTTTAACATAGCATTAGTGTCATGTCAATCACTGTCATCATGCAAAATAAGAAACAGTATACAAACATTTCCCCAAGAAAGCTAGAGTTTCTCTGCTTGCAATAGGGAGGGGATAATTCAACCTTTGAGATTATCTGCATTTTCAGCATGAACTCCAGCTGCTCTCCAAGTTAGCAGGGCACATGAAAAAGCTGCAGTCCAAAAAACTGTGTCACTGCTTAGGAGCCTTCCACAGATCCTGTCCTTGCTTGCTGCGCAGGCACCATGCTAAGGGACAGTGCATTTTCCAGCCTGGTGCTGGCTGGCTTCCCCTGATATTGGGTGAATGTGAACAGCCATTTGCTTTGAGGAGTATAAGCCTACATGTCCTTTTTGCAACTAACCTGCAAGGTTAGTTGCGGGCAGGTGGGCATTTCCTCAGCATGGGGGATTTTTTTCTGCAGCTGCTAATTGCTGAAGCACTGCAAAGAGTAATGCTCCCCCCAAGTCTATCTCCTTCTTTAGAAAAAGGCTTTTTAGGAAGGTTGGTGACAGCTGGATCTGAGAAGATATTTTAAACTTGACTTAATTGAAAGGCGTCATGAATATTTTTTCATTTTTGTTTTAGCTCAGCCTATTTAAGTTGTTTAGTAAATGATCTAGGTCAAATCAAAATTAAAGTCTATGCACTATTCATTGCATTTTTCCTTTTCATGCAGACAAAGCTTATCTATGTGTAGAAAAGCAGTGCAAAGTGATTTAATGCCCAGTGTGGGACGGAAAATGACTCAGGACATTAAGTTGGCAGAGGAGGAATACCGGGTTGGCTGTGACCAAAGACTGCCCAAAGGCAGAACTATGGGTCAAATGCCTTTGTAGTAGTGTTGGCTTTCACATTTGGTGTAACTTCAGACTGAGGAATTAACCACTGTGTTCCTCTGCATGATTGTCTGTGCAGTATGCGCAGCATCACTTCATCTGCTAATTTGACAGCACGGTTATTATGTTGTTTGGTGCTTTTATGCTTCTAGATTGAACAAAGGGATATATTTGTGGTGTGTAACTGGAGTTCACAGGGAATACATTTCTCTTGAGCGCATAAATAAAAACACAAGATTCTGAAAATGTTCTCGTATTTTTCATGATATGTGTGCATATGCCAGTCCATGTTTGTGCTTAATATGCGTGGCACACGTGTTGTGCTTGTGTTCCAAGGCAGCAGGGGCAGTGGCAGCACTGAGGCTGTAGCTCCGTTATGCTAGGCCAGCAAACAGCAAGTTCTTCCACTCAACGTGGAAGATAAGGAGGTTTGACAGCAACAATTCTGGTTTTGTAGATGAAGAGAGATCAGATCCTTGCTAGCACCTGCAAGAATTGATGGCTTAGTTATGACAGCTCAAAAGAGATGTTAAATTTGCTGTCTAAAATAAATCAGAGGTCACAGTGACATGTCTGGGAGCGAGGTCGGTTTTAGTTGTGTTGGCTTCAGGCTGACCTTGCACAAAGAGGAAACAACAAAAGCAAAGGCTCCAGAGAAACTGTTCTCTCACCATTCTGAAAGATTCATGAGTCAAGTAAACAAATCTGGGTTAAGGCAGAAATCCTGGAGCACCAGTTTTGGGCTTTCAGTTCAGAAGAGCATCGGGATTTGCGAAAACAAATTCTTAGTTCACTTATTCATTAATTTGCACGTGGAAGCAAGCATCTTCTCTTTGGATCTTCATAACAGCAGAAACATTTTCTTGCCTATACAAAATTCTCTTGTACTTTAAGGATCAGTGAGCCTTGCCTTGGTCTCTTAACATAAACAACAGTGATTTTTTTAAAAAAATTATTTCCCTCAAGAATTTCCAGTTGCTGGACGATTAATGCAAACATTGTGCTTTAGCTTGATCTCCAAAGACCTTGCTCTGCTCTGGGATGGGTTGTGATGCTCCCCATGGCTTCAGCAGCACAGCACTGTTGCAGGTTGAGGGGGTGTTTTTCACAGGTGCGGGGCATCCAGTGGTGCAGGACCAGGGAAACTGATTTGTGTTTTCTAATACATGAGGCAACCCTCTCATTTATGTCGTGAATAAGGCAAAGGTATAAGAAGAAAATAGTGCAAGACAGCAAATGAGCAGAGTTGCGTAATATTGGCTGAGTGTAGCAAAGGAAGAGCTTTCAAAACAGCAGGGAGAATTGGTAGACTCTGCACCTTGCATCATAAGCTGCTATTGGTTTTACATGGCATTTCTCATATTTCAGTGGTTTGCTATGTGTTGCAGATTAGACGTGATGAACTACAAAATTTGGCAGTGAATCTGTGACCCAGCTGTTCAAGGTAGACTTGCCGTCAGGCAGCTCCAGTTTGCTGTGCTTGCCTTCCATCATATCAAGTTGGTTATTTGCAAATGGAGTTGACAATATATAATGTCAGAAAACAGTTTCTGTGCTGAAAGCAGTTATTGTGCTACACCTGACAACAGAGTAAGTTGCTCTGGGTCACAAGATTCTGCACCGTGTGGCAAGCTGGGATACAGCACAGTGTATTCAGTCACCCCAAGGAAACAGTCACTGTGCTATTTATCCAGGCTGCTCTCAGGAGCAGGGCGTCAGTGAAAGCATCAAACACGTCTGGTGTGGAAGCGTTCATTCTGCTCGTGGTGGGTTAGGACAGGTAGATTGGTCAAACCTTGTGTTTGCCTAACAGCTCTTTAAAGGCTGTTTAGCCTGTTTGCCAATGTCTTCAGTTTTGTATGCAGATAAGCAAGAGGCAATTTTCATCTACTGCTTTTTAACTATTACTTTCACATATAGATGAATAGGCTGAAATGGCTGCTCTTCCAAAGTAGAAATTTTAAAGAAGGAAGCATGCTGGCTGTTTTGCTGTGAATCTGACATCTTACAGTTCAGCTGGAAATGCATTCCTCTGTCATAGGAAGGAAATGTCCTCAAGTTAGAGTTAACATCTGTGTAGTTATCACAGTCTGTGTAGCTGAAGTCATTTGTCATGAACTAGGTGTTTCAAGCATAAATGTAACCGGGCTTTATGCAGCCTTGCTTGCAGTATGGCTCTTTTGAGTTCTTGTAGTCGTGTTTAAAGAGTGAGGTGAGGATGTGAGAGTTAACTTGGGCTAAGGAAGGGGTGCTGGAGCAGGCAAGGCTTGGAGTTACTCTCCTAAACCACTGTAACTCCTATAAACCAATGCAGGCATGACAATGGAAACCAAGCCTGGTTTGCTCTATGGCCACCTACGCAGGTTTTCAGCTGATGGAATACAGCACTGTAGCACATTTTCCCTGTCAATGTAACGGGGAAATTCCCTCCTCTGTCCAGGGACGTGAACATCTTTCTGCCCCCTCAGTGGGGAATTGGCTGGGCTGCAACAGGATGCTACCCCATGCTTCCCCTGTGCACCCAGGGCAGAGATTGTGGAACCTGACTCACAGCAGCCCAGTGCCAGGTGCTGGCTGGTGCCAGGAGCATTCAGTGGCTGTGTCCATTGCAGAACAGAGTGGCTGACACTTGGAGAGAGGGTCAGAGAGTCCCACCATCAAGCCTTCTGTAGCATATTTATATGAAGAAAAAAAAAACTAAGCTGGATCCCTTGGGCTGTGTGTCACACGGAGATGTGTAATGAAAAGCTGATAGTTGAAAGAAACCTTTTTTCCCTTTTTGCTTGAGTATACTTATAGCTAGATAGCATAGACATGAGAGTGAGGAACGCCTTCTGCAGCCACTATTCAGCTGATGGAGCTATGTAAGACTGTGCTCCTGCTTTGCACAGAGTGCAGGATACCCCCTCAACTGAGAATGTCCTTGGAAATTGTTTTCTCTGTAGTTTGGGCAGATCTGATACTTTTGTCATTAATGTGTTGTCTGGCTGGACTTCAAGGCTAAAAAAGCTGCGATGAGTTTCCAGTGGTCTATTTAGAGCAGTGCTACAAGTGATGTTCCTATTTCTGGCCATGGGGGACAGCAGTTGCAGATGCTTTCAGGGAGAAAATTAGATCATAAAGCGATATACAGATCAAATTTCTCAAAATTTTATCTTCTAAACCGTAGCGTTTTTGGAATTCTTAGACCAGTCTGCGAATGCATTTCCACTGTTACATTGTGAATTGTGTGGTGTGTGTTTGTTTTAAGCACCAGATTTATAAACAAGTAGCGTTCAGAGCAGCGGAGCAGATAATACAACACAAAGCAATTGTAGAACAAGTAGAGCTGGGTAAAGGAAAGAAAAATCTAGTGGGGGAGGGGTCATTTTTGCTGCAAATATATACCATATTGTATAATAGAGCTCTCTTCAGATGAAGCACTATTCACATTATGAATAGCCTTTTCAAGCAAATGTGGCTCACTGGCATGAGCACTGAGAGCTGCTATGGCTGTCAGCATCTGTTCTTTTGTGCCTGAAACAATTTTTACATCAACCATCAGAGGCCAAAAGGATTTTTAACCATGGCGTAGCACTACATTGTAATTTTCCTACTACAGTCAGTCTGGCAATGAAAGATTTTCATTAAGACAGTAAAGCGAGTGTGGTTGTTTGTATGAATCCAGCTTGACAAAACTCTGCACCACTGTTAGCATAGAAAGCATTCATTTTGTAGAACAACAGGCAGTTTTTATGTAAATAGTGGGCAGTTCCTTCAGATGTTTGATTCTTAGTGAAACTACTTTCTCACCCTAAAAACTGACATTCTGGATAACTGCCTTATTGTGATTGCCATTTAAAGAACAGCATCCTATCAACTCTGTTTTAAAGGAAAAGCCTTCTTTTGTATGTGTTTTTCAACAAGCGTGCCCATCCCTTGTGCTTTGTTCTGGCGGCTGTGTGAGGTTCCACACGGAAGTGTCGCTGTTACGCTCGGGAGGTGGCTCCTCACACACAGCTCAGCCCTGAGGAGGCATGGTTCTTCACGGCTCTGCTCTGGCTGCCGGCCCCCAGCAAGGAGGAGATGCAGCCCTCCCAGATGCTGGCATCCCTCCCTAGGGATGGGAGGCTGTGCGCTGAAAGCATTCAGAGCGACTGTACAGGCGTTTGTGCTGTGGACCTGTCTGTCAGCTATGGGTCACGGACATGCAGGCGTGGAGCAGGCGGTGGCATGGTGACAAGGAAGGATGTGGGAACCATCAACCACAGCAAGAAAAGTCTCTTCGTAGTATTTTATTAACCATGCCCCTTTTCATTGGCAGAACGTTTAGCAGCGTCAAGTGGCAGTATAAGAAAGCAATGCCAGCATTTCACCAATTTTATTATTGTTTTTACTACTATTTTTATTGACTTATTTGGTTTTAGCAGAGCAGGTGGGCTTTAAATCTTCCACAGCAGTTGCCTCCTGCACTTTCCCTTAGTCCTGGCTTACTCAGTGCTGACTGTGTTAATGTGATTTCTAATGGCGCTTTAGCCAGAAGAAAAATGGATTGCTCAGCAACCTGCCTCCAGCCCTGTTCTATTGCATCTGCTTTCTATTTTGAAGAATGTTAATCCTTTATTACAAGGATTAATAATCCTCTTAAAAACAAAACAAGAAAAAAACCCAACAGCAACAACAACAAAATGGTGTTATGTAAGTGATAACTGGTGAACCCTTAGTATGCTATCATGGGTGGGAATATTTCATCATGAATACTTTATCCACATATTCACAGTAAGAGGGACTCAAATCGCTTTGCTGAATATTGCAGCATGTTTCCTCCTTGCTCATAAGCAGTGATTTGTTTCTGTTGGCATTAATGTGACTGCAGGGGGTAAGTTTTCAAAGAAATGCTTGGTAAGTTCAATATCTGTCTAGTTCCAAAACTGAAATGCTAACGCTCTTGAAACAACATTTTTTTTTTCCTTGTGCTTGAGGCATGGTAGGATGTACTAGCTCCAGCTAACACTGTGCATACAGCAGACTTCTTAAATTCATGGTAAAATGACAATGATCCTTATTGAAAGATTTCTTCATCAAATTAATTGTGGTATCAGAATGATGCTCTTCCAGCATAATAAGCTACTGAAAATTTGTGAAAGCTTTAAATCTCCTTAAGGTATGCAAATATGCAGCAGAAGTATGGAGTTTGCATCTTGCTTTGTGCTGATCGTGCATCCTGACCTGTCCTAGTGTTTGGTTAGTGTAGTACAGCCTCATGCACACACAATTTCAAAAAAAACCTTTATTTAAAGAAGTGCTTTGTGGTATTTTGGTCTTTTTGGATTAGAAAAAGCGGATTATTTTTGATTCAGTAGGGATATATGTCTTTTGAGGATTTATGAATTTGTTATCATCTTGTCCAAAGTCATATCTGATTTTTGTCTCCAAATGTGGAATGTAATTATTAGGGTGATGGATCCTCACCATGATAATAACTATACACAGGACAACATGCTACTTGGTAGCATCACGCTGCTAGTTTCAATTACCTGCAACAGCAGCCATGTTTTATGTCTGCACTGTGTAGGACACAGAGCAAATCTGGAGGTTCACAGGTTTAGAGATTTAGTGATGCTGGACTAGGTGCAGGGGAATCCATCTGTTTGTAATTTGAAATGTTTAAAGTTGCAGCAATGTTCCCTGTTCTGAAAGTGGAGGCTTACAGTAGTAATGATTATAGGAAGGTCAGTTAACTGTCCAGAAGTTCCTTTTTTTTTTTCCTGAACACAATAATCTGTTGGACTATATTTCAAAGTCCTGATTTGAAGATTACAAATATTTGCTCATGAACATTTAACACCTCATTGCTTTTCCCAAATGTCTCTTAAATTAAAGAATGATGACTTGGGAGGGAGGTGCAGTTTCTGCTGGGCTAGCTAAGCTGATGGTTTTCGTAATCTAATTATGGTTAAGTTGTTAGGAGATTAGTTGGACGCCTTAGCAAAGCTCACCTGCAGAACTTGCTTGGTGGCAGGCTTTGAATGGTCTTTTTTCCTGTTCACAACTTCAACTTCTCTGGAAATTGGAGCCCAGCATGCCGTTCTCCCCATTTTCTTTTCCCTTCCCAACCTAGAGCAGTAGGAAATCCCAGCAACTCCTGATAATCATTTCAGATAGAGAGGGTCTCATCCAGTCTCATCTCTCATAGCTCTGGAAGACCTGGCTAACACAGCAATTGTAACCCACTAGATCCGAACCCCTGCCACTAGCTACTGGACTAGCCCTTTTATTTAGATGTAATTCTTGTATTAATTCATTGTAGCTTGAGTAGCAGTCACTCCCAGAAATCATCTTCCTGTTGAAAGTGGCACAGGGTCTTTATATGCTCTGACACAACACAGCTGTCCTTGGCGGGGGGTTTCTGTCACTGGGGGAGGTGGCAATATCCCACACCTTGGGATCATCATGTCAGGCTAAATGGGACTGCCTATTGATAGTGGCTGTCTGTCACATTCAATACCTGAAAGCCTCCTCTTTTCTGGCAGCTGTTAGGCTTCAGAAATGCAGGCTGAAGGGATGGACTCATCCTATGTGTGCCCTTGGGTCTGGATGAAGGGAGCAGCCGGGTGCTCACCGTGACTGACTGAGAAGTGCAGCTGGGCACCGCCAATGTTCACCCACAAAACGCGCCATTAGCATCTGTGGGTCCTGAACTCCTCACCACTGTGCCCACAGGAATGGTCTCCGATGGCTCAGGGTTTCTCAGCCCAGTGCGCTGCCCTGCCAGTGGCGTGCCAGGATCTCGGTACGTTGCGAAGAACATCAGGCTTGGATCATTCAAGCTTGTCCTCTAAATTGAAGGAGATTTTCCATCCAAGTGTGTCTGTTCTACATTTGCATGCCATCTAAACCCACCATGGCACAATGCTTGTGTGATGTGTGCAATGTCGATCAAAAAGAGCAAGCAGAAAAGCACTTTTTTTTCCCCCACTGAACTTCTGCATTAAGAGCCTTAACATGTTTTGCATGTTCCTCTTGAGCTAAATGCCATGTTATCAGAGATGTTGAAATGGACACCAAATTCCACGTTACAGTGGTTCAGATGCGCTGCAACTGCTGTAAATGGAATTGTTTGTTCTCATGGTGGTCTTACCCTGGATAGTTATTTTTTTTTTCTTAATTCCTGTGTGGCTCATGAAGGCTGATTTAAACATTAGTCAGGCAAGTGTCAGTACTTTAGTTCTCCCTGCACCTTTCTGCACCTCCTTGGCAGTCAGAGCTGTAGAGCTAGCCATTAGTTTGGTCTGCTGTGCTTTCCCTGAACAGGGGGCTTCCTTCTTCTCCATTGCTTCTTAAAAAATGGACAAAACTTGAATTTTTTTTGAGTCTCTGTGTCAATTTCCAGCACTCATAGGTATGCTGGAAAATGGGCATACTGCTTTGCAAGAGCAACAAATTACCATGTTTCACAGTATATTTGCCACACTGGAGGTTTTTGTTGGTCTTTTACAGGTTTCTCAAAGTTTTGGAGAAAAGGATGCCATGGGTACTCTATGGAACTGTTATCTATGTGAAAAGTTCTGTACTTAACAAATATTTTTGGTTGTAACTTTCCTGCTTAATGATTCAGTAAGAACGCAAGACTTGCTTTTCTTCTTCCCAATGCAAAGGGAACTGAAATGAAACCTATGATTCTGTGAAACCTATATTTAAACAAAACTAGAAATGTGTTTTTCAGGGAACAAAATAAGTATTTTCATCCATGAGTTAATGAGCCACTTATTTCTCTCACAGCACTACAAGTAAAATTTGTGTTTGACAAATACGAAAATTAAAATAAAACCTGGCAGCATTAATATTTAAAGAAAGGAAATAGACTTAGCCATGTGTCTGTCAGTCAGATTAATGACAGAGATTTGATATTTCCGTGATCACAACCTGGCTGTTCAAAGCATTCAGCTGGCTTCTAAAATGTGCCTATTCTCCTGTGGGAATTTCTGGACTAGCCCAGTCAACAAGATATAAATCTTGTTATTGAGATCTAACTAACTTTCAGTCAGTTTTTTGATGATTCTGCAAAATGTCTTTATTGATGCATTGCACATATTTAACTAATCAACAGTCAGTTTTGCTTACTGCTTGTAAAGAAATGAATGTGTTTCTTACTAAAGTCTCTTGCATTAGGGAAGGTCACTGCAAAATCACCTCCTCAGAATCTGCAGCTCCTAAGGTGAATAAAAATTTGCAATACTGGGAAATTGTATCATTTGAGTTTCTCATCCACTAAGAAAAAGACTACACAATCACATAATTGCCAGAGCTATAGAAAAGGAGAAAAATACAGGGTTACCCTCCATAGCGCATCTGTTTCTTTGAGATGAGTCTAGATTCAAAGATGTGAGTGGAAATGTGCTGCATTTTATATAATTGTAATCATCACACTTCTGCATGTATTCAGGTAGGTAACTGGGACGAAAAGCAACTCAGTTCTTTCCTGCATACTGCATTGTGCTCATGGTCTGTGCAACACTGTACACTGCAACAGAAGTTGCAGTATAATCATATCAAGAGTATATATAATTTGATCTAAATGCTGTTTAATGGTTGATAGCATTATTTTTTTGATCCAAGCATAAAGAGTTTTTTGTCTTTTCTGGAAGGAGCCATTTGAAGTAAACAGGCATTAGTAATGAGTGAATTGACCTTGTCTAAATCTTCATTACAGTAAAAATAGGTCTGTAGCCAAAAGCTCATCAAAAAATGTCAACTACTGTAAAATATGGTTCCCTGAGTTCCTAGTTCACCTCTTCCTAGGCTACCCATTTCTCATGCTTTTAAGATGTTTTGAAATTCTGCTGTTTTGAGTGAGAATGGTATGTAGCCTGCGTTATTTTCCTCTGCAATTGCAAAGGCGTCAGTATGCATGCCCACGGTTTGCTTTTAGATACCCATCTGCTGAGCAAAATATGAAAAACGCGACACTGACTATTGTTGTAGAGCCGCTGCTTGATGTGGGGCAGACCGGGCCTCGGTTGTGGTCTCTGTGGGTCTTCCCCAGATATATGCTGGGAGGGTCATTGCTGGGGCTGGATGGTCACAGAGCTGAGGAAATGCTGGGCAGGGTTTAGTCTTGTATTGAGGGGAGCTACTGACCACTTTAAGATAATATAGAATAGTAAATGTTTGGTCTGTCATAGCATCTTCTGCTGAATGTTGTTGGTTGTAATTAAATTGCCTTAATTGAGATGAGCAACAACCTTGGGAATGAAGCTATTAAATTTAACATTCCAACTGTTTATCTAAACTTTAGTAAGCTTAATAGTCTTTAACTTAGCTTTTTGATCAGGGAACTTGTAGAACTGAAAGCCTGGATTTGAGAGTCTGGATTCTTGTTTTTTATGCAAGATTTCTTCTGTTGGAGGGCTGCATCAGAGACCTGCCATTGCTTTGAGCGTCAGAGCAGATAGTGTCCTTCTCCATCTGCCATGTTGTCATCCTACAACCTTAATGTCTTGCTCTGCAAAATTCTAGAATTCATCAGTTTTCACAGTGTTCTTAAGCTTGAGTCTCCAGTAAAAGCCTGTGTATGTTTTGAGGAATACATTCACTAAATCAAGAGTGTTCCAGAAAGGCTTGAATTGAGCACAGAACTGATTTGTGTTCAGGCTGTGCATGAAGCATATGAATGGTTGGAGTCAGTGGGTCTCCAGCTTCACTGTGCCACATGGAATGATTAGTGGGATTTTGACTTAGCAACAACAATTAGTTTTGTCTTTTGGGCATAAACAGCTGTGGAGGTTTGCAGGTTTTTGGTAAGGGAAAGTTAGAACAGGGTGAAATGGTTTCCGTTTGCTGAGAATGTGGCCGTGCAAGTGACAGGTCTGGCATTAGGTATACCTGGGAGGTGAAAATGAGAGACTGGAGTCAGATGCATTTTAAGTTTATATCTTTGTTATTTACACAGAATTGAAAAGGTTTTGGTCCTGGATTTTCAGCAGGACTGAGTCAAATTTATGACAGCTTGGAACGTGCAAATGCTACCAACTTAAGTAGCTATATTAGATTGTTTTAACTGAAATTTGTAATGAATGTGAGAATACACCTGGCTCCTAGCCAATAATTTTGAAAGATTTCCTGCATTAAAGATAGGTTTATCTTTTTATGCCGCAGATTCCCTCTCCAATTCTATCTGCTTCACATAATTTAATAGATAACAAGTCAGTATTTGCACATGATACAGTTAAGATGTAGGAAGTGTTTACTTTATATTTTTTCCCTCCAGTAAAGGCTTTTCTAAATTTTAGGATATCCCTATCCCACCTGTTTCTCAGTGTGTTTTTTAAACTTGCACCAACTACTAGAAATATGTGACATGTCCTTATAACAAGTTCTATTTTGCCTGGGAGGCTCATGGAAGGACAGTGGTACGGTAGGCAGGACAGCATCCCATAGGGTTTCTAAGGAATTTCTCTTTTTTTTTTTTTTTTTCTCCCCAAAAGCCAGGGGGAATCTGGTGAGAGCCAGCCCAACTGGAGTGGAGTAGCCCAGGAGCTGCTGCTTCTTGTAGCTCCCCTTGGATTTACATCACAGCAGGTGATGCAGGAACCTGTCCTCAGGAAACTGACGGTGCCTTGCTGGGTGGTTGGGCTGGTGCCAGCAGAGCTCAAAGCCAGTGGGAGCCTTAGTGACAGAGCACAGCTGACTGCCTGAGCTGATGGATGGTGGGGACGGTGGAAAGTCAGCTCTGGGATCAGCAGGGTGTACAAGATTCAAATGGTATGGTAACTCAGGTTGCATTTCATTGGGAATATTTAGAATTGAAATGCTAAATGCTAAAGTAATAATAATTATTATCCAGAATGGAAATTGCATGTGTCCTTTTACCATTAAGGTTACTGTTGCATACAGATACTACTGCTGCTGGGTATAGGTCTGACTTGCAGGGCATCAAACTCCTCGACAGACATCTATCAGAAGGAAGCAGAAATTCAGTTCTGATTTTCAGATGCCCTCCAGTCCTAGAAGCCAGGCTAATGGATGTAGAAGAGCTGTGGCCAGCTGTGAGAACCTGTTAGGATTGCAAGAAGATTTGTATCTATGGTGCGTGCATGGCTGGATGTTTCCTTCTTTAAATATCTTCCCTAGGAAGTCAACAGATGTGTATGAAGGCTTTTGTTGCTTTTTGTCTCCAAGAAATGTTAGGATTTGATAATTTAAAGACTTATAATGCTCTAGTGAGTTGTTAAGGTTGTTTGGCCCCTCCTCATCAATAAAACAATGTTCACCCATTTTCTCCTCCATAAACAGAATTATAATGCTCCTTTGATACCAGATTCTGATTCATTTTAGAGCTTCTGTTTCAAAACTAACCAACTTCCACAGTTTAGAATACTCTATCACTACTTCTAGCTTGCGTTGTGGCATTTTAAAACCAGTAAAGGTATTTCTGTCTTCTGCTTTTTTAAGCTGTAATTAAATGTTTAATTTAACAGTCATATGTTCATGCTTATTCTTGTTGATTATCTAACATTCCTGAATCTTATATAGTCATTTCAGCTTTCTTTAAATTAGTATATGAAGGCTCATACACTGATATAAATACTGAATTATTAAAAACAATCTCCCAACTAGAAACATGAATAATACAAGTGATTCTGTTACATTGGTCACTCAAAAACGTTGCTTTTAAAGAGTACAAATTAATGGATCTTGTTCACGTAGTGCTTCAAACAGTCTACTGACCGCATGAAAAAATCAAATGAGACTCTGTGTGGCACAACTGTGCTGATCAGTTCAACTTTTGTTTTGGGCTCTAAATGACTCTGAAGTAGATTTTCTTTGCTTTATCTTGGTACAGAACTAGTTGGAACTCAATTAGCTTCAATTGTGTTTTACCATTTTACCATTTTAAGTTGCAAATTAAGAGTAAAAGAAAGGGTTTGAAGTTGGCAGTACTTCAAAAATCACTTAAGTCTCTTTAAGGTCTCAATTTTTTGGGTGGGAGGATGATGAGTTGTTAACTTCCAGTAAACTGTAAATCATTTCGTTAATTATTCTTACATGACTAATGCATGCATCCCAAATGGTCTCCTTTAAAGTACTAGTGACCTTTAGTTATGAAAAACTGTCATAATTGATGGAAGAAACTCTGGAAATTGAGATCTGAATGAATACCATGAAATACATAGAGTGCTGAGCAAGTCTGTATAAACGTAAGTGTATATTAAGTTCACCTTGAAATCAAACTTAAATCAATGCTTGTATTCGCAGGTTAAATATATTTTGGTTTTCCTCTTCTTGTGTCATTTCAGGGTTGAGTTGTCAGTGTCTTGGTCTTAATTCAGCTGGACCATAAGTAAAGATCTGTCTTGTTTCAGAAATGTTTGTTTGGGGAATAAATGTCTGAGCAGCTCCTCCTTCCCTCGCCCCCTCAAATTGCTTATACATGGTTGAAATAGAAGTCTGTTTCCAGAAAGTACTTCCTTTTTAAGTTCAAAGAGCGGAAGAGGTGTTCTTTTTATTTTCCTCTGACAAAGAATATCTTGATATCAAAGAGAACAGAGCATTTGAGCCTTTGTAAATTATTCAGAACTGCCATATATTTTACATGAGAAGATATTCTTGTGTAGCTTGATTAAGCATAGGAAACTGGTCTAATATAGTATGCATTCATTTGTAGAATATCAGATCTTAAAAAGGCTTGTGGAATATATATGATACTATATATACATTCATATATGGTATAAATAAACATGAAGTTTATTCAGATGAAGGGATTATTACTGTAGAGGGAGCAAAATACTGGAAACCTTTTGTTTCCATGATTGCAACTGAATTTTCTAATACCATAAGCATCACCTAAACTATGTGAAGACAGCTACCTGCAGGGGAATGTGAAGCTGAAATATAAAACTAGCAGGAAAAATAACAGGCAGCAATTTTAATTAAACATGCTCATGGGAATATCTCTGTTTAACTCAGTTTCAACTTTGCCTCTCAAGGAAAACATTTTGAACTGAACTTTAGCTGTCTTGTTGAGGGAAAACTCATTTGTTTTTGAGATGCAGAAAGGAAGTAACAAAATCAGTAAATGTTTACACCTAGCGCATGAAATCCCTAGCTGAAAATATTTAGTATGTGACTACAGAAAATTAACGTAATTAACATCCGTATGTGTTTGGTGACATACATATGCTCCAGATTTTCATACTAGGCGATGGTAGGCAGATTCTTCAAGAGGCTTTCTATCAATGCCTATGGATCCTTGTCACTATGTTAAATGTATTTTTGGAATTTTTTACTTAAAACAGGCATTACAAATCTCTATTTAAAAGAAAATTACTCTGCAGAAAAGTCAGATTACTCATAAAAACTCAGTGTATATATTTCTTTTTTCTTTGTGGGAAATCATTGATGAGTACTTGTTTGATGTGCAAAGATTAGATAGCTATTTTTCTCTTGTCAAAAAAAAAAACCCTGAATTGTTTGTTTAGAAATTGGCAATGTCACAAAAGGATGCGTGTAACTTTTCTTTCACATTGTACTTCTGCAATAAAGTGTGCACTTATGCGACCAAAAGTTCTAACCTCACTCCCTCCCCGAAAGCACAGCTGAAGCATGATCATCTGGTAGGTCTACTGAAATCTGCTGTTACCACTCAGCATGGTGATGCTCTCATGTCTCTGTTCAGAATAAAACAGAAGAAAATAGGTGGCTGCCACTGCTATGAGAAAGAAGGTTTCATTATGAATAATTTGAGAATCACTGGGTTAAACTTGGTGTCTTTGGATTTCACCAATGGCAGAAATCTAATCCTGCAGGTAGAGTGGAAAATGGAATTGATTTGCATCTTAAACTATGCAGAGTAGCCTTATTTACAAAACAATCATGCTTGTGTAAATATACTTTTAAATGTGTGTGTGCATGGACAGACATTTAAGTGGCTCCTGCCTAATTTTCTAGTATAAACAGCAAAACAAGTTATCTTTAAATAGCCTGTATATTTGGCCATAAACTATAATGGACTGCAGAGAGAACAGGTTTCTGTCTTCATCTGTTTATTGTGGTATAAAAAAGAGAATTTTGTGCCAGCTAGGCTGCATGACTGTCACCTTGCAGGGACTGACTCTCTGGAAATGGTGGCAATGCATGAGAAGCCTTCACTGGCATCGCCTTTGTGACTTCTGAGGTTGAGCATTTTCTGTGTAAATAAAATCAGTTGAAATGACCTGAAAAAACTGCAAGCATTATTCATTAGCAAGGTATTTATTGTGAAAACTTTGCTGGATTACTCTAGCGTATATAATTTGGTTTTGTAGACTGTGGTCCTTTGGTGATGTGTGGGTGTCTGTGTGTACATATAAAAATAAATATATAGCCAGTAGCATAGTATACCAGTTGTCCAATTCAGTAAGCTTTCACAGAAGTCCATGCATTGCTGACAATTAATGAGATATTATATTACACTAAGAAAGAACTTTTCTCTGTGTTTTGGTCATACTTTGGACTAGACAAAAATAAAAGCCGACTGTTCCTTTCACCATACATATGGTGGAATAGTTCTCCATCCTGGGGTATACAGAAAACATGCAAAAAGAAATGCACTGCTTGTTGTTGTTTTTTTTTTCTGTCTAGCTTGAATGTTTTTTCAGTATTTCAATAATGCTGATTTTATTGTTTCTGTAGAAAGAAAAAAAAAAAAACTCTTGCTCAACCAACATAGCTATAGCCAACGCAAAACCTGTGCATAGACCAGCAGTGTGAAATGTTCTCACTGGGGTATGTTGGATGAAATCCTGCCTTCATTTAAACTGGTGGGAGTTCTGCCACCTTCTTCAGTTGGACCAGGATTTTTCTCAGCGTGTGCCATTTAAAGAATACTGAAAAATTTGGAGCTCTTTTGGTGGACCAGATGGTTATGTTTAAACCTCTGATGGTACAAAAGTAATTCGTTTAACTGGCTGGCACAAGGCCTGTGTCTTTTCAAACTGGGAAATAATTTTTGGAGTTGAACTATTGTAATAAAATGGGGAAAGTGGACTGGTGTAGCAACGCAACATAATGGTGTTAAATTGGAAATTGTTATCCACCTCAAAAAGCAATGACAGTTCACAGTGACAGTCAGGTTTTTGTCCCTAGTGCTGTGCTATTTGCCATTGATAGACAAATCAAGTTGAAATATCATTTTGTGGGGCAACCAGTTTAGCATTTCCAAAGTATGCTTTTTTTGTTGTTTTGTTTTTTAAAATAAAGACATGGATTGTAAAGTGATGCCAATTGCTTGACTGTAATGGATTCAGAAAGTAATGTTCTGTACTGAAACAATACCTGAGGGTGTAATACTCAATACTGTGTAATGCTCAGAAAAACTTAAACATTCTTTAAGGCATACAATGGCTTTTAATTAATTTCTCATTTCTGCATGTATTTTAATTTTACTCCCTTATGTGAGCTAGTATCTAATGCAATAAAATGCACAAGGGCTGCTGATTTTAAGTGTAATCATCTTGTAAAAATAAGACGCGTGTCCAGGATTTGTTTCTGTTCCCTTGCCAAGTGGCAGAAGTTGAACCTTAAGCAATGACTGTGAGGGCTGTCACTGAATCTCTTTGTCCCCACAGCTTCGGCAGTTAATTTAAAAAATATTTATGTACACACACACACATATATATATATATATATATATGTGGTAGTTGAGCATAGAGTGACTTACAGAGTTAGTCTGCAGAAGCCCAGGAGAGCAGAGCCCCATCCAACCAGCACAGGGTTGTGCTACTGTGAGCTCTGGGATATGAGACATCAGAGTTTCTCTTGAGACACGCTTCAACAGAATGTGTAAAAGGAAGTTTGAGTAGCTTCTTTCCAGACTCCAAAAAGTCATCCCATCTCCAATTAACCACTGTTGATGTTGCTTTATTACAATTAACATAAAAATGTATTTTGTTTGTGCAAGGACTGATTAGCTTAAAAACAATGTAAAATGCTCATGATACTCTGCTCAGTACACAAAAATCACATAGAAGCCGAGCCAGTAGTGATGTACCTCACTTAATTGGGGCATACTTAATAAGAAAATCTGTTTAATTGGGCTATCTTCCAGAGAAACTGCTCAGGCTGAGCCTGAGCGGAAACAACTGCTGCTTTAATGGAACATTATGAACAAAAAAATAATTTAAATAGGAGTGCATTTGGCTAGGGACTGTGTAACAATAATTAACTGGGTGTTTAATTAGATATGAAGCTTAGTACTCTTGTTCTTAAATAAAGATGCTGGGAAATACAGTTTCCACCCTCTTGAGGGTCTGCCCTGAAAATTCCTGGGCTTGTATAAACGGCACCATGGACCAGCAGTGGCCCCCAACTAACCAGATCTCAAAGTCTTTGTTTCCCTGCCTCTTTCCTGGCCCGCACTCTTTTGCTCACAAGGCTATACTGCAATGTCTCCAGGCAAGTGACATTCATTGGGCCTCTGTATATGGGGCTTTGGTCTTGGTTTATTGCATCTTAGACTGCTTCAGAGCTTTCACACTGCTCTGTTCTGGCAGAAGTGCTGCAATTTATTTCAGTGGTAACAAAAAAAAGTAGATGATGGAACAAGTAACCTTTTTAACCTGCACTGGGTTTCTGTTTAAATCTGGCTCTTCTTCTCCATGTATATCTGTCTACAGAGGTGCATTTCATAAATGCATTTATCTCAGTGGCAGGTTCTTTTCTCACTTCTCAAGGAAGTTGTTCCAGAATATGCTGCATTTCCTGTGTTGAACACTGCGTCTCTTTAGTATATTATAACTGTCCCCAAATACTGATCTCTCTGAACTGCAAAATGGATCTGTGTATCTTGAGAATGTAATTCTGTTGGCCTCAACCCCGTATTAAGACACAGGATTTTGCCTGCCTTGACATACTGCCTTCTTTTTCTTAATGTCCTACTTCGTTTTCATCCAGTGTGGTGTGGAGTTCCAGGAATCAGAGAAGGGGATCTCTATATGTAAGCTGGCACATGAGGTTTCTTTAGGCAGGCAAACAAAGGGAGATCTGTGCTGGAGCAGATGGGAAATACAGCTCAGAGGTTCAGTAGCAGGGAAGCTGAGCAGCAAACAGTGATGGGTGTGTGGGCATTGCCCAGGGTGTTGTCCAGCTCTGCTGTGCTGGAGGGTGCTGACTGGATCCATTACAACCTTCGAGATGATATCAAAGACTAAATGGCTGCTCTCTTTCTCCAGGAAGGGAAGAATATCTTGATTCATAGAATTTTGAGGAAGCAGAGTGTCATGGTTTTGTGATTTTCAGTTATTGGTATTCCACATCATAACATCATGTAGTGGATGATCCTGATTTTCAGAAGAGAAGGACTACTACATTCCCCACGGTACTTTGCTCCTCTGTTACCATTTTCCAGCCGGAGGGAAAAGATAAAAACTCGCAGTATAAAAACTTGCAGATCACGAGACCTCGTCCCTTTTTCCGCCGTCTCTTGTCTTGGCAGCACCTCGCTCTCCAGCCGTCTTATTGTCGGTAGTAGAGTAAGGCCTACCTTGATTTTGGGACAGTCTCTCTCTCTGCATTGGATTTATCAGCTTAAATTGTAATTATATTGTATTATAGTGTGTTGTTTTGCATTCCGATATCTTATTTAGTAAATTAGTTTGTTCCTCCTCAGATTGTTGTCGCTGTTCTTTGCTCTCAGGGCCATCTCCTTACCCTTTTCCCCTTTCCCCTTTTCCCGGGGTGTGGGCCCGTGGGTCCCCCGTCCCCTTTGTCACAGAATCGGGCCGAACGCCCGTAAACCGTTGACACAGAGTTACAAAAATTCTTCACATAAATCTTTCAGTGTCCTTTAGATGCCTGCAGTGGTGGCCAGGGGCAATCTGCAGTTGTTTGCTACTCACCCTATAGAAAGGAAAGAGCATGTGTACTGGATATGTACACAGGAGGGCTCTCTTAAAATTCGTATAGCAAACCAATTTTACTACCCTTCCAAAAAAAATATATTAAAAATTAAGAGGATATTGCGTGGTGTTTTAACCTTGTAATAACAATTGATGTTATTTGCTTATATCTTAACTGACATTTCCATTATTTCCAAGCCTTCTTTTCTAACCATAAAGTATGTTTAAGAAGTGTGAGGTCCATCAGGTCCAGGCTTTGGCACCATTCCAAGGGGCTGGCTTTTAATAAGCACATCAAATGCTTGAGAAGTTTGTCGTGCTCTAAGCTTGGATTCCCCGGTGACAGTGCTTGAGGGAATCCTGCATTGCTGTGAGCCTGAAAGCCTCTGTTTTGTTCTGCTCGTGAGCAGTTTCTTCAAATTACATGCAGACAGAAGGTCCCAGAAACAGAAAAGAGGACATATTGTTCTTGACTGAAGTGCAGGGACTTTGATGGCACTAAAAGGTGACTATAAAGGTTGAGATCTATGAAATGGGGAAACAGAAACAAACTTGTTTGTGCTTATCAATAGTTTGCTTTTATAAAGGAAACTTTTAGGTAAAGGTTTTTGTCTCCAGCATTGAAGTCAGTTACATAACGTTAACATTTAGTTTCTTTTGCATGATCTGGAATCTCTAAAAATATCTGTTGGGTTTTTACTTTTTAGGAAAGCATCACTGTCAGAGAGGTGTATTTTCCTTCTTGAAATGAATGTGGGTGTATGTGAATATGTAATGCAATTAATTACCCACAGTGGATGACATTTCTTTACAGTGCTGAAATAGCAGTCAATTATCAGTCTAAAATAGCTTGACGTTCTAGCCTTCAAACAAATGGAGAACAATATGGATTTTGTGTGTGATGACTGTACTCTGTGAAATTCTTTCCCCTGCATTCGTTTCCTCTTTCATGTTATTACAGCAAATAGCAGAATGTTATAGGGAATTTTACATAGGCTTGATGCATAGCCCCAGGAGATGGGAATAGTTTAGTTTCCTTTAACAGGTTCTAGAGGAGGAGCTAAGAATTGTGTTTCTTAGTTTATTTGGTAATGGAAGAACAGAAAAACTGGCAGAATAAGTTACTTCTGCGGCTCAGTGTTTCAGACCGAGATTAAACCCTAAATGTTCCATATTGCACTGAGTGAGTATGCACAGAACATTAATTGTTTTAGCATTATGCAGGCAATGGTAGAAGTTTGCAGCCAGAGTGGTCAACTGTAGAAGGGCTTTCCTTGCTGTTTAGGGAGGTGTTTGGCAGTCATGCACAGAGGAGTTTTGGCTTTGTGCTCTGCTATAGGACTGGCATCGCGATCCACCATTTTGTCAGTCTTGGAGTGTTTGCCAAGTAAAGGATGTGTGTTTATTCAAGAGAGTTAGGATTGCTGGTGATTCTGTTAGGAGGCTGTTCAAATTCCAGCCTTTGCTAGAAGATGTTTATACTTGTGCTACTGTGTTGGTTTTTTTTCTTACAGATTTCAATACATGACTTACATGCTGCTATGTAGTCATAATTAGGTTTTGATATATATGGCATTTTGCCTTTCTTAGCTTTTGAATTTTTGTCCTCATCTGTGATGGGCAATTGTACTGTGTATTGTTTTCATAAACTTGTCATATTGAATCTTCAAAAATGGTTGTAGACATTTTGCTTCACATTATTGGGTTTTTCTGGCTTTTTTTGTGCGTGTACGTGCATTTCTGTTGTTCCTCCCCCAACTCTAATTGCTACTCTTTTGTACGTTGGAGGATGTGGTAAGGGAAAGTTAGTTTTGGTTGTTTTCCCTACAACCATTGGATCCTACCGACCTCTGGATACCTACTGATTATCATTCAAACTCTGCCTGTTATCTTAAATTAACTTCTTCTTACGGCATTTACAACTCTGATGTATTTCTAGAGAAAACTCCTTCCTTCTTGCTTTAGTTTAACTACTTTACAGTATCTGAAATTTCTGTGCTGTTGTCCCACAGTGTGCTGAACAGAAACACACACAATGATTTTGGCTGGCATTGGGTTATCCTGCTCCAGAACCCAAAGCAGCAGCTCTGTACCTCAGCTGACAAGCCTTGCTGAAAGCATATGGTCGTGCTAATGCAACTGCACTGCTTGTAGGATGTGAGATGGTGTCTCTGTGCTGGAGACACAGCAGTAGCATAAGGATGTGTTCTCAGTGAAAATAATAAGGCCAGTAACAGAAGGAAGATGTTTGCTTCCTTTCTTGCTACATTGCCTTTTAAAAGCCAAGATACATCATGCTTATTAATCCTTCCCTGCAGTTTAAGGAGTAGTGGTATGGCCAAACTGGTGTTTCACAGCTGAATTTGGACTCTCAATAACCGAAATCGTTCACTGAACAATGCCTAAAGCTGTGAGCACACAGCAGTTAAAGCTGCCCCAAAGTCCATAGATCACATCCAGTGCATTCTTGTTACTCACGACAACATACATAAGCAGAACATCTTTAGCTGCCACAAGATCACTCTGTTCTCTTCCAAAGCAGAGGCTTGTGTTGCTTGTGTGCTGCCACCCACTCAGCTAGGAATCTGTTTCTCCGTTGTTGTTTTTTCCTTCTTTCTCTTTTAAAATGTAGTGTCTGCCACTCGTGAAAATGCCCAGTCAGGGGCTGTTTCAACACAACTAACAGTTGAAACTCTCTCATCTAGGGGTGCCTGCTTAAGGGATAGATGAAGAAGATAGAATTTGTTCCCAATTTCTGGATCATAGTCTTTGATTCCTGTTATGAGTAAAACCCAGACCCTCAGGCCTCCCACAGCTTGGGGCGTTCAGCTTCTGTAATAGATGCAGCTGACAGCTGAAAATTTCCTGGAGTTCATTCATTTGGACAGTAAAAATGCTTAAGATAGTCTTACTTCACACTGTTCAGAATTCCAAGAATCAAAGAAAGTGCATTATTCTTCTAAAGAGTTGTTCATTGCATGAGACGTGGGTTCGGCTTCGTTTGCTCGCAAACTTGACGCAGATCAGAGGGAATGTGCAGAATCTATTTAAAATGTTTTCAAGAGAGTAAAGGAGAACAAAATCAGATGCATGAAAAACACATACAGATGCATAACCGTCTTTCTGCTTGAGAGGTTACTCAGATTCTTTGCTGGATTTTCATGTGGACTTTAATGTTCTTCTATTGCTATTTCGCTAACTGTGGTATTGTGAGCTCTCAGACTATCTAAAAGTCTTGGGAAAACCAGGAAAGGATGACTTCAATATCTCAACGTGGTAGGCTGATTTATGTGGAAAAACACAGATCTGCTATGTCAGATTTGTATGCTATTATAATAAGTAATACTGCTAAAATATTTTTCTAAGGTATTTTAGAAAGTCACACAGTTGCTACAGTGTATTTTAAGCTATTGTTATTGAGTGCTAAATAAAATGTCCTCGCGTACAGCAGGCTGTGGTGAGGCATGAAATCAACACAGTTCCGGGGCATTTCATTTTCACATTCTTTGTGAAGGGGAAAATAGGTAATGCTATCAAACAGCAAGTGTTTCATTGACAAGTTGGAAGTGCCAACGTAGACTTAGAAAAGATCTGTGGTTCACTGGCTTGCGAGCGAAGAAATTCAATATTGCTAAACATACTTTTTATTCCTTGTTACCCTTTACTTACCGTCAACAACTTTCTTTGGCCACAGGCATCATCAGAAGGCTGTTGCTCAGGGACTGCTACTTGGAAACATTATTGTATCTTAAAAAAAAAAAAATGTTAATACATGACTCTAGATGAAAATATGTATGGGAGTGCAGACATTTGCTAGGTGTTAGTATAGAAACAGTACAATGTATTAAATTTTTAATGACACTGAAAATTTGTTATTATTCTAACTGTTGGCAGAAGACAGTATGCTAGTTTTAAGATTTAATGAGTCAACCACATTAATGGTTTGCCAAAGAGTAGAAATTCTGAGCATCATTCTGAGATGTGGAGACCTGTGCACAATGCTTCTTTTGATGTCTTCTAGGCAAGTCATTAAAAACACGTTCAGAGTTCTGAAAAGGCCTTACCATTTTGAAATATTATTTTCCTGGTCTTCACATTGCCTGTTTTCTGGCTGCTAGCCACTGAGACTGTTAAGAATCCTCCTTGAGCATAGCAAATCTGTTGCATTTATTTTTCTGTTATCAAACTATATGTAGGTGATTGGAAACTACAGGGTAAAACTAATGGGAAATATGTTTTTGCCCTGCCATCTTTCCCCCTCAAATTAATGGCAGTACTACAGTAAGACAAGGCTTCAGACGTATAACATTACAATCTAGAGAAGTAGACTTTGTTCTTTTTTCTTAGAAATGGCAGATTTCATAATGCAAATATGACCTAAATGCAGAATCTAGATGAAGAATATTTTCTCTTTTATGCACTGTGATAGAACCATTAATGGTAGTTGTTCTACTTTAATTTGTATGATGCTTGGGTAGAATTGTGGTTTGCTGACCCATACAAAAGATTTACTTTCACCTAGAAGAAAGTTCTGAATCTTTGATGATAATTAAAAAATCAGAAGAATATGGTTTACTGCTGAAATGCCTAGGCATTCTTGTACAAAATAATTATTAACCTATATATTGTACTGAAGACATCTAAGGTGACTCTCTACATTCTAGTACTCTTTTAATATTTAATGCTAAAGGGTTAAAGGTTTGTCATTCTAGTTCTGTCTTGGTAACATACCCTTCAGACAGCAGAGGTTCTATGAAGAATCTATGAAGAGGAGAAACAGCAGGCTGAAGTCTAGGCTTATCAGAGGTTCCGCAGCTTCACTACAGTGTAGCTCCCCAAGTTCTCTGACCTTACAGAAGCGTTTGAAAAGTACTTAAGTTCTCATAGTATTTTTATCCCCGTGCTTCACTTTTTGCACTGCTGAGACTGTTTCCCACCTCCACTGTGACGCACATCCTTATCCTATCTGGTCCTTGACATCATGCTGTTACCATTCAACATCTCACACATGCTGTGTTACTCCAGAGTAATGAACCTGTCATCCATCAGAGCAGCCTGGAGGTGCATGTAAGATTAGTCTCTGTGCTCACAAACAACTTTTGAGTTGATCTTATCACCTTTGAAATAACCTCACGCAGCAGTTGCTAAAGTCACACCTTGGAATTTGGGGACAGTTCTTGGCCTTGATGCTTTTAGGAAGAATGATTAAGTGCCTTGGAAAGGTGCAAAGTGTCGTTAGTTTTCGGATGGGATCCACCAAAGTTGAAAGGCGTTTTGTTGTACTTCCCACAGTATTACCTTGGAGGTGATTAAGTAAATGCCCTGTTCTTGTCTGAGATATGCAAGATCACATTAGTAATGAAAATAGGAGAGTGATTTATTTCAGTTGCAGAAAGAACCAACTTTCTTATCAGAAGTAAGATTTACAGAAGCCTATAAATCATATCCTAGCCATTTACCTAGTGTCTGTTTCACACTGGTAATTTCAATTACAGCACACAGTCATTTGATGGGTTTTGGATGCACCATTTAAAGTTAAGTTTCCTCAGAGGCTGAATCCAAACCCTTCTGAGAGCAGCACAGCCCACACTGCATCATGATGAGAAGGACAGACTAGAAACGCTTGTGAAAGCAGATGGCTCAGTGGGCTGTGGTCGATTTGTAGGCATGCGGCTCATGTGAGCATGAAGTATTTATTTCACTCAGGAACTATTCTTGTTTAAATACTCTTACATAGGTATTGTCTTTAAGTGCCGCAGTTCCTATCATGTTTCCTGTAATTACCATGAATCTGATTGAGCAAAACTCCTAAACTCATTAGTACAATTGGGGATTTCTGCTCAGAGAGCTGTTTTCAGGCACAGCTGTCATGGTAGCTAAAATTAATTCAGATAAAGTGACAGAAGTGCCTTGCTACTGGCCCAGATTAGGTACACTGATATCTTCTCCTGCCAAGGTGAGCTTGTAACCTCTGGATCTGAAGTCACTGAAACTCTAGGGAAATACTTCGTATGAAAAATTTAATTACTCTTACTTAGAACTGGAAATAAGTCAAACTTAAAGCACTTAGGAAAACAGTAGAATAGTAAGTATTTTAGCAACAGTAAGTGTTTTGGAAAAGATTTAGCTCAGAAAGCAGAAAAAGGTTCATCTAATGTGGGTAGATATAGGCAATTTCACCTCTCGTGTCCCTCCCTTTACCTTGACCTTCCTTCCCCACCAACATCCAAGCATTAGGTAAAATGGAATCCAGATACAGGTTTGAGTTTTTCCAAAAAAGTGCAGAAAATAAAATCCTATTCTAACTTTGTCTCTTCATTTCAAAATTCAGAGGTATTATGGAAGAACTTAGACATAGTTTGGTTATATTAACTAGGTATCAGTTCCGAGTGTCAAACCTGTTTCTTGTTCTCCTGGAAGTCTGGAATATTCTGTTTCTTCCCTGATGGATATACAGTTAATTTAGCACAAACTGTCACAACAGAAAGTTTCACACAACTTTGTTGCTTGCAAGGGTTGACATTTTCCACCCAACCTGATCACTCTGAGCGTTATTTTGAAATGTTTCAGAAGCAATTCAGTTTTGAATTTTGGGGAATTAAATGGAGGAAAGGGGAGAGATAAGCTTTTCCATTTATTATTTTTATTAGGTCATGCATGTGCTAAAACACTGGAACTGAGAGATCTTAGCAGAGCTTACTTCCAAAACTGCTCAATTCTGTGGCCTACAAATGTGCTTCTGACACTATTCAGACCATTTTTTCCTAACCTTTTTCAGACTATAGTCCATATACAAAATATTTTGAATAGCATGTTATTACCAAGTTTACAAAGTTATTTGATGTTAACTATTTAAGAATTGATTCATTGATTTTTTTTTTTTTTATGAGGAGTGCCACAGGCAAATTTGCAGAATGAATGAATTTGGAAAAATGCTTATTTTTCTCAACAGTGGATTCTGTGTAATGAGCGATACAAAATCACTACACTGAATAATTACAAATAACCAAAATAACGTGAAGGGTGCTTGTTTTGAAGTGAGAGTTCTGCATTGATCAGGTCTCAACAGCGTGATGTAGCTTTGGACAGTGGTGCTCCTCTGAGGAGACTGTGACTGCTAGACCTAAGGCTTCTTTACGTCCTTTTCAAACATCAGACCTCCCTCCTTGTCTGTACGTCTGTGTCATGTTCCCTAAACTGTATCCGTGGAACTGCTCATCTTTTTGTCTCATTCATCTGCTAAGAAACTACAACTTACGTCTCCAATTAAATGTGAGTTGTTCAGTTTGCCTTGTAAGCATTGTGGTATCTGGTTTGAAGGGAAGGCAGAAGAAGGTGTTGAAAAATTGAATGTTCTTGTCTCCAGGCTCCTTGAAGTCCTGCAGCTCGTTGCCATCTCTGTGCTGAGGGTTTTCTACCTGCTTGGTCAAACTCTAGCTGATGGGAGGCATTGAGTCTGCCAGAGCAGAAGTGAGCACCTGTAGAGGGAGAAGAGAACGGACCCATTAAAGGAAAGAAAAGAGTAGACAATTGTCATTTACCAAAATTAGGTAATAACTGAACTACATCATAACAACAAGGGTTAGGTACTGCAACGATGTGCTCTTGTATTACTTGCCTTGTTCAGAGTTACTTCACTGCACTCCGAAAAGCATCTATAATTTCTATTTTGATAAAACAGTAAAAAAAAGTCTAACGTAACTAGCCTTAGCAAAGGTCTTTTCCTTTTAGCTTACTGACATTTGAGACTTGTTCAAGTCTCATAGATTGGCAGTTCCAAATCTTGCTTTGCTTGTAGGATCCAAATTACTAAACCTAGCTGTGTCAGAATTAAAATTCTATATGAAGCTATAGTAATTTGTCAAGAAGGGACCTATCACAGCCTGTTATTGTTGAGTCGAGGAGATAACACTTCCTTTGCACTTTCACATGTTCCCTTTGTTTTAGTGATGAACTTTCCAAAATGAGGTGGCTAATTCTGACAAGGGGAAAAGCTTTTCTGGCACAAGAAATTTAAACTGAAATACTCTGGCTGCAGCTAAATTCTTTGGAAAGATGATGGTTATATTTGGAGAAATACTGGACTCCCTCCTTAATACATTTGATCGGTGTAATCCCCTAGAAGTTTCCAGGGGTGAGGAAGCTTTCTAATGCACTTCTTCAAAGTCTTGTCTCTGTTAAAATTACTATGCGAAGATAAGACTGCACACATCCAGGAGGTGGAAAATTATAAAGTAAAGACACCTAAGGGAAGTTTTTTACTTTTTATTCAGTTAAAATATACAGCTGTATACCTGGCATTTGTGAACATTTTGAATGCTGTCTCTCTTAAGTCATGTGCAGAAAGTGCACGAGGGATGTTTTTGGTAGAGTTTTTTAAGCACCATAAGGCTAAAACCGAGCACTTAAATATTCAACTAGCTAGGTTTATAATACATACTTAGCTAGTTATGAAGTGCTGGCATATCATTACTTGACAACAAGTAGGCAGCACTCCTTGCAAGATAGTCTGTTAAGGTTACAGAAGACTTTTGAAATGAATTGCATGTATAAGCTGCAAGTCCCAGATGTCTTGTGTGCGGGGACGATTCTGCTGCCGCTACCTGTGTCGTGTTCATTTTGTGAAATGACTTGCAGCCATTGAGATTCAGATTCATTTTTTTTTCATTTTTCATTTTCATTAATCACAGTATTGACATAATTGAACAGGAAACCCCTAATAATATGAGCAACCATTATACTGAGCAGGAATGGTAAAAAAAAAAATGAAGGTGAATACTATTATCCTACGTGGAAGGAAGTGTGATGATTTCAGTTTTCTCCATGGAAGTAAAATGTGCCTGTCCTGCCTGTGATTAGCACATAGCAAATGCAGTGGTTCAATTTAAACCAAACTACTGAAGTGTAATTGCAATTTTACACATTGTAACACTATTTAATGCAATGTAATTTGGCTCCAAAGAAAATAAAGGCAGTAAATTTGGCCAGAGGGTTACAATTCTATCATCTTCCAGTATGATACAAGTTATAACATTTGTTAATAGTAATAAAATGTATAGGGTTTCTTACATAAAATTAGAATTATGAGGTTTCTTATATAAACTTTTTTTTTCATGTTATGTAAAACAATGCTCTCTATTTTAATATATAATAAGATGTGGACAAATTCTAAGGCTTTTCGCTTCTTAAGTAAAAAACAGCCAAGATGACAGTTGGAGATAGCCATATTTTTCATTTATCAGCATAACCTCTTCTTTATCTATGTTGCTGTTGAAAATAACCAGATGAAGAAACCCATGGAATCTTAGCAGTGTTCAGATGGTTTTTTGTTTCAAATAAATGAACTTTTCTCCCTCTCAAGCTGTCTTTTGATAATGTTTTGAGTACTTTCCAATATTTGCTCTTTTCAGCTTATGGAATCATTTCTTCTAGTATCAAGGGAGGATGGACTTTATCAAAGGTATGAAGGTGCATTTGTCATAGACATGCATACTAGAGTGGTTGTTTAGGCTTATTGAACTTTAAACATAGAACAAGATGGAAACATTCGCACTGTGCTTTCATGTAGATTTTTTTTTTGAATTTTATTCTGAGATTCTGGCAGCAATACACTGGGACAAACATTTCTGGTAGTATTTTGGTACTTCTTGGAAACTGAAATAGAGATTACCAAAATCTTGTGAAAGCTTCTTAGACATTTTATTTAAAAATAGATGTTGAAAAGAACATTCCCAATTTTAGCCAAATGATTCATCTTCTTGAAGTGAGGTATTGGCGCCAGTACTCTGTTTGCTCACCTGCTTATGCGTCTATAGCTGAGCCTCGCGTTTCCTGTTGTTGACATGCACGTATAGCTTCTATAGCTGGCATGTATATCTCCTTAGTTTTGCCCTCTTTGTATTTCCTTTTTTTTTTTCCTAACAATTCCTCTAACTTTTTATTTTCTATGGAATTCTTTCAAATGTGACTGCTTTCATCAACTGGATTTCTGAATTCCTGGTGGCATAGTGAACACTCAGTCATTCCAGCACCACTGAAAAGTGTTTCTATTTACTAGCGGGCAATATACGGAAATACTGAAGTGAAATAATGCTGGAAGTTACTGCAACAATTTTTATTTTATTTTTTAATCTGTGAGAGTACTGATGTCACAGGTACCAAGCTGAGGAACTGTTTCTAATAATGCTTCCTATTCTACGATGTCAGCCCCAGATGTTAGAGGTAGATGTTGGTGGTATGGCAGCAGAGGTTGACCCTTCCTGCCCATATCCCATTCCATGTTGTTGCCATATGGCAGGTGGCAGCAGAGGGGCAGTCTGACACAATGGCACCTGACATGGAAGGATGTATGGAGCAAAGGTGTAAACATGGCACCCACTGACATTCATCAATGCTTGTGCAGTGTTTGCAGAGACCAAGCCGTGGATGTGAGGCAGTGGGTGGTGCATTTCAGCAACAAGGCTGTCACAGCAGCTGTGAAGCAGGAGGTCACCTCTGCTGGTGCAGTTTTTTATGAATGTGGCATTCAGGCTCTTGTTCATTGCTGGTGAAAATGCATAGCTAATGGTAGTGACTATGTTGGAGAATAGTGTTTTGTAGCTGAGAATTTGCTCTACCAAGTTGTGTTTTTGCACTTTTTGTAACTGTTGTAATTTCTATGGAAATGAATAAGAGGCATTACTTTCAGAGCAACCTACACGTTTTCCCAGAGGTGCTACCACCGTGGCTGTGTGGCTCAGCTGCAGCTGGCGGTTGTACCCTCAGAACCGGCTGTGTCCGGCACCAGGCGGCCCTGGCCTCTCCTCGCAGACAGCCCTGCTGCTAACACCTGCCCCCCTCCCCTTGGGAGAACCTCCTCCTTCAGAGAAACGGTGTTTGCTTTTTTTCTGTGTTTGTATGTTGCTGGAAATGACACATAGGGCACAAATACCCGCAGAAATATCACAGCAGTCTTTGTTCCCATCTTCCTGTTGTGCGTTACTTTCATCTCTCCATGGGGCCTGCTGCGGGAACCCGCTTTTTTTTCACGTTTCTGTCTGTTTTCTTGCTCTAGGCATCTTCTCACTGAGAGAAAGTGGGTGCATTTAAGTGTTTCTGTGACTGACAGTTGGCATATTTATTTTCTGCTACCTTTCTGGTGAAGATGCCCTTTTAAGGTTGTTGCAGAAAAGAATGAGAAAAATAGCATTACTCTATAGGATTGTCAGTGGTTGTTATTTACTGCTGGGGTAGCAGCAGGGCCAAACGTGCTGGATGTATCTCCAACTTACAGAAGGACTCAGAGCTTGTCCAGAAGAGCACAGAAATCATGTAACTAGTGCAATTATATACTGGAAATTAAAATAGCACAGGGTGAATTTATCATCTGTACTTCTTTTGATGTGGAGATAGAAAACACAAAGGTTTCCAGGTGAGTGAAAATATCTGCTGGAGTGCAAACTTACTCAGTAATAAAAAATACAAAAGCAAAGACAGACATGTATTGCAGTTGCTGTGCATACGTATGTCATTCTTCCTCTCTCTCTGTCGTGGGGGTGGTGGTGATCCACAGCACAACCAGGCCTACCTGAAAATAGATATCTAAACTGCTTAAAAAGTCACTAACTTCAGGCAATGTGCAGTGTTTGCCACAGCTTTCATACAGAGGAATGTTTCTGAAAGTTTATCATGACAAAAAACATCCAATAAGAATTCATTAAATATTATAATATCAAGTTCATTAATAAATTTGTTTTAAACAATAGCACATTTTACAATAAGTTGTTTTTTTTTTTTTGAAATGGCTTCAGCATCTAATACATATTCCTTTTTGCAAGGAACAGCTTCTGCAAAACATCCATTTTCTGATTTGAAAAATAAACACAATAAAGATATTCATCTATTGCTTCAATTTGTTGGGAGACGGAGCTGTTAAAGTGAAGAGAAAGTATGTTGCTGAATAACAAGAAGCGCACATTAATCTTTCCCAGGAGCTGGAGTTGCAGCCAATCACAGTTATCAAAGGATGACTTCAGTGTGTTTCCTGGAGGTGAAAAACAACCTAGCAGGAAGTCCTTACAGTTTAAAAAAAAAAAAAGTAAAGGCTTTAAAATTATTTTTTGTTTATTTGGCAAAACTGCACATGCCAAATTGGCATTTTTCAAATATGTTCTTAGATGAAGGGGATAAAAGATGGCATTTCTAACAGAGCTGTTATTTCTCTTAAGTCTTCATCTGGTATATAAATAGGTATTATTTGGTTTTACCCTGTATAAAGGATATCTTGCCCTATTAGCGATTCATTTAATTCTGCTGGCTAATGCTGAGGATTTTGTATTTATTTTCAACTTAAATCAAGTTGGGACAGGCAAGTAAAATTCTTTGAATTTTAAAGCTTTCGTTAATATATTATAAAAACCTGAAGACTGTGTGTGTATATGAGTGAGTGGGTGTATATGTATCTATTTATATGCATGTATCTGTTTTACCTTGGATATTACTTAACAGTGCTGATAGAAGGCTTAGGAACTTGGCTGCTGCTAAGAGGCAGTTCTACCTGTCAGATGGACAGATATTAATGTGCTTGCTGGAAAAGCTATAGATCTTATTCCTGGAAATGTCATGGAATTGAAAGAAAAAATTATTCTGTGGTGCATTGTGTGAGTCGTTTCAAGAGAAGGATAAACTAGAAAGTCATGATACGCACCAATAATAATACAATTACTGCTTTCAAGTCCTTGTAAGTGACTTTTTTACTTTGTTTTAGGCTTTTGCTTTTATTATATGAGGTCTTCTCCAAAAGTAGTGCCTCCTATTTTGTTATCTTGGCCCACAAAGTCAGAAGTGGATGTTGCTGATAAGGCAGTAGAGGTTGAACATTCCCACCAATATTCCATTCCATTTTGTTGCTGTATGACAGACAACAGCAGAGCAACAGTCTGACAAAATGGCATCAGACATAAAAGTGCATGAAGCAAAGGTATGTCATTGAATTATTCCATGTGGAAAAAAATGGCACCCACTGACATTCATCGATGCTTGGTGAACATTTATGGAGACCAAACAGTGGATGTGAGCACAATGAGGCGGTGGCTGGTTTATTTTAGCAATGGTGATAGTGGGTCATCTCTGCTAGTGCAGATTTTTATGAGCATGGTACACAGGCTCTTGTTCATCACCGGTGAAAGTTTATAGCTCATGGTGCTGGCTATGTTGAAAAGCAGCATCTTGTAGTTGAGAATTTGCTTTATCAAATAGTGTTATTGTTCTCTTTGCATCTATTGTATTTTCCATAAAAATACATAGGAAGTGTTACTTTCAGAGGTCTGTGCAGGATAACTTGAAGAAATTGGGGAAACCATTGTCCTTTATCTTTCAATTTTCTACCTTCTATCTTATTTAAAGTGAGAAGATTTTGAAGGTTAAACATTCTTCAGGGATGGAACTATTGATTATCACTAACTAGTATTAATCTTGTCTGGATTACAGCTTTTTGCATACAGATTTCTTGCGGGGAGAGAGAGTGCTAAGTCTCTGCAACCCTGTTTCTTAATTTCCTTATATTATATTATTCATTATAACTGTTATCTTAAGATAACAGTTTTGCAAGAGGGGGAAGGTGCAAACCCTTCTGCACCATTTGCTACCATCTAAGCAATGATACATCAAATGAGAGAGGGTAGATGTGAATCGTAAGGTGACAAGCAAGCAAAAGCATCCATTAGGATGAAGGTAGTGGGCTGCCTGTAACCCACAGCCACAATTTGAGGGTCTAATTATCTTATTAGAACAGGCTGAAAAACTGTCTGAGGCCAGCTGGAAAAAATACCATGTTTAATTTGCTTGTATAGCTAGTTTGAAAACAAATTCTTAAATGCACACCAAAAGAGGCAGCTTAGACCAATTGTTAGCTAAAATGATGTCCAAGGGCTGGCATGACACTGAGCTATGAGTTTCCTTGCCATGTACAGCTGTTAGGAGGAGGGGACTGCCAGTGTAGTGCTCCTCTGTCACTTCTTTCTACAAAGGGAAGAAAACCCAGCTTAGTATAGCATTCACAGAGCCTCTGACCCCGCAGAATTGTCCAGAGGAGCAATGACTTATTACAGTCACTTTACCAGAGACATTTCTTTTGCTTTGCTAAATTTACAAACACTTCATTTATTTATTTAAACATAAATCGTTGCATTTGTTTCCCTCTGTTGTGGTGCTTTTGCATGGAACAACATCACTGGCCTTGCAGAGTCACCATCCTGTCCTCATTTAAACTCCGCTTAAAGAACTGCTGTCTTCATGATGCCACTAAGTAACTTGTAATTGTCAGGACAATTTAGAGTAACTGAATTTTTCAATCAGTGACTGTAAATGTTTCTGTCAAACACAACAACCTTGAATTGTTGCCGTCTGCCATCTGCGTACTTTGAATCTACATTCTCACCTGATGAAAGTATCTCTCATGGCTTGGCAGGGCTGAAGGAATTGGATAGTTGCTTCTGCAGTGTTCGATGGAACATTCACTCCCCTTCTTCCCCAAGATTTTGGTGGAAGCCACAAGTTGCAGTCTGCATTAACAGCTTTGGATCACTTAGCATCTTGGACACAATCACTACTTCTGTGCTGTTGATGGTAGCAAAATGTATTTTCAGTCTTGTCAAGTGCTTCATTTCTGGCAAGCCTTTGATGAAATGTAGAGATGAGACGGAGATCTCCCTCTTAATTATTGAATAGTTCACCGGTTTGTCCTCAGAAGTTTTTGCTTTTTGCCACTGATGACCTGTGGTGGTTGAGATAAAAACACAAAGCCTGTCAAAAGGAATCTGCTTCACCATCAGGAGGGTGGATGCTCTTGTGTTTGCTGCCTGCTGGTGCGTGGCATTGCCAACTAGAAGACTTTATACTTCTAGAGTGCTGTATTTGTGCCTCTCTAGTTACCCAAGAGTGAGGTCACTCAGTTCATTAATGATTTATATTTATATAGTCCATTCTTCAGAGGGCTTCCGAGGCTGCTGGCAAATTTATTTCTGCACCAGAAACTAACTGAAACAGATTGTCAGTGATTTCTCTATAGATTCAGGAGATCGTTACAAGAAACTTCTCTCTTCCCGCTCTACGCTTGGGTGTATGTTAGAGTTAAGCATAATTAATCCATGAGGCTTGTGCTCTCTGTGCACTTTGCAATGTGAGTTTCCTCAGGAAGGAGTTTCTCAGGCTTTTCTGTGCTCTTTTTTCTTCCACTTTTAAGTTCTGTTGACTGTTTTGCAAGTAAGTAGCAAGTCTTTTACACATGTGGAGCAGGATCCTACTCCACAGGCGATTTTATAGCTTCTCATCTATATCAGCCTGTAGCACAGAATTCAATTTAGAACAAATAAAGTTGATGGAATCTGGTCACATAGTATTGGAAGTAACAATTTTTCTAATTGTTCAGAAATAGTGTGGTATATACTCAGGAATTATTTTTTAAGCCATCCAACAGTTTTTTTATTTGCATTTTAAATGGGCAGAAAAGAACAGAAGAAATTTTACCTTCAAAATCCATGAAAAAAGAATCTTGCAGCAGTTGATTACCTGCCTTATCATTTAAAGTAGTGCAAGAGAAACTATAATATATTTTCTTTTGGACATTAGAATTCTAATTTGTACAGTGAAGAAAATTAAAGATATCAGTCTTGGCAGTGAAATGAAGAAATAGTAATGTTTTACATTTTTCACTTCTAGAGTGTGTTAAAAACATTTGTAATTGTGGTCCTTAGGAAAGAGTTATGTTGCTTTAAAAGAAAAAAACACTTGTATGTAGAAGCTGTGCAGAACAGAGGCTTCAGCTGCTCAGGGATGGGTTGAATTCTCCTTTATTTCTTAAATTTATTTCTTAAATTCTGCCAGTGAAAGTATAGCTGAACACTTCAATAAAGCGTACTTTGATTCACACTGGAGTAACCTTCCGTGGTTGAGGTTAGCCAAATGTGAAGAGCTCTGCTGGAGGGTTAGTCTCCTAGAGCCAGGAGTTCTCTCTAATATCTCTAACACAGTACATCACAGGTAAAACCATGGTTTTATTTTTATTTAGCTGCTGTTAAGCATCAGTTAAGGTAAAACTGCAGCACTCTCTGCTTATGTACAGTGTTGCTGTGCATTAATGCTTTACAAAAAGGTACCCATTCCTTAATGTACTTATTCCTTACTGCAATGCCATCAAGCTCCAGTACACTCCAGCTAAGTTTTCCCTTCTGCATGCCTCATCAGCAGTCAGGTGGCATAGGCCAAACAGTCTCATTTACCCATCTGCATGTCCCCATGTCTTTAGATGCAGTGGTCCTGCTTTCTTGTGCAAATGGAATTAACCTTCACTGCCCCTCACTGTGCTGCAGTGAATTGAGAGAGTGCAGAGGTGAGCAGGGCATGCAGCTGCAAAGTGTGCGCAAGCAGGAGGTTGTTAGCCCTGCAAAATCTATGTTTTTCATATGAAGGCCTGGCAAGGTTTTCTGAGAAGGATGTTCCTGCTCCTGTTTGGGAGATCAAACTGCCTTCTCACTCTGACTGTTGCATGCATTTGAATTTTATGTGTATGATCTTTACTGGGGAGATAACTTTCTGATGGTGTCAGTCTGACCCAGTATATTGTCAACGGCAATGGTTCTGCAGGTCCAACAAGGTTAATTCAATTTTGCCGTATTTACTCATGTCATTTATTGGCTTGTTATAAAATAGGGTTGTACTTGAGAAAAAATAGGAATTTTTTCCTGGTTTTATTTCCTAAGCATGTACGTTACCTTCTGGATTTATTCTCCTCTGTTTTCACAAAATCACAGTGTAGCTAGGGTTGACAGGGACCTCTGGGTCCATCTGGTCAACTCCCTGTTCAAGCAGGGACACCCAGAGCAGGTGCCCAGGCCTGTGTCCAGGTCTCTTTTGGAGATCTCCAAGGAGGAGTCTCCACAGCATGTTGGCAGCCTGTGCCAGTGCTTGGTCACCTTCACAGTCAAAAATTGTTTCCTGGTATTTGTAGGGAGTCTCCTGTGTTCCAGTTTGTGCCCACTGCCTCTTGTCCTCTCACTGGGCACCACTGAAAAGAGCCTGACTCCATCTTAATACTCTTTCTTCTAGATTATTATCTGTCCTTGTAGGTATTATTGAGCCATACTGGCTTGTGGAATATGGCTGAAAGTCAGCTCAGATCCTTCCACTCAAACAGTTCAAACCCCAGACTTGGGGAAGGAAACAACGTTAGATGAACTGAACCTGCTATTTCAGCACATATAGGGAAAATGTCTGCTGCTAGACGAGCAAAGTTTTTCCACAGCTCTGTATCTGTGTATTTGCACACGCATCCATGAATGTTTGGGGTTTGTGCTCTTTCAGGATTTGGCCCCAGAGGGGCTAGAGAGTCAAACTCAAGTTTGGGTCAGTGATAAAAATGGAAGTGAGATCTCAAGAGGCCATTAATTCTCTTAGCTGTTAGCATCTGCTGACGCTATGAGATGCATTGCCAGAGATGGGAACACAAAGCAATGAAATAGTGTGATGTGCAACACAGAGCCATCTCAGTTTCAAAAATGGAGAAATAAACGTACTGGCGGCCACCAAGGAAATGTGTGATGTTCTTTGGTTTTGATTTTAGTTTACAAACTAAATTTAGGTATCAAAATTTATTACAAGTTATTAGTAAAGCTTGTATCTTATTACTAAATTGTTTCCTAAACCTGACTATGCCAGAAGTGCTTTTCTGAGATCTGCTGCTTTTCACAGCTAGCAACTCATGGCAAGATTTTATTGAGTAAGTAGTCTGAAAAAATGTATTGATTTTCTATATTTTTATAGGTGTGTAAAATAATTAATTTGTGTGTGATTGTTACTTTAATAAAATTGATTTGAGAATCACAATTTTTGAACAGGCTAACACTGTTTCGAGTGTAGAATGATCTTCCAGGTTCTACAGAAAACATGCACTTCATAGAGGGGTCATCTTCCTTGTGATAAGAAACACAGAGTCACAGCTTTCAGTATTTAAACAGAAAGATATCTCTGTGTTCTACTGCTTTTTTTTTTTTTTTTATAAGGAGTTGTTAACATTGGCTTTCTCTGTTTGATGAAAAATAATTTTTTAAATTCTCCTTTAAATTCAAAGGTTCCTTTGTGTTGGAAAGAAAGTATTGTGAGTAATGATGGTTATATTTACCTATGTGATACTATTATTCTCCTCTTGGAATAGATAGCTTTACTCAGCTACCCTGAGAAGTAGAAATATGCTCGTAGTAAAACAGAATTTGTTGATATGAATGGGTATTTATAGATAGGGGTGGAAGGTAGAGGAGAGCCCTTTGCTGATACGAATATTTGGTAGTTTGGCATGCTAACTTGCCTGCTCGTCTTGTGCTGCATGGCAAAATAACAGCTCTCTGGACTTTGAACAACTATAGTCTGAGAAGCTGAAAATAAACCAGTTGATCAATTTACTACTTGTAAATCTAGCACTATGGTAGCTATTTTCAGGGAACTGCTTTTGTAATGGCCTCTTTCTGTTCTGAAGTTTTGTACTATTATTATTTCTTGAGGTAAAGTGTAGATTGTAAAATGCAGAATATAGTGCTCTCTGACCTCCAACAACAGCTTGAGAAACTGAAGCAACTTTTTCTTTCCAGATTTCCATTCTGGTTAGCGTTTTCATGGATACTGGGGCCTGACCTCATTGCTTTTGGGTGCTACTTATTACTGTGGGATACAGTGATGCAGGGTATGCATCTACTTAACTTTCTACACTAGAAATATATATTTCTAACATTGCACAGAATGTTATTGCTGCTTTAGAAATATGTGAGTAGAACAGTTTTCTGAAATAATCTTTCAAGGACCAAGTCTTACCTTCTAGTCTGTCTGCTGGAATTTCCTTTTCATCAAAATGTTTCCATATCCATCTGTATCCACTTTTTCCCCTGAGAGGACAAAAGAATGGTATTAAACATAAGGAGGACTTTTTTTTTTTATCTGCTGGAATGCTTCATGAACACCAACATTTTCTTTTCCTTGAACCCTGAGCAACAGAAGTCTGTGTTATACCTCGGAGTTCAGAGTACTCCAGATTCTGATTTTCAAGAACAATAAACTAGTTCAAAGACTGATCCATTGTTCGCATGCCTCAAAACCTTAACCAACTGAATGAAAACTGACTCCTCGTTATGCCAGCCATTTATAGATTTACTGCTCCCCTTGGGATGCATGCAAGGTAGTGAACCCACAGCTTGCTTACTGCAGGTGCATTGGGCTCATGGGGCCTGCTGTGCCACAGCCATCAGCATAAATAAGTCAGTTGCAGGAAGGTCAGGGAAACGTGAAATAAGCAGCCAGCTCCACTGGAAGCCTGTCTGCTCCAGCAGCTACATTATGTCTGCAGGACAGGGGTTGCAAGTCTGCTCTGGAAATGGATTTTGGTTGCATGCAGGATTTATGGATACAAACTAGCAGAGGTTTTTGGACTGAAAATTAATTACTGGTGGGAAGGAGGTGTTTTCTGATGAAAAATGAGTACATTTCTGCTTCTTTTGCTAGAACAATGTTGGCCTGATATCCTCTTGTAGGTTACAAACTTTCCATGCTCAAACTGATGCACATTTTCTTTTCATTACTGCATTTTGTGTCCATAATCAAGAGGGTAGTTCTGAGTTACTGTGTGGAACTTAGATCTGAAGCTGATGTGCATACATGAAATTTTTAACATCTGGAGTTCCTGCTTATTCACAGCTATCAGCAGGTTGAGAGTTTCACAGTTTGTCACTGTGTATAAGTACTTTTTTATTTTAATTTGGACTGATGAGCTCAGGATGTTTTCATGATGCTTTTTCATGTTCCATTCACACCTTGAATACATCTTGAGTGTTACAAGTAGTGTAGAGTCAGTCAGCTGAGCACTAATGTGTCATTTCTTAGGTTGATCTGACCCTGCCTCCACCTCCATTTGTATTTTCTATAGGATCAGCACTGATTTCCAGTATTCATGTTCTGGCATTCTGAGAGCAACCACCAGCACTCAGCCTATGATCTTCAGCAGCAGCTGAATACTGAGGCTGAGTCCCACAGTCTAATGCCCACAAGCTGATGGCAAGCTCTTCTTTTTGGATTGCTGATGGCCAAACAGCATACTTATCCCTCTCTCATCAGTTGGAGCATCATTCTTGTGGCCTTGTGGACAAAAAGGCCAATGGTGTTCTGGAGTGCATTAAAAAGAGTGTAGCCAGCAGGTCAAGGGAGGTGATCTGCCCCCTCTACTCTACCCTGATGAGGCCACATTTAGACTACTGTGTTCAGTTTTGGGCTCCCCAATTCAAAAAAGAGAGGGATCTCCTTGAAGGTGTCCAGTGGAGGGCCACAAAGATGATAAAGGACCTGGAGCATCTCCTATGTGAGTAAAGACTGAGTAACCTGGGTCTGTTCAGCTTAGGGAAAAGAAGACTGAGAGGAGATCTGATAAATATTTATAAATATCTAAAGGGAGATGGGAGGCAAATGGATGAGGCTCTTCTCGGTGATGTGCAGCGATAGGACAAGGAGTAATGGCCTAAAGCCTGTACGTAGGAAGTTCCATACTAACATGTGACAGAGCTGCTTTTATAGTAAGGGTGATTGAGCACTGGAACAGGTTGCCCAGAGAGGTTGTGGAGTCTCCTTCTGTGGAGATATTCAAGACCTGTCTATACACCTACCTGTGTGACCTATTGTAGTGTACCTGCATTAGCAGGAGGATTGGACTTGAGGATCTCTTGAGGTCCCTTCCAACCCCTGCAATTCTGTGATTCTGCTGATTCCCTTATCACATTGTTCCTACGAAGTTCTCTTATTTTATATGCCTGAGGATATAAGTCATTGTGTGAATGAATATAAGAAATGCTATTTAATAGAGTGTGAGAATAGGATAGATGCTATAAAATGTCTGTCTGATACTCGGTTATTTTTAGTTGTATGCAAATGGAAACTAACAGTCATAGAATGGCATAGGTTGGAAGGGACCTTCAGGATCATGAAGTTCCAACCCCCTTGCCACAGGCAGGATTGCGAGCTGCTAGATCGAGTACTAGATCAGATTGCCCACGGCACCATCCAGCCTGGCCTTAAACACCTCCGGGGATGGAGCATTCATAACCTCTCTGGGCAGCCTGTTCCAGCACCACAGTACTCTGAGTAAAAAAAAATAAAATCCCTGTGACATTAAATCTAAATCTCCCTTTCTTTAGTTTAAAACCATTCTTCCTTATCCTGCCACTATCTATCCCTGTAAAAAGTTGATTTCCTTCATGTTCATAAACTCCCTATAAGTATTGGAAGGCTGCAGTGAGGTCTCCCCACAGTCTTCTCTTTTCCAGGCTGAACAAGCTTAGTTCCTTCAGCCTGTCTTCACAGGAGAGGTGCTACAGCCCTTGGATCATCTTCATGGCCCTCCTATGAACCTTCTCCAAAAGCTCCACATCCTTCCAGTCTTGGGGCTCCAGACTTGGACATGGTACTCCAGCTGGGGCCTCATGAGAGCAGAGCAGAGGGGGACAATCACTTCCCTTGCCCTGCTGGACACCCCTCTTCTGATGTAACTCAGGATATCATTGGCCTTCCAAGCTGCAAGCACACTGCTGGCTCAAGTAAAGTTTTTTTTTGACCAGGACCCCTAAGTCCTCCTCAGCAGAGCTACTCTCAAGGAGTTCTTCTCCCAGTTTGCATGCATACTTGGGAGTACCTCAACCCAAGTAGAAAACCTTGCATTTTGCTTTGTTGAACCTCATTAAGTTCAGAAGGGCCCACCTTTCAAGTTTATCAAGGTCCGTCTGGATGCTGTCCCTTCCTTCTGCTTCGTCTACCGCACCGCTCAGCTTGGTGTCATCAGCAGACTTGCTGAGGGTGCACTCAATGCATTCAATCCCATCATCTATGTCACTGATAAAGATATTACACAGCACTGGTCCCAAGAGGGACACTTGAGGGACACACCGCTCATTACTGGCCTCCTGGACATAGAGCCATTGGCCACAACCCTCTGGTGGTGACCTTTCAACCAATTCCTTATCCACCGAATAGTCCACCCTTCAAATCTGTCTCTCTCCAATTTAGAGATAAGGATATGGTGGGGGACCATGTCCGAGGCCTTGCAGAAGTCCAGGTACATGACATCAGTTGCCTTCCCTTTGACCACCAATGCTGTCACTCCATCATAGAAGGCCACTAGAATGGTCAGGCATGACCTTCCCTTGGTGGAGCTGTGCTGGCTGTCTCGGATCATCTGCTCATCCCTCATGTGCTTTAACATGTCTTCCAGGAGGATCTGTTCCATTATCTTCCCAGGTACAGAGGTGGGGCTCACCAGCCTGTAGTTCCCCAGGTCCTCCTTCCTCCCTGTCTTGTAAGTGGGAGTGATGTTTCCCTTTTTCCAGTCACTGGAGACTTCATCTGACAGTCACAATGCCCTAATAAAAGTCAAAACACTTTTAAGTAAACTTCTACAGCATGGTTTTGTTTAAAATTACAAAGTAGTTTCAAACTTTTTCAATGCAAAACTACAAGCCTGGTGAAAACAAAGTAAAAATTTGTTAAAATACTAGTTCAGCTCTTTGTGCAAATTTACAATTTCTCTTCATCTGTTTAAAATTTTCTTCTTTCACAGTTTATTAGAATAGATTACTATGGTTTGATTTTTTGTAGTAAAAAAGTTTTTTATAAAAAAAAAAAAGTATTCCATGCTTTTTGCCAGAAGAGTATTTAGAACTCATTTGACATACTGTAGTTGGAGGAAAATCAGAGTTACAGTAAGTTCTCATTTTAATTTTTGGAAGTTGTTAGTTTGTCAGAAGGGATAACTGGAGTCAAATACCGCATTTTTATTTCAGCCAAAACTACAGTAAAAAGCATTGTCCTATTTTTCTTGGAAAAATAATTGATTTAGAATTGCAATTTATTGCTGTTTGGAAGGAAAAGTAAAAAAAAAAAAAGTTGCTATTTCAGTAGTTAGGGTAAAGAGAGAACATTTTGTATGAAACGCTCAGAGGGAAATCTGAGGCTAATGAAAATTTCTGTCATTGCAATATTTTTCTGTCTTTCTCTGGTTTGGTTGTTTTTGTTTTGTTTTGTTTTGTTTTTAACTACAAACATCCCAGACCATTTACAAAAGACACAGCAGGCAGGAATTGCTCAGCTTGTAAGAACCCCAAAAAGGGAGAAAGCAAAAAAATATACTCCTATTCTAATCTTGAAAAGGTGAATTAACATTTTTTCTTTCCCTCTTTTACCTTGACAGTGTGGGAGAAGAATGTTAACCACATGTCCTTAGCAGCGTATTCTGCTTTCTGATCACTTTCATTAAAGAAAAATCCCCATTTGAGAGAGAAAGGAAGACTGTGAAAATACAGAACATCACACCCTGTCTTAAAAAAGGTAAGGGAATGTTTTTCTGCTGATCCTGTAGTGCTGTTTTGTTTTTTTTCAGCACATTTTGTGCTGATCTCTGTAAGTGATATCTTCAGTTAACATTAAGTTGAAGTGAAAATGCAGATAATGATTGAATACTGAAGCGTGTATTTTAACCTGCATGCTCTAACTTATAAAACAGAAAAAGAACATTATCATATTAAAGGAAGAATGTAATGTATGTGTTACTGTACTCACAACTATTTTTTGTGTTGTTTTTGTGTATTTTTAGGGGAAAACAAACAAACACGTACTGCACATAACAGCAAATATTTCATTTCAACCACTGAAGTCATGCAAAGATGTATGTAGTCTCCAGTCTACTAAGCAACTCTCATTTTGCCAAGATAGATGTTTTGGCAAATACAGTGTGTTTGCAGATTGCTGCCACTGGGAATTAGAGCATTTAGGCTTTTAGAAGAACAGATCTGTACTATTTTCCTTTCTGCAGGGTTTTTGATTGATTGGTTATTTGTGAAATATTTATGCCTCTGCTTCCTTAGATGCTTCTGTTCTATTGAGTACTGGAAAAAGCTGAAAATATACTGAATTGTGCGTGTTTCCTCTGACAGTGCAATGACAGTAGCAAAGGGTTTTGTCCATTAAGATTATTTTATTGTCATTATTATCATAATTATTTTATTTTTGTTTTATTTTTTATTTATTTTTTGCCTGGGAAGAATTTTGGAATTGTGAATAATAGGTAATGACTTCTTCCTAGAGCATTCAGTTTGGAATGGGAGGCAAACATATTCATCAGTGACTTCATCTGTGAAGTCAGTGTGAGGGTAAGGCAGCACAAAAGCTATTGTGAATTTACTTTAGCTGTAGAGGCAACTACTGTCGAAATTTGTTGCAGGGCTCTGTCCATCTAGCATTCAACATGTGCTGTTAATGCACTCTGCGTTTCTGTAAAACTGGGTTCAGTGTTTACCTAATGTAGAGATGCTGTCTTTTTTTTTTTTTTACAAAAAATGTTGGCTCTGTTGTTCACAGTTACTCATGTTACTTGGAGAATCTGTCCTGTCTAACCAGTATTACTCTATAAATCGAAAAAGACTTTTGTCCTGACTTACTTGCGAATGTCGTGCTAAAATGTATGTTTAACTGCTGTGATATGTGGGAAGAGAATGAATGATAGGCAGATTCCATTGACAACTTTCCCAAAATGGTCAGTTGTTTTCTGTTAATGTAATACATGTAGAGTATTTTCTTATTTTTTCAAAACAGGAAGATGCAAATTGTGCTACTCTCAATGCAGGATGCTTCTTGTCTACTCTCTCTAACCTCATGTTTCCATGACAGTTGTGTCTAAGGACGATAGGTTCTGAGCTACCTTCTGTTCCCTTTTAATAGACTTCATTTGCCCATGCAATACAGCAGTTCTCGAATACCACATTTTTTCACTTTGCTAAGCCTCGGTACAATACACATTGCTTAACACATGAGTGTTCGAACAGCAGTATGAGAGCGGTTAGTTTTAGTACCATCTTCAGATTGGCTAATATGAATTTCATAAATGAAGTATGCAAGACATACATTTCTGTATAGTATTTGCATATATTTTTTGTTCCAAGAGAAGTAGAGCTAGCTTTTTTTTTCCCCACAGTATATCCAGTGTTCTTTCATAACCTGCCCACCCATGTCGTGTTGTTAGAATATTCTTTTTTGCTACAGAAAACAGAACCAAAACTTTAATGGGAAATAATTTGTACTATAAGTAGAGATTTTGGTTTATTCACATAACTTGTTTTGTTGTAAATGATTGGTAAATGCATTATTCAATTTTTAACAAGTTTATTGAGGTCCAGTATTTCATTAAATACATAGGTTGCTCCAGAAGTAATGCTGCTTATTTATTTCCATGGAAACTAAAACAGATACAAAGAGAACAATAACGCTGTTGGTTAGAGCAAATTCTCAGCTGCAAAACAGACTTTTTCAACATAGTCACCGCTGTTAGCTGTGTGTTTTTGCCATCAATGAACAAGAGCCTGCATGCCATGCTCATAATAATATGCACCAGCAGCTGTGACACACAACCGCAGCTGGTGAAATGCACCAACCACTGCATCACCATGCTAGCGTCATTGACTCATAGAATGGCTTGGGTTGTGAGGGACTTCAAAGATCTTTTATTTCCAATTAGATGTCAGATTACTTTTGGTTTAGAACAAGTGTTCATTTCCTTTGTCCACTTTGTCACATTCCTTCATATGGGATTTAACATCCACTGATTGGCCTCCATGAACATTCAGCAAGTGTCGATGAATGTCAGTGGGTGCATTTTTTTCTGCATGGAGGAAATTCAGTGACACACCTTTGCTTCATATGCACTTCCATGTCAGATGCCATTGTGTCAGACTTCCCCTCTGCCGCCATCTGTGGCACAGCAACAAAATGTAATGGAATATTCGTGGGAAGGTTCAACCTCTTCTGCCATGACACCCACATCCACCTCTGACGTTGTGGGCCAGCATAACAAAATAGGAGGCATTACTTTTGAAGCAGCCCTTGTACATACTTTTTCTCTAGCTCCTTCTGTCATTTCATGTTTTCTAGGTTAAAATGTTTATTGCTTCAGACTCATATATATTGGTAATTCTCTCCTGGCTCTCCAGAGGCTTCATTTTTTTCTCCAAGACATGGCTTTTTTGTTTTCATCCTTCAAATAATTAGGAGAGTAGAAAAACCTATGTTCTTTTCTGCTCTATTAAATTTTCTGATTTCATTTGAATCATTCAAAGCTGTTTTTTTCCTTTATTCTGTTAATTTGTTTTCTGTATTTTGCATTTCTCATTCTTCATGTTTACCCAATAAAGATTTCTTTCTTACAATAAGTGATGACTATGGTTGCAATCAGCTGTGAACTTTAAGTCAGCTCAGTAGAAGTACAAACTACAAGGATTTCATTAAATGAATCACTATGCATTAACCAGCTATGCAAATAATTTATTTCCTTATTTTAATGAAGAGGTCCTACCAAGAAGACAGATACCTTGGTGTAGTCAGCATTACGTTGTAGCATTTCTTCATGATTCATTTGATTCATTTTCTATATTTCTGGACTTAAAGTTGCAATGAATTTTAATGGTAATTGGAACAAGCTTCAATTTGAAAATCTGTGAAATGTGAATGAATTTGTTGTCTTCTCAAATTTAATATCACAAAACCAGCCAGAAGGTCTTTCTCTGTAAAGAGTCTGATTTCATGCTCTTCTACAGCTCAGCCTGAACTTGCTTTTGTGCAGAACAATGTCATATCCTCACTATAGGCCAGTATAGGAATGACCCTTCAACACCAGAGGAAGCTTCTCATTTAATCTGTGGTGTGCTCAATCAGTACCTCTGTCCATGTCAGGGCTGGAAACCAGGTTACTGAGATGTAGAGCTCAGCTGGGTTGCTACGTGTTTATGCCATGTGGAGAAAAAAAAAAGATCTAGAAAACTCAGCTTTGCTTACTACAGTCATGTCTGCTCTCCGCATAGCCCCTCCCCAGTCCTACTTAGGAAGAACCAACTGATCTGATCTGATCCCCGTGTGACTAAGAAAGAACCGAGAAGATAACTTCAGAGTCACATCAATCTGAAATAACATTTACACTTCCATGAAAAGTATTTTTGGATAGGCAATTAACTGATTTGTTCAGAGTATCATGCTTTCTGCAGAACTCCATGGAACTTTGCAGCAGGAGTTGAAAACTTGGGTGATTAAATCCATCTACTGATGGTGGTAGTACAATAAATGCAAGGCTTGCACAGTAAAATTCTAAAGATTTTGATGATCTGAGAATTATGCTGTAAATATCAAATACTTGTTTTATATATCATTTGGGGAGTCTGCTGGTTAATTGTTTCTCTCTGTGGCCAACATGCAGGGATATGGAGGCTCTTAGCTTTTGTGTCTAGCTCTTTCCAAGAGTTGCAAGATATTTACCGATTTGGTAACCTGTAATTTTATACACAGGTTACTTCAGTAATAACTTCAGTAAGTAACTTTTGCATTTGCTGTGTTTCCCCAGGAAGCTATCAAGTATGCAAAACTTTTCTAGATGCAAGATGTTTTAATTTATTTCCCTTGGATAAGATGGATGACATATATATGCTAATCAGTAATGTAAATCAGTATTATGTTCAACCTTTAGATGTCTGTATGTTATTGAGTATTTGTGGTTAATATATAGTTTTAGGAAAAAGAATGTAATAGCTTCTAAGGCAGACTTTTTTTGTGAAATGATTTGTTTGCAGTAATATTGCTAGATTCTAATTAAATTCGTTTCTTTAATTACCAAGTTATAATTGGAATTGATTTTTTTCTGTTCCTACTTACATTCAGTAATTCAAAGCAGCAATTCCATGCTCACCAGAAGTGTTGTTTGACAATTTATGCCTGAAAGTGGAGCCCAAACCATGAAGCTTTACTGGTGCTTGATTTTTTTCAGTGAGCTCAAAGTTTCTCATGACAACGCAATTTCTCACAAGGCCAGAAGCCATGTTCAGAAAACTTACACCAGCTTCTGTTTGGACTTTTATTTTCCTGGTCCTGTTGCTGACAGGAGCTTTATTATGCAATTATCCTAAGGTTAGTTAATCTATATGTAAATTATGTTCTTTTGATTTTTCTATGCTGAGTTCTGAGAGAATAGGAAGGAAGAAAACTCTTGGCGATATTAAATGACGGCAAGAGATGAATTGTGCTTCTTCAGTACTTTTAAAACCGTATCAGTGAAAAGATTCTTTATAGTTATTTTTTGTATTACTGCCTCAGCATTAGAGTTCTAAAGTTCAGATTTAGATCATAAGAGGGCTCAGGAATTCCATTTTGTAGTTTATGACAAAAAAAGTGACATAAATCCTGGCTTGACTTTGCTAATGTGGTATTTGTAATGTGCTGCCTTAAACATCCACTTGGCTAAAATATCTTGGAAGCTCTAATTCAAGAAAAAAAGATAATTGTGTGCTTAGTTTTAATATGATTTATTACTTCCTTGAGCTGGAAGATCCGTGTAGCCTTGGACTTTAATGACTGACTTGGATGGAGAGTGCTAAAACTCTTCAGGAAGTTCTAAAATGGTAAGACATCGATGTATATATCAGAACTAATTAGGATAAGGCTTAAATTGTTATGGACTATTGGCAGTATGATCTGTATTCATAGATACAGAATATGTATCTATGAATTTAAATTTTTGCTCAGAATTCCCTGTGGCCATCCAGCTTCCATCTGAGTGAATCTCTCAGTTGAAATGCGGCTCAGAGACTTGCATGACTTTTGAAGAGTTGTCCATGCATCCTTTGCTATTTTTACTTTGTTTCACTGCACTCCTTGTTCTTCCTAGAGATTTGCAATGTCCTGAACTGGCACTAGGCAGAAGTGACTTGAAGGCAAGTTCTTTCTTCAGCTCCATTGTCTATATCGTTTAAGCAGTAAGGGCAGCTGAACTCTCCTTGTATGTCTGGCTAATGTTTTTCATTGAAGGGTCCTGCTAAGATTGCTAATTTTTGTTGATGAATTGAGGATAAGTCTATATTAGAGCACTATTTTGAATCATAATCTTTTTTTCTATATAGTATATATTATTGTCTAAAGAAAGATTTATTCCACAAAAAGGAATGAATCTGGAGATGATGCAAAAGTATGAAGTGTTCAGTCCACAGGCAAGTTTCACTAGAAAAGCTCTTCAGGACATTAAGCTGTTAGTTCGGTTTGAATGTATATTTTGTAGAAGAACAATGCTGTAATTTTTCATGATTTTTTTTGTTAGATCTGAAAGGTATAATCTACCATTATAATATTCCTATGTAACATAGGCAGTAACAGTGTCTCTGATTGAGCCTGTTAATGCAGTTGTTTACTCCTTGATGAAACTTAAAGTATAGAAAACACCTAACTAGAGGATGTAATTTGAAGAAAATAATTTTCTTTAAAAAGGTTTTCCTTGCAGTTCCGGAGGATTTAGGTAGTTAATACAGAGTTTTATACTATAATACTCTTCAAACTATTACACCATTTAATATAGTATTCATGTGCAGCACTGTTTTTATTTGCTGTGCTAAATAGGAATTCTGGATATAATATTTAAAATATTATAATATAAGTTAATATTACATATTATATAAATATATAACACTATCAGCTGTTCCCATTAGTGGTCAGAGGAAGAAATGCAGACAGTGAGGTGGAAAATGTATTCTGTACAATGTAGCTTTCTTATTTCAGGACTGTGGTCCGCTGGAGGTGCAACTCATTGGTCCTGCTGCAACTGTAATTTTCATTTATGAGAAGTTTAATCATGTAACAACTCCTGTACCCTCACGACATTACTGATACTGCATAATTCCAAAGAAGCCTAAAATTTAAGGCATTTCACTGCAAGAACAATGATTTAAAAATAAGAAAAACTTAAACGCTTGATTTTTGTGTGAACTCAGTGGTTATGCAAATGTGTTGTGCTGTACTTACTCTTTCAGTAACATGTGGGGGGAAAAAAAAATGCCTAAAAAAACATGGCTGCAGCTGAAAGGGATACTGACCAAAATGTTCACCCTGAGATACTGGGTATTGATGATTCAGGTACTGTAAAAATTATTCGGTATTTTGGTTGAAAATTAAAGGGACAGAATACATTTTCATTTTATTTACAGAGGAAACCATTTTCTTCCTTATAAATTATTGCAAATAATCTGTTTCTGCCTGTGTCTGAAAGTTGTAGAGCTGACCAGGCTGGTCCTGCAATTTCTTCTTACTCTAGATGGGTCTTCCAAAGTTTTTCTTAGACTATCTGAAGTATATTTGATTGCTTGACCTATCAAGTTCCAAGTACTTGTAAGGGAGATCTGAGTTACAAGCTTTTTAATGGTAGGATTTGAGTTAGTAATGTTTCCGTTGCTTCCCTTTCTTGAAAAGATTGTCACAGCAGAATAAAAGAGCTACAGGTTATTAACTTCTAATTCATATTAAGTACATATGGGAATTTACATAGCCTTTGTGGTATCTATACAAAGTTGTAAATTGAAGAAAATATAGTTCAGTTGGTTGAGAGTATGAATTTGAATGAATAAAGGAATGCTGACCTTAGGGAAATTTTAATTTGGAAAAAAAAAAAATTAAAAATACCTAAAAGGATTGAAATGCCTCTCAATCTGCAAAGAAATCTGATCTGTGTTGAGCATTAGTTACAAAAGCAGAAATAAACAGCGCTTTCTGTGGCTTTAAAGTATTTGTAATCTATGTCATCTAATTAACAGTTTGGTTAACACCATTTCTACAAAAGATGTTTATCCTATTAGTGCATCAGAACAGACCCAAGCTATTGACCTTTCTTATGAGTGTCTGGTTCTTTTGGCTGCAGCAGAGTGTATAAATAGTAGAATGATTTTTTTGGAAAAAAAAATTGTATTAAAAGAGATGGTTGATGAGTATGAAATGGGAGCAGGGGATTTTTGGATACCTGCAATAAATGACACAGTTTCAAGAAGCCTGGAAGAATATGCAATGGCAAATGTTAAGAGTAGAAATAAGAGTAGAAATGTTAAGAGCTGAAAGTTGCTCTTTTAAATGTCATCATATGAGCTCAGGAACTGCCTGCGTTCTACTAATTTCATAACCTTGACTTTCACAAGTCCCCAGTTCCACAAGGTAGTGATTTTAATCTTTATTTAGGATTCACATCTAGCTAATCTTGTTTGAATCCCCTCTGCCTCCTTATTTTTCTCTTCCACCAGCTCTTTATTCTTTGTCAGTTTGCTGTAAAATCCCAGAGCGGATGAGTCAGTGATTCCAATCTGTACCTTCTTAGATACCAGTTCCCTTTTAGGGATAGCAGTGTCATGCTCTAACTGTAGGCGGTCGTGCTTTCTGAGAGATTTTGACATCTAGAACTTTCTTTTATTGGATATTGACTGCTTCACTCATTTCAGAAAAGCATGGTCTCTGGTGTCTTTTCTTTTTACATACCCTTTGCCCCTAAAAATCCCACTCTTTTTTTTTTCGTCTGCACATCTACTACCAATCCCATGGAGGTCCAGCCAGGTTTGACCTTAGGCAGATCCCTCACTTCTCTTTCATCTTCCTTTCGTGCCTCCTTGTCAGTTGTTCATGCTCAGGCATGTGAATAGGTACCTTGTTCTTTCCTGCCTTCCACCACTGTTCTCTTCTGCACTCCCATGAACCCCTGACACTGGCACTGCTGGACCTTCTGGAACTGCATTGCTGCTTTTATGTAGCTTGACAGGCTGGTGGGAAGCTAATAAACATCAGATAAGCTTTCTGGCCACACATGTTTCATAAATTAAAGGTCTAGTGCCCATGCCAAATCTAAGGCTGCAGTAATACCCTCTAGATTTAAGGCACTATATAACAGAAGACAGCAAGATGCTTAATTTGTTGTCATAAAGCAAGAAATAAAAATTGATATCTGGAGTTACATATGGCAAAGTTTTATCAAACCAACTGCCTTAATTTCTTGTCACATCCAAAATAGGTAAAGATGCAATATGAAGACAGCTAAGCCCATGAGAAGGAGTCAAAATTTTAGTTTGCCATCAATGAATGACATTACTGCTAATTCAGTGATGTGCATTATTTAATTATTCTCCACAGAAGAAAATGTAAAAACAAAACATTTCTTGGACCTAAAATCTTCTTGCATTCTCCAATTCTTACATGAATTGGAGTTGTTTGGGGGAAGAACTGAGACCTTTTAAATGTCTGCTGCATTACGTTGTTTGACTATTAAAACCTACTTTCATGTAGGCTAATGGAAGAACTTTAAACAGGAAAATGAACTTTGACTGTACAGAGTTTAATTTTGTCACTTTACTTTTCTATCCTCTTGCACTTAATGTTTTGGTATGTAAGAAAAGCTTGTGTTTCAATTTTTCCAGCTGCTTAAACACGTAGATGGAAAAGGCTGTGGCATTGGTGGCAGGTAGTTTGGGTGTGGCTGAGATAGCGCTGATATTAGGGAGAGTGGTTCCTATTTCTTTACTGTAAGATTGTCCTCTGCTTGCCTTCATGCTGGTTGTCTGAGTGATGCTGTCCCTCAGCTGCTGTTTCAAAAGGTTCTCTGGTAAACTTGTCGGATGATTAAATACTGCGCTAATTGTCCTTGGCCGGGAGATTGTTTCATAATCATACATGCATCTCCAAATTTGATGCCAGATTAAGAAGTCATTCTGAGAGCTACCTCTTGATGCCTGGGCTTTTCAGTATCTTTCATCTTTCAGTATGTTCATCTGTTGGTCTCCAAGCAGTCACAGTGTTTGAAATTATAAAATTGCAAAGGACATGCTTAGCTGCAGAACACGTCCAAGAGAGTGACCGCAGTTCTGACCTGTGAAGTGATTGCTCAGGTAGCCATGTGACCTTTCTGATGATCCAGAGCATTATTGTAAGCACTCTGAATTAATTCTGGCTTGCTGGCTACTAAGCAGGATGCTAGATACAGTGTAGTGCTGGAGGAGAAAGGCTTGAAGGGGCTAGGTGAAGTGATATGTTTGCTTTAGGGAATCTTCTTGTGACATGGTGGAGTGGAGGAAGCACCTCTTTTCAGATGGGTCAAAAAGTCATGTATTTTGTTAGACCAAAGTTGTCTTCTCTTTCTCTCTTTTTTTCAGCTCTTATTAATTAAAAATGAAATTGGTTGAGTCATTCTCCTGGTTCCTGAAAATGTTTCATTAATGAAATAAAATGTGTCCCTAAAAAAAATAAAGCCATTGTTACACATAAGTCTTTATATATCTGCTGACAAAATGCATGTGAGGTACCTCAGAGGAGAGGCACAAGGAAGATACTACTACAACCTTTTTATCTTCTCTCAGTTTTAGTTCAGTTTCATTTGTATGCCTGTGTTTTGTGAAAATGATTATCTGTGTGTCTGTTTTTTCACTGCTTACCAAAATGTGGATGCTAAGTAGCTTGGGATTTCTCCAAATAAACTAATAATTTGTGTTTAATTGACTATACAGAGAGAGATTTAATAAATCAGATTTCATTGAATGCAATATATTCAATAATTTAATTTAAATTCTCCTCTGCTAAAGACTTTATGTTACTGAGCTCAGAAGTCTTTGCTATTGATGTGAAAGTGCTAAGGACCTCTGTTTAAACCCAAAAATGACCATAAATTTATTCGGTTTTACAGTGAGAAAGTACAGTCTTTCTCTAGCTGGTGAATTTTAGGTGAAGCACCTTTTGGTCTAAACTCCTTTGAGGTGTGAAGGCCTAACCTTGACTAATTACTGTTGCTGATCTTTGGGTAAAACTTGTAAGCCATGATTTTAAACAAATCTCATGCAAGAACTTAAAAAAAAAAAACATTACTAAAATAGGAATTGTCTGCAGATAGTTTCACTGCACTTTAAGTTACTTGAGTCCTGGGAGATTTGAAAATTAGACTGCCTGTGTTTATGACAAATTATGTATCTGAGAACCTGGCCTTATGGTACAGATTTGTGCTTAAATCCTAGTTTGTAAAGATTTGTAAGACCGGCACCTCTGCAAAAGGAGCCATACAAAGTTTTATCCAGAGTACAGAGAAGTACTGTAGTAGTCTTGGCTTAGACTGTATTGATTGAGAACTGTGTAGTGAAGTCTTTTTAGGTCTTACATTCAAGATTTTATTGCTTTCCAAGAGGGTTCTGTGTCATTGTTGCTTCCTTTATGACAATATTATAGACTGCTTAACACTTGCCTCCATTTCATGGTACTAACAGGATGCTTGAGAAAATACTAGTGTCTAGCACAATTTTTTTTTGAAAAATGCAGCCTCCAGATTTCATGGTAGGTCTTGACGTTTAATTGTTCATGTAAAGCTAAAAACATAGAGTAGTTTCTGACTTTTTAAAAACTGCTGGTGTTACTCATAGCATCTGTAAAGAGTTGCATAGTGTTCCAGGTCTATTTTTTTGCCCTTGTGGAAAAGGTAAGCTGTTTTTGGCTTTGTAGCTGGGGAGAATTGAGCAAAAAGCAGTTGTATCAACTAATGCAGCAAGTGCATTTTGCATGAAAGATCAGTTCAGAGGTCCTAGCTGTAAATCTAAAATCACTTTGGCTCTTGCTAGTTAAAACCTCCATGAAAAAACATTTTCCACTACTTGAGAAGGACTTTAAAGTAGGGAAAATATTTAATAAAAATAATGTTGAAATATTTGCTCTACTTGATTTCCAGGGCTGTTCTACATGCTTTCTCTCATGTTCAATTTGTCCTTCAGTTCTCTTAAAAACAGAAAATGCCAAGCCCTTCCCTCTGGTGATTTCACGGCTTTTGTTTCTTCCTCAGAGAAGATCAAGTTTGGAGTTTCTCTGACTTCATCTGAAATTGTAGGGATGATCAATTTATTTAAGAAACCTTGTAAGTACTTCACTGGTTCTGTAGATTATGGAGCACATGGTGTCCTGTCATTCAAAAGCTCACTGTTAATTTTTGTGTGGCTTAGTCTGAAGTACTTTCATTGGGGAGCTGGCTAAGGGGATGATGTGTTGTGCTTATTGTTTTTAAGCAGGAGCTGCTGCTAATGTGTGTGCTGCTTTTGTCCATTTCTTGGCAGGCATAATGAACAGCATGTGTATGCAGTGGAGTCAAATCCAAATCTCAGAGGTTATCCTGTTTTATATTTTTGCAGGTAATTCCCTGTAGCATCACTGGGAACTATCTGCACCACAGTGGCAAACTTGACTCCCCCATTTTATGTTATGTCAGATGCTGTGCTTTACCTTACCTTTTAAAATGGTCCTAATTTATGAAAGTTATGAATTTATGGATTTAAATTTTGAAGTTAATAGATAAGTGTTCATTTAGGATCATCCTGATTCCTTTTCAAAGTTGTCAAAAAGGTTGCTGTTTTTAAAGCTTGCTATTGTAGCTGTGATTTCAATCGTTTTTATCTGCATTAGTTGTCATATATTATCACCTGCCAGTTGCACTGATACTGACTTATGTTATTTCATTTTTATTTCTTGCATTGGATTTGCAGTGATCATTTGACAAATTCAGAGTTTGAGTTAAATGATGTAAATGGACTGAAGCAGTATTAAATCTGTATGTATGTGTAAATACCAAGCATGCTCTGAAGCAGTTGATGGTGCTGGATCAATGTGATGTCCTTCTGCTCACCTCTTTGTTGGCTGTGTTTTGGGGGGTTTCTTGGAGATGGGGGAGAGGGATGGTCCAAATGTTTACAATGAACAGGATTTGTTTTTAACTCGAGCCAATGGTTAACATCTTAGCATGACAAAAGCTTCAGTCTGTTTTCAGATTTTGTGATTATATGTCTGTTTCTATTCAGAATTAAATAATATCTGTTTCCATTGGACTCCGTGATGCCCCACATGAGCTTGCGCTACTGGAAAGGTATTAAATGGGGAAAAGGAAAAATGTTTTCTGCTAGGAAAAGAAAAGAGGAAGGAATGTAAAAGAATTTTTATTCCTTAAAAAGCTATTTGATCAGCTCTAATTATGGATTTAAAGTATGGAAGGAGTAAGAAGACATATTTTGCAATCACAATTAGGGAATTCATGTAGGAAGAAGAGCAGAAGTGTTTGAAAGACCTGGCTAGCTCTCTGTTGACATCTGTTAATAATTCACACGGCCTTTTCATTTATATTTTGTTGAGAAAAACAGAGTAGGCTTGAAATATAAAGAAGCTCTTAACTTCCTTCGTGAAGGAGTGGGAGTACAGTGTCGATTCAGTGCAAAGAAAAGAATTTATTTGTGTGAAACTTTCAAACTTTTTTAGTTTTCCATTTGGCTAACACAGTCATTTATAGCAAAAGCATTCATTATTTGTGTTTGATCAGATTCCTTCCTAGTGCTCATTCGGATAGGTTGGAATGCATTGTCTGACTGCCTGTCCCCATGGGTCATGACTGAGTTTCCAATTTCTTCTCTGTATTTTCAGCAGACTCGCTGCTGACAGAAATACGACACTCACCTAGGTGCAGTTCTTGTCTGAATCAACCTTGCCTGTAGTAATTTTTACTAATTACAAAACAACTTGCACTTAATGACATGCAATTAATGAGCACCTTTTGCTTTGGTATGCAGATAAACTTCTATTTCAGTAAAATGTTTTATGAACTAATTAAAGATCTCTGCCCAGTGTTGTTGGGAAACTTCATGACTTGTTTTTTAGTTCAACAGTGAGATTAACATATTGTTTCCTTACTCCAAAGATGCAATCTTTTCATGTTTTTCATCCCATAGTAAACTGCATTTAATTCTTATTCTGGAATGTTGTTTCTCTAAATGACATGTTCTCTCTAGCCTGAAGGGTAGAGTGTATGTCCCATTTTCTGACATAGCCTAAGTGGGAATGACCCAATTGATTCAGGCACTGGAGGATAACAAGAGGATGACTCCACAGAGGATGCTTGGGATAACCTGGAGAACAGGTACAGACAAACATTACTGGTCTGATGGCATGGTCCAGGAGGGAAGGGCAGAGAAGCATGGCTATTTACAGCAAGGCCATTATCCTCAAAGCACATTAGCTCTAGCACAAAGCCTATATCAGTCTTCGGAGGCTCCTCCCTTGTCCTTCAGCTCCTTGGGGAGCTCAGAGCCACCTTACTTTTGACCGCAGTGGCTGGTTAAAAGCTAAGATGTTTTCAGTTTATTAAAACAACAACAACAACCAAGAAACAAACAAAAACGTGTCTGCACTCTCCCCTCTTCAATTTGAGCTCATTCTGTTAGGGTACCAGTGATGCTGCTGAAACCTGTACATTAATTACTCAGGACTGGTGTCTCTGGAGCTTCTATTTGGGATTCCTATCCTGCTGTGAGTAAGCATTGTGTTTCCACCCAGGCTGTAAAGGGTGACACTGTCTTTGGGAGAGTTTGCCTCATTTGAGGTTTCTGCTTCAAGTCTTTCCACTTTGCTTGAAATGATTTATTTAAATAAAATTGGGGCAAACACTTTGCCTTGAGATTTCGGCAAAGCCTACAAAGAAAAGTATTAAAGAAAATGTTATCCTGCATTGATTGGCATTACAGTGTGTTCCTTCCTCACTGCTGTCAAGAGTAATTTTTCTTTCTTCCATATACCATGAAAAATTGAAGAAGTGGGGTTCAAAGAGTTGGGAGAAACATGAGATTAACTTGAACATTACAAAAAGTTACTTCGTTTTACTGACAGTGCTGTCATTTCGTATTTATGAATTAAATGCTTTTTTCTCCTGGCTGTGCTTGATGAGTGTTACTACTCATATGCCTTTGGGACTTCAGCTCTGCTGTTTAAACAAGTGTCAAGATTAGCATAGGCATGTATAGCATCAGGATTTTTCTGAAAATGCACTGGGAATAGGGCATGAGGATCTGACGTCAGGCCAGCCCAGGGCACTGTAATGATTACACTCTTTGGTTAGGACTTCTAGCTGTAAATGTTAATTTTCCCCTTCTATATTTCACGATACAAAGCAACAACTACTATTGTTGCCATGCTCACATCTGACAAATCATTCAGAAATTATGATCCTGTTCTGAAGATTTCAGGAAGTGCAGCCTGGATTTGTTTTGATATGCTTTGCAGTGTCTCGGCTTCAGAATGGATAAGGCAGAGGTGCTAGTTGGTGACGTAACAGAAACTCATAGTTTTTATAAACTTTTATTTGTTTTTTTTTTTTCTAATTTTTGTTCTGTTAATCAACTGAGTTAATCGGTGCCTTTACCCAGAGCACTTCTGTTTCATGCTCTTGTTGTTACATTCAAACAGCTGGAGAATACCTGGTCTGCCAGAAGGCACCCTGTGTAAGTGATATTTTCTGGGATGACACTATAGCACATTGTTGCCGGTGGCTGGTACCCTGGGCTTTGATGACTGCTGTACCTGTTCAGAGTAGGACAGGCACAACCAGCACTGCTACTGTCCTTCTGAAGCTTATAAATCGCTTATCTGAATATTTGTCAATCTAGGTTCTGTATTGATGTCATATCCCTGAATCTACAATGTATTAATTTACCTTGGCACTAATACCTTTAATTGTCCTCCTCAGAACAGGAGGGCCATCTGAGTCTCTTCTATTTTATTTGATTCTGGGACATTGTAAATGATAAGTAAATTTCAGTCTGGGCAGGTGGTTTTGAAGAAAAAGTATTGTCTCCTTTGTCAGTGAAATTAAATTGTGTTCAACTTGTGTGGCTGCGTTTGCTGTATTTCAGCACTTCAGTGGTGATAATGGTTTGTGATCTCACCACTGTGAGACAGCATGTGATAAGCATCATTAGTCACAGTGGCAAATCCTGGCCTGGAATAAAACCAGCATGAAAAAAGGAAATAGCTTTTGTTCTTTATTCTCTCTGCCTAAAGGAAGGAAAACCCAAAGAGTTATTTTTAAAAGAAACGTCTGGTTGCTATAGTTTAGAGAGAAAGAGTTGTGCATTTGATCAAATACATTTTTATCAATAAATTGTTTAAGATATTTTTGAAATGCTTAGATTTATAAATGCTTGAGTATCTCCCTTTATGGCTGTTCCTCTTCTCTTCAATTTTCTTCTTCATGAGCGATTAATTTTCTTCTATCATAAAATAGAACGGGTGGAGGAAGGGGAGATTTCATTGAACATCACAGTAGTAGCTGGATTGCTGGGTTTTTTTTCCATTTTGATGGTACAGAATACCATCAAAGAATAATAATTTAATAAGAATACTTTATTGATATTTAATTTTGTAACATACGTACAGATACCTTATTTGGCTAACATTTAAAACTACTTCTACTTATTAATATTTTAAATTAATATAATCACAGCAATGGCCAAATAAATTTGGTTACAAAATGCATCTATGTGAGTATTTTATGAAATCAATGATGTTATTTTTACAAAGAAGAAAAATATTCAGGAATTTTTCTATTTCCTAGATATTTATAAGGAAGTCTGAGCTGTAAAATCGTATCAGATGTTTCTGAGGTTACTAGTCAATAAGTGTTTCAAGTGATATCCTGTTTTTCTACTTTGATTCTGGAAAACAAAGGCAAACCATGACCGCCTTAATCCTTCAGCTCCCTCCAAACTGTAAGAACTCTACTGCAAATATGCCAGTCAGGTACTGCTTTTGGTCTGTGCTCCAAGCTTTCCTTTCCGCCTTAATAAATAATATATATATATATATATTTTTTTTGTATATTTTATTATGACAAGATGAGGGGTTGAGTCCATTTTAAGCTCCTTTGTTGTGGCGCAACATTTTATTTCTCGTGTAAATACACTGTGTAGGACACTGCTCTCACATGTAGGACACTGCTTAGTAATAGCTATCAGGAGTATGCTGGTGGCATTTGTGCCTTTTCTGCTGCCAGTGTTTGGTCTACAACTTTCATGCTTCCTTCATGTAAGTTAACATATTGTAAACCAGAAGTTTCTGTGAGGAAGAAATGCTCCTTCTCTCACTCACTGTGATTTTGTATAACATAATGCCCTGATAAAATGATCTTATTAATGAAGACTTGGGTATAAATGACTGCCGGAGGCTGGGCAGGGGCAGCAAGGAGGTGTCTGGCCACATTGTGTGTGTTCCTTGGACTTTGAGCTCCACTGCAGCCTGGCCTTAGGCAGCTCACATCACCTTTGGAAAGCTGGTGCTCTCTGCAACTGGCCAGTAGTTCAGATTTAAATAATTTCAAGCAGGAGTTGTCTCATTTAAGAAACGAATCTGCTGAGGAAATCACATGTTCATCAGAATTTTTTCACTGAGAAGGAAACGATAAGTCAACATCTCTACTATGCTGACATTGAGTATCCAATGCATATCAAGAAACCTCAGATAAAACCCAGAATGCCAAGAGGTTCTACCATGAACAACTTTGGTTTATAAGCCTTGCCCTAGTAAAATCAGTTTTTTTCCCTACTGTTACATAACGAATGAATGATTTGTTGGTGAATCTGAAGCTGTTGCAATGTCTTCCTAAGTGTCTGGCATGCATCACAGAGTCCAGATCTACTATAAACAGGTTTTGTCTTACCCCATGTGTTCCCACTTGCAGCACAGTACCTCAGTAATATCTGTGGCATTCATTTCACCCTTCTATGTGTGTCCTTACATACACGTGCCAAGTGGTCTCCAGTACTCTGACTGCTACCTTCTGTTGTAACGTGTTCCTGGGGCATCTCCCCTAGGAGGTGGAAAAGAAGGAAACTCTGTAAGGTTTGCTACTGAAATTTGCACCGTTTCTCATACTTCCTCCCTGCCAGGAAGTGTGAGGAAGTTGGTGCGCTGCTGACTGTGGTCCACTGCCTACTGAACATGTTCCCAGAATGACCTGCCTGCTACCGGCTTGGCTGTGCTTTTCAGTGCTGCCTTGATCAGGAGGGAGCTGCATCTTCCTGGCCCTAAAGGTGCTGCACAAAGCTGACTGTGATGGGTCAGTGTGGCAGGATGTCAGTGTCAGAACAAAGGGCGATGAGGAATGTGAGGCTTTTTGACCTTCAGTAGTGCTCACTGGGGTTCTTATTAAAACAATGGGCACGAAAATTATACGACTGGCTGGGAAGTCTTTATACGTGGGGAAAGGAGGAAGATGGGAGCTCACAAATAGGGAGAGGTGAGACTCCTGCCAGAGTAAAGGATCAAAATGGGAAGGAGCAGCATCTACTTGTCTCTAGTTCATCTGCGTAATGTCATATAAATTCAAGCACCGCTTTTCACTCTTCTTCTTTAATGTCTCTTCCTTGCTGATAATGATAACTGTGGCAATTCTTGTGCAGCAGAAACTAAGTTTTTTTTTTACCTTGAAGTAAATAACAACTATACGTTTTACTTTTCCTGTTACTTCCTTGTGTAAAGAATAGCATTGAAGTTGCTCTTTTCTTGGTCTGCAAGATAAAGTATATTTTATGGTGTTGGTTTGAACTTTAGTAGAATCTATTAATGCTGATTCATGTTTTCTAACATCTGTTTCAGCTACATATGATTTCTTTGGAAGGTACAGTCTTCAGGAGGAAGGAAATCACAAAATGATCTGTTGTTTATGGAAATGTTCTTGCTTCTGCAGGTGGCAAGGGAAAGCAGATGTTTCGGGAAAGCAAGATTTGTTCTTGCTGTGTTATGGATACTTTAGGAAGTATTACTGGTTTATATCAGGTAATCCAAGAATGCCTCATCTTCTCTGTGGGATAAGGTTTGCAAGAAATAATATCTCTTGTAAGATCAGTTGATACTCTTGAAAAAACAGACAAGTGTTGGCAAGCTGTTTTTCCTTAGTTGTACCTTGGTGTTTTAGGAAACCATTGTGGCTGCCCCAGTTTGTTGCCTTATCCCTCCCAATCTTGTTTTCATTTACTGTTTCTCAAGAATCAGTTTCATCTTGGGATACATTATCATATCTCAGTCAGCATGGGACTGTTGCTTACTGTCTCCTTTATGAGTGTTGTGCTGTGATGCTAGATGTCTCACACAGCTGGACCTGAACTCCTTGCTGGGAAGTTATATCACTGAATCTGAATCCCAGCCCTTTTCTTCTGTTCGTCTTTATTCCCTCTGTTAGCTTACACATTTCCTCAAGTTCTTTGGTGTTGGTGTTTGTGTATCTGGGATGTGTCCATCTATCACCCTCAGTTGTTGAGGTTTTTTATTGTTTGTTTTTGTTGTGTATGAAAGAGAGTGCAGTGGACCAAGGGAACATCATGGAAGCAGAAAGCATCCAGAAAACAGCTTTCCCTGTAAAATTTGATAAGCACCAACAGGTAGTGGAGTTCATATATTAAAACATGGAACCATAGTTAAGCTGGGCAGAGTCTGTCCTTGTCTTTCCTTGTTTCCAAACAATTTGTTTCCTGTTCCTGGAGGAGTGGAGAAACCTCTCCAGGGAGTGCTGCTTTTGGGTCTGCAGACAAGTGCATTGCTTGCTCTCTTTCTTATCTTTTAAATCTCTTCCCCCTGTAAAAGCTACAGTTACGTTGTGTTCCACCAGCCCTTATGTTGGTCTCTGCCCAGTTTTTGAAAAGCACAGGAATCACTATGCATTTGGATGACATTGAAGTATAAATACAAGCTATGTGATGGGGATTTGCAGCTGGTGCACTTTGCCAGCTGAAGTCCAAAGGCTGTGCCTGATTTACAGGTGGTAAAACCCAATTCACTTGCCTTTGTCTTTATTGGAGATGCTTGGAATGAGAGGTGGCGCAGGAGGAACGGACATTGCTCTTGGTTTCCCATCTGTCACAAGGAGCAGAGAGGCACCGGCCGCCCTCGTTACAATGCAGCTGGACACTTCATGGCTTTATGCAGATGACAAGTTATATGACAGGTTAAAGATTATTCCAATCTGCTCATCTTCTCTTCTGGAAGAAGTTGAGAAGGCAGTGTCTACCATATGTGCCATGTTATTCTAGTTAGTATCCAGCTTTGTTTATCTGCCACCTTCACACCTGGTGGTTTTTTTTTTTTTGGTTTTTTTTTTTGTGATTCAGAACTGATTTACTGGTAACTGTTTGCAGTGATTTGAACAAGACAGACAGAGAAAAAGATCTAATTGCTGATTTGCCATGTGCTGCTGGTGCTAGATTTGCAGGACTCCTGTTTGCATGATTAAGGAGAGAAGGAAATGGCCCACGTAAGCTTTCCTGGCTATTTCAGTAATTGCCCTTGACACAAGTTAACAGCACTGGGTAACCCAACCTTCTGCCTTATCTGTCCCATTTTTTTTCCTTCTGCAGCATAGGTGGACAAGAAGGCTGAGCCATGTTTGAGCTGTCGCATCAGAGGCATGAAAGGCTCTTGCACAGGCTGTTGACTGCTGTATAACCAATATTTTCACTCCCATTTTTGTTACTGTTTTGCTGTCACAGGAAGGATTTTACCCTGTAGGTGATACCAACCCATGTTTTCCTCTGTAAAATCTGATGACAGGTTTACTTACTAGACTTTGCCTCAGCATTTAGAGTTGACTACTCCTTATGCCTGCACCAGGATCAGGAAGGTTGTGTGCAGCCTGTGCAGGGAAGTGTGCTTGCTGGTTTTTCAGTGACTCACAAAGCCTGATTTAAATAATTCCAAGTGATGTGTCAGTTGTGATGATGCTGGGTGGAGCAGGAATCAGCTAAGGGACATGCTAAGTCACATGGGGAGAAACAGACCTTGGCTGGAGAAATAGTCATGTTGGCTTTCACTCATTTTGAAATGAAAGGTGTCTTGATCTGTCTTACCTGTTCAAAACCTGGATTCATAGCTGGTGAATGAACACAGCTAAAAGTTGATGAGGCATTGCACTTTTATCCATGGACTTCTAAAAGAGGAGAGCGCAAGGATAATGTGGATATGTAACGCAGTGAGAACATTTCAAAAACACTGCAGTTGAATTGATTTATGCGGCAGATAATATTACCCAGCAGAAATGGTATCACACTTTTAAAGATAGCTGAGGAGACAGGCAATGTGGGAACCACGTGAAAGCAGCTCATTCACGCAGTCTGATGTCTGGTGCTGATGTTTTCTCTCCTGTGTGCTCTGCCATTTTTTTAATGAGTTTTTGCAGGTAGTCTCTGAAGTGGGTGAATGGCTTGGGGCAGCTGTGCCTAAAGGAAAAAAATCTTTCTCTTTGCCTGATTCTCTGGTACAGGCTCTGTGTAACAACACATTTCTCTTAAGTTAGAATGGAGCAGCAGGCAGTTGATCTGGCTAGAGATGTGAGTCTGTTGGCGTGCAGAAAGCAGATCTCAGTAACAGGGAGAAACAGACGTATGTCACCCTTTTCTTCTGCAGTGCTGCTGTATTGACAGAGTTGCACTGCTTTGGTGGGTAGAATTACTCTGCTTTAACGGTTGTTTCCCTAATGTGTTTTTGAGGCTGGTAGTTCAGCAGTTCATCTTTCTGTCCTTATGCAGCTACTGGTATGCAGTGTTGTCTTAACAAAATTGCACAAATGCCATGAATCTTAGCTGCTGAATGAGAAGGATGATACCTGTGTAAAAATCTTTAAGATTTGTAAAGGAAATGCGCTGTTAGGATGTACTGCATCTTTGATTTATTATTTCAGTCTAGGTTTTCTGCTTCATCCATGATCAGGTACAGATGTGCTCAGATTCACGAGGAGTCTGTTACAGCTTTCCTGCTCTTTGTGCAAGTTTGTTCCCTCTCCTGGGTTCAGCTCAGGCCACCTGGCACCCTGCTCTTTGGAAACCACTGTTCCTTGGAGGTAGCCAGATCCCAGAGTGCTCATGCATGTTTTCTCTCACTAAATGCTCCATCATCATGCCTCCAGCAGCTGCAGTGGGTGTTACTTAGGTGTGGCTTTGTCATACACAGGTATAGCAGAGTGGAACATAAAACCTGATGTGGTACTGAAGAATGCTGTTGCGCTACAGAGATATTTTCATATTTCCTGGTCAAACATTCCTACAGAAGTCTTATAGGTATTTTAAAACCAAACTGCTGCTTCCTGCTTAACAACAGCTCTTAAGGAAGAGGCACACAGGCAGTGCCTCTGTACACAATCTCTGAGAAAAGCACAAAGGGGATTTAAATGGCTTACAGAACTATTTGTCACCAGTACAGTGCTTCTCAACTGGATTAGGACAAGAGCCTAAAAGTTGTCTCAGTCCACTCACCCAAGACTCAGAGTTGTCTTAAAACAACCCGCAGACTTGTTTTAAGTAGATTCGGTGCAGAATTACATACAGATAGAGAAGAACTCAAATTCTTGACTGTAGGGTGTTCTAGAAATTCTTTAGTGCGATCCAGCCCAGGTAAATTAACCTCTTGTTGTCAGTGCTTAACAAGAAACTCTTGATGATTTTTCTTTAATACACGCTAAGGAAAAAGTAGTTTGAAGCTATGTTTATTTATTTTCTTCTTTTTTTGGAAAAAATTACTTCTGGTTAACTTTTTTTTTTATTTTTTCTTCTTGTCTTCATGTCTGCTTTGTCTTTTTGCTGTGTTGTTTTGGTGAATCTTTTAAAAAGTATCTCAAGGAAGAAATGCTTGGTTAAATTCTCTCCTCAGTTACTTTGGGGGAAAAAACGGGTCAGAAAAATATGTATTAAGTAACTCACTAGCAAAGTAACAGAACTTTGTTCATGTTCTCTTTGCTCGTTTGCAAATTGGCATGCTGGTCTAGTTATGAAGCTGCATAAGGAAAGTCTAGCAGGTGATTTTCAAATTCTTTCAATTCAAGACAGAGGATCCTGCACCTGCAGTATTGAGGTAATCAAAATGGTGCTTGTCTTTTGGTGAAAAGAACAAATTATAAGTGTGGCACAAAACCTAAAAACGAGCCACAAAATTATGCTCTGGCCTTGCAAAATTATTCTTTTCCCTTATTCCAACATTTCGCTGATACCTCCAAGTGGATCCCTAAATCCAAGAACAGATGTTTTAATACTCTTACTTTTGCTTTGTCAATACTATACGTCAGCAGGGAATTGCAGCCCGGCATTTACATTGCAAGCGCCAGGCTGCTCCGGGCTGCTGCTTTGCTCTTTGACCTCGTTCCTCCTTTGAAGACACTAACCCTGCGTGCTGGCGAGTCGTGCTGGGAGCTGCTGCCCTCAGCCCTGCCCGTGTTTGTCTTGCCATCTGCAGACAAGAAAAAAGCAGGCAAGTTCCAGCCTTTCAAGAAGTTATTTGGCAAACGGAAGAAAAGGGAGCCTGTGTCAGATTGCGAGGAAGCCAAACTGAAGCCGAGCCACTCCTTTGGGAACATCTGCAATGGTACCTTCTCCTCTGATGAAGAGCCAAACACTGAGCTGAGGTAAGTGTGTGTGTGTCGGCGGAGCAGCCTATGCAAACACAAAGCTTCTTGCCCCTGCTTTTGGGCAGTGCTTAATGGCAGATGGTTGTATGCTGGTTGTTAGGAAGTGGGTGCACCTCTTGAAACTTGACATGTGCTGCTGCAGAAACTGAGATCTCACTTCTTGCACGCTGTACTCGTTCCGCGGGTATACAGAAGAGAAACACCAGGGTTAAGCAGAAATGAATTTGAATCCAGCTCCATGATTTAGCATGTCTGAGCAGTAATATTAATGGCACCTCTGCTTTTAAAATTGGAGGAAGGGAACTTTGAGCTGGTGGCTACAGAAACTTTATTGCATACTTTTGGTATCTCTGGTTCGAAATAGAAATGTCCTCTTCGAATCTATCCCTCTATGGTTTTGCACTGTAATTAAACGTACTGCTTTTATTCTGCTCCTATCTGAATGTAAAGTAGAAGAAGGACGAGCAGGGAGAGAGACACCTGGTAATCAGATCCTATTCCAGTGACAAGAGGGAATAGAAAGAGAGCTTGAGAATTTGCCTCAGAAGTAATGGAAGGGAGTTCATCAATAAAGTTCTCCACAGGAACTGCATGGAATTAAGAAGTCAGCAGTCTCTAAATAGCAAGAGAAATGGCAAAAACAACAACTACTACAACAACAACAAAAAACCAACAGGCAAACACAAAAACAAACCAACAACAACAGCAACAAAACAATAGCAGCAACAACAACAAAATGAGATGCACAAACTAAGTGGGTTTATGTTTCACTTTCTGGGATGTTCAGATGTTTACTCCTGGTCAAAGCCTGTTTCTCTGGAAAAAGAGAAACTGCACTGGGGAGTGTGAGCATTTGAAAGTAACAGAAGACCTGAGAGCACCAATAAGCTGCACCAAATTGCTCTTCTCAATAAGTGAATGTATATCAGAAATGTGACCTGTGCATTATTTTCCGTGGTGCAGAATCACAGTTGTGAAAATACGATATTTAGGTATATAATATCACATTTATCTATCTATAAAGAAAGAGAGGTGTTTTGTTTCATTCTGTAAATCTTTGGTTTCCCTGTTGGTTTCTGCACTGCAGTCTTGTATGCCTCTTTGGCCTGTCTAAACTTAACAACTAACTTGACAGTTAGTCAAGTCGGAAGGTAGCTGTATAGTAGATGGGAGATCTGTCTGACTGTTGTGGTATTGCATTACTGTATGCACGATGCTGAGTGACTGTAGGAAGTTACAGTACCTTTTACCTCAAGAGCGAGCTGGTGAATAAGAGCAAAACAAAGGGCATCATCTCGCTCTTGGGGATTTCCTGTTCTGTGTAACTGAAAATTCAGTGCTGTGCCCAGAAACAAGTAGTGATGTGGGAGCTTGTCTTGCTGTGAAGTGAGGTGAAGATCACAGAATCATAGAATTGTTTGACTTGGAAGGGGCCCTTAAAGATCATCTTATCCTATTCCCCTGCAATAAACAGCTAGATCAGGTTGCTCAGAGCCTTGTCCAGCCTGATCTTGAATGTCTCCAGGGATGAGGCATCAACCACCTCTCTGGGCAACCTGTTCCAGTGCTTCATTACCCTTATTATAAAAATCTTTTTTCTTTTATCCAGTCTAAATCTCCCCTCTTTTAGTTTGAAACTATTTCTCTTTGTCCTATCACAGTAGAACCTTGCTTAAAGAGTCTGTCCCTTTCTTCCTTGTAGCCCCATGTTAGATACTGAAAGGCTGCTATCAGGTCTATCCAGAGAGTTCTCTTTTCCAGGCTGAACATCCCCAGTTCTCTCAGTCTGTCCTTGTAGGGGAAGTGTTCCATCCCTTTGATCATTTTTGTGGCCCTCCTCTGGATGCTATCCAACAGGTCTAGATCTCTCCTATACTGAGGACTCTACATCTGGACGCAGTAGTCCAGGTGAGGTCTCAGCAGCGCAGAGCGGAGGGGCAGGATCACCTCCCTCAACCTGCTGGTCACACTTCTTTTGATGCAGTCAATACAATTGGCTTTCTGGGTTGTGAGGGCACATTGCTAGCTCTTGTCCAGCTTCCCATCCACGAGTACCCCCAAGTCCTTTTTGGCAGGGCTGTGCTCTATCCTTACATCCCCCAGCTTGTATTGGTAGTGGAGGTGCAACTCAGGTGTAAGCCTTGCACTTGGCTTTGTTGAACTTCATGAGACTCTCTTGGGCCCACTGCTTGAGCCTGTCTAGATCTCTGTGTTTGGCATCCCATCCATCAGACATGTCTGCTACACCACACAGCTTGGTGTTATCCACAAACTTGATGAGGGTGCATTGACACCACTGTCAATGTCATTTATGAAGGTACTAAAGAGCATTAGTCCCAGTACAGGCCCCTGAGGGACACTTGTCACCGTCATTTGTCACTGATCTCCATCCAGACATTGAGCCGTTGACCTCTACCCTCTGGGTATGATCTTGCAGCCAGTTCTAATAATCCGTATACTTTCAAATGTTTGAGTTAAATGCAGAGATGAGCTACTTAAGTAAACTAATACATACAGATGTTTATAGATTGTCTGCCAGTAAGCACGTTATCATACTTTTCATTATTCTTATAGAAATTGACCAAAGCAAATACAAGTAATTAGTAGTATATTTATATAGCTAAATTCTGGAGTAGTTTATAAATCTGTTTGCTTCAAGCTCTAAGGGCGTGCAAAAATGGCATGTTTTAAAAAGTGTAGTACAAGTTCCAATTTTGAAAAAAAAAACAATTAACATTTGGGGATGTATTACAATCCCTTAATAGAGTTATATTTTTTCATTAGCCTGTAAAGTACATTAATTTGTTACTTGCAGACATTTCATGTGGACTTCTGTTCTGGGGAGGAGAGATTTGTTATTATGAAAATATAAGTATAGGCTAAGTAAGACATAAGCATTGCTTCTGAGACCGAAGCTAATATTTCACAGGGTGCTGTGTTGGTTTAGAAGCCTGCTCATTGTAAGTGTCTGAATCTCTAATGGAGGCTGCACCAACCAGGGCATGGAGACATGCGAGGAGCAATTCAGGTAATCTTACATCGCTGATTCACTATCAGAGTTGGATATAGTCTGGGAGTTCTGCCTGTCCATTCTTCCTTACGTCCATTTCCTGGACTCATTGGATACAAACAATGTGCTTGGTAACCTGGTGTATGCACTCTTCAACCTATATATTTATCTGCGTTGTATGGCAATTTCCAAGCAGGAGGTTTGTTACTGCAGTGTGTCTTGCCCTGCCTTGTGATAGACTGGAATTCATTTTTCTATTTTTATATTACTCTTTTCAAGTTAACGGAGTTGAAACTGTATTCATTAACTTTCTGTTCTAACCTTCTGAGCTGGGAGATAGAAGTTCTCATTACATGGCAAGTTCAATTGCATTTGTGAAGCTTCACTGAAGTCTTTGTTTTATTATTTGTCACTGTGGACACTAAGCAAGCATTGTGAGGAAACACCTAAAAAGTTTGCCATTCTGGGTTGGTGTGCAGAGGCAGCTGGGGAATTACATTTTCCTTAAATAGAAGGTATGGCAAAGTACCTTTACTTGGTCTCTCTGAATGCAGTATTTCGAAGGATGTGGCATTAAACCTGACAAGTCTTTAAGACAAGTGTGACCACATTGGTTTTCCAGGGAAAAGTCTCTCAGGAAACATCAGTCTATTGAGTGCACCTGTCCATGAAATGGGACCTTTTTATTTGTAAATCACCATCCAGTTCTACATAATCCTCATAAAACTGTTCTCCAATCACCTTCATAAAATCATCTTCATTAAGAGGAAATTACCTGAAGATTTTAATTGCCTCCATGCTGTGGAATGCAGCCTATGAAGAATGTGAGAGATTCATGGTCTTGTAAACAACTTTGCTTAGTATTTGCTGTAACTTTGTCAGCATGAGCTGCTGTTGAGACTGGCCCTGAAACACCTAGCTCTTTGGCCTCATAGAGCTGTGCCAGACTGTGCAGCAGTTACTTCTCTTCTAATGAATTCAGCTTCTTTTCTGCTTATGCAGACTACATACATAAGCAGTGTGATTTCTCAGGACACATTAGTTCTAAGCTATTTGCTTTTCAAGCTGTATCCCTGTTGCGCTTGATCAGATAATTAAGTGAGATAGTATAAATGCATTGTTTAATTTTGATTATTGTGGAAGCCAGAAGTATCCCCTTGCAAATACAAAGGATGGTTTCTGACAGTCATACCAGTAAAACTTCAAAGTTATTTTTCCTTGAGCATTGACATATTGCCAGGAGACCTCAGTTCTAGAGATGTAAACTGGATACTTGCAGAATTGAAGGAAAACCTTTGTAATAGTTACCCAATGTCTGCACTTGAAGACATACTTCAAGTGGATTTAAGGCATAGGATGAGTATTTCGCACAGTTCTCATAATTAGATTATATAGATAAGCAAAATAAGGAGTAAATAGATAATGAATCAGAGCTGTGGCAGGGTGCACACCATGTTCTCAAGCTGTGTCAGGAGTTTTATTGCTTCTGACTGGAAGTTCCCAGGAGAGCCACCCTAGGGTGGTGAATGCAGACAAAGAGCAGCAAACAAATCAGACCACACATCTGTACAGAGCTGCAAGGTGTGTGAGCAGCAGGCTCCTGAGAGAAACAGAAGTCTCCTACTTTGCCAGTGCTGGCCTTCTTCAAAATATTTTTTAGACGGAAAATAGTATGATAAAGATTATTGTTTACCTAAGAGTTATTTGACCTATAAATTTTAATTTTGCATTACTTTTGAAATTTGTGTCTCAATGGGCAAAAAGGGTACAAGCACAAATTTTCAAACAGTGAAAGGCAGGAAGCATAAATAGCAACGTAGCTAAATCACAATTTCTCTGATGGACTGAAATTTGAGAAAGAAGCCCACAGAAAGTGGAAACTAATGGTGAATTTCAGGGATGTAAAGGATTAGGAGGAGTTGTTCTGAGTTACTGATGGGAGGACTAAGCAAAGAGTTCCTACCACTGTAAGTGAGGTGGGAATGATGGCAACAAGCGATTGCATATATAGTTTCAGTCCCTTTTTAGCTTTCATCTTCATTTAAAAAAAAAAAAAAGGCAGAAAAATACCCCCCACCCTAGTTGTACTTTTAGTATTGTGTCTATTTTTAGTCAGTGTGAACTTTGTTCCTATGAGTGCAGCTTATATTGAGTTCATGCATACATGGATAGGGGTGTCACAGCTTTGAGAGAACACATGTTCCAAATAAAATGCTGGTTCTTCTGGCAGGTACTGAAGGGGACCTGTATTCGTGCGCTTGTTTTCACAGAAGTTAGAGGTAGCAGAGGTTTGTTGTGTGCTAATCCACCCTTTCTGTGACTGTTCCCAGATGAGCATGTACTTCAGAAAACAATGATTTTGTAAATGATGCATTCAACTTGGAAATTTCTGCAGGTAACTGTGGTCTTCTCCTCCTCCAATAACAGCATATTATGTTAGGTCTAGGGGATTATACCATTTACTCATTATTACTCATCTCTTTTATCTTCATTTTAGCTTCTGAATATTTCATTTTCAGTTTGCGTTTCATGTGAATAAGAACCAGCTCATCTGTGTCAAATATGGCCTTTGTTAACTAACTGCTGATCAATGGCATTCAGTCTCATTGTAATAGAGACTGACCTGAAAAATGAATGCAGTTATATTTTTGTCATTTCTCAGGTGACTCTTGTTATTGCTAAGGTAATTATTTGACACGTACCTTAAAATAATATGTGGTGATTAGTTAAATAAGGCAAAACATTATGATAGGAGAAACTTCCCAGTCTCTTTCTGGACTTCATATTGCCTTCTGAGCAAGCCCAGCCCCTACTGTGATGGCATGTTCACCTTGCTGCTTACATTTCCTTGCTGGTTGCATGGGTGATAGAGTTCATGTGAACGGCCTCCCTCATGTTACTTTGAGAGGGATAGTGAAGAGAGTAGGACAGTTGTTAAGGTCTTCTTCTCTTAGTGTTGATCTGTACTACCTGTACATACTAGATTTGGTGTAGGTGACAGCCAGCAGGACATGCAGATTTATATTTGTGCTCCATGCCACCCCACGGATTTCATTCAAGGCTTGATCCCAAGATACAGGAAGTCTGTTTTCAGTATCTCATTTAGATAGACTATTATAAAGCAGACATATCAAAGTACCTGTTAGCATGCAGTCTTTTCTAAAATTTCTAGAAGCAGCTCATTACATTTTCAAGTATTTATAAAATAGTTTTGTTTCTACTTTCAGCTTAAACTTGTGCATAAACTTTTAATGTTTATATATATACATATTTTTTTTCTGCATGACTATTAAAGCATTTGATCTCATGAAAGTGATTCACCAACAGCTCAGCTGTTGAGTTTCTAAATTTGAGAGTGGGGAGGAGGAAACCCAACCATCTATAAATGATAATTTGTAGAAATCTGCTTTGTTAAAATAGGAAGAATAAGAAAACTTTTATTTAATGTATTTTTTTTCCCATGGTGAAAGCCTGCCTTCATTGGGGGTGCATTAGAGCAGTAGTGCTTGGTGTGCATCTTTTCCTGGAGCCTTCATATTAGCAGCATGCTGGTTGAATTAAGTATCCCCTTCAATCCCAAGCAAAGTGATGCACAGACCTTTTAAGGCTTTAAGAAACAAGCATGCTTGAATTTTCCTCACTTGTGTCAGCGGACACAGATCTATGTTGAACAAATTTCTTATTTCTGGGGTATGAGGTATATCATGGGAATAAAGGGATGTTCCAGGACAGAGAAGGTTGTGGCAAAGAGCAGCTTTGCTCTCACCAGTCTATTTGCATGTATTCTTGTAGAGGATTTATTACATGCGGTGGTGAAACTAGGGTTGTTCCTCCTTTTCTCTAATTTATGTTGCAGCTGAGCAGCACAAGAATAGGTTTCACAATCACTTTATGAGCAGCTATTTCTGATCTGTACTGAGTGGTGGGAAGACTGCAGAAAGCCTTCCTGAAATGGTTCCAGGTGTCTTTACTGAACATAAGACATAAGTCTAATGTCATGCTTAGCATTTTTCTTGGTACCTCAGCTATTGTTTTTCTCCCCTCTCTTACTAACTTCATTGTGCTTCGGAAGCTTTGTTCTCAGGTATGTGAGCTAGGACTTTCCATCTCCTGTTGCAATTTTATCACTTACTAGTAATTTGCATGGAATGCCATCGCGTTATCTTTATTATTTTTTTTCAGCCATCAGACATAAAGCTGCTTCATTATGTACACCATAGTTTGTATAAGATTTTGAGATCTCTTCAGTACACCTTCTCAGTGTCTCAGTCCTCGACAACATGTGTAGTGGATTCCCAGGTCAAGTGTAACATCCAGACCATTTAGAGTTCTGCTGCTTCCACTCCTCTGTATTTCTGTGATAGCTTGTGAGTTTCCTACAATCCTCAAGTTATGTTAGTTGCTGAATTGCTGGAAACCAGAGTGCTGCCTTTCTTTGCACTGTATACTGACACTTGGAGGATTTGGTGAATAGTTACATTAAACTCGTATGTCAAGAATTATCTTGTATGATGTCATTATCTTCCCATGGGGGAGCAGCAACAGTAGGGCTGCTCCCTGAAGGAAGGCAAATTTGGCACTGAAGCAATCCCACAGCAGGGTAGGGGCCTTGCTACCAAGAGTCCAATCTCACAGTACAAGGGTAGGGTAGAAAAGTAAGGATAGCAGGGACAGATCCAAGTCCAATCACATGCACAGATAAGACAATATCTGGATGATAAGGCAGTCCTAGGCTGAGCGAGGAAATCAGTCTGTAGGTCAGGGTTGGGATCAGTTCCACAGTGAGAATACAGGGCAAGCCAGGAAGCCAATCTGCTGATTGAGGTCTGGATTTAGAATTAAAACTCACATTCCAACACTATGTAAACAGGTGAAAGAAAATAGCTACAAATGCAGCTCAGAATTACAGTCCATTTTAATCTATTAAAGTATTAATGTATCTCTGTAATGACTAGAAAATACAGTTTTTGTTTTTCATCTCTGGCTGCCCTGAGGACATTCACAAGAGAGAAAGAGAGCTGGAATCTGATTTCTTTTTTTAAAACAAATTAAGTAAAGGCAAGCTATCTCTGTACCTGTGGTTTCCCTGCAGCACTACAGCGCTATTCTGGCAGGTGACTCTCAGATGTTTCTGAAGGGATTATAGAAAGGGTCAATACCTGGCTAAAACACATTTGTTCTTGCATTGCATACTTAGTGAATTTTTAAGTGTTAAAAATGGCCAAATCTTAAAAAGTCAGCTCTTCTTGATTGGTTTTATAGAACTGGTTTCTATTATAAATTTAGAGCAGTGGAAATCATGAGACTGTTTTTCATGCGGTTGTTTTTTTGAGTCTGAACATGAAAGAACAGAACAACGCCTTCTTTTCCTTTATTTTCCATTTTCTATTTCTAACTCTTTAATATCAGAGTGGGAGGAACAGTTATGAGACTCTGAAGAGGCAATTCGTGGTGCCACATTTCTGAACGACAGTAATTCATCAATGTGGGATTATGCAAGAGCTGAGAGCTGACTGTTAACCTGCTGGCAAAACTTTCTCTTTTTGAGGACATCACATTTGTCTTTGAGAGGAAAAGTAGCTCAGGAGGAAATTAGGTAAACTTAGCCTTGTATTCTCTGTAGTGTCACCCCTGTACCTACCATGGTGTATTTACAGGTGCAGTCCCACAGTAGTATAACTGGATCAAAGTCCAGACTGCACTTACCATACTCTTTCCCGCAGTTCTCTGGACGTGTGTCCCAGCCACCTCCTGCAGCTGGCACAGGTGCATAAGCCAGTCTCCTCTCAGCCACACCAGGAAGTTGTGGGATTAATTTTTTTTCCAAGTTAGTTATTTACCTAAATAAGTTTCCTCAACTGTTTCACGTGAACCACTAAGCAGGCATAAAAGAAGTGACCGGCACACGTGGGAAGGAGGATAAGGGAAGAAAGGGTAATACCTCACCCAGTCATAGTGTGGAGTAGCCAGAGCTGATAAAACATCCCATGCTGTACAGACACAGTGCATAGTCATGGACAACTGATGGAGATCCAAAGAATAATATCCCCTTTTGCTCTTGTTCTTAGTATTTTTCTGAGGAAAAAAATTAGTCTTGTATTTAGGGATCTATAATGAGATGAAAGTAGAGCAAAGAAAGCTGAGAGAATTCCTAGAATTTAAATTTACCTTTGCTCCAACTGTAAAAAAAAAAAAAAAAAAAAATCAATTTTGAAAATTTGTGTATTGAAAGTGAAACTGGAACAGAATACTTAGGTAACAACACATCTTCAGAGATAAATTCTTTAAGGATTTGCTGTAAGTGGTGTGCATTTTGGAATAGCACATCCATAATTCATTTAATTCAGTCAGGTTTCTAGAAGTGAGTCAGATTATGTTTCAGTTATTTTCAGCACAAACAGCCTCTGAAGTGTCATCGTCAGTATTACTTACAGAAATACGTAGCAGTTGATGCTGTTGTTTTCCCAGATCTCTTGGAAGTGACATGGCAGTTTGAAACTGAGCTACAACTTCCACCATGGCTACAACTGTAACCCATTTCTCTGACACACCTTGAATCTATCAAAAGCTGTTCCTGGTGCCCACATGCCCTTTAATTGAGGAGAGGGCTTTCTGAAACAGTCTGTAGATGTGAATTGGGAGGATTCTACTGTATAAAGGCTTCTGAGAAAACCTTCAGCTGTAAGAATGGTAGAAGAAATAAAGGAGAATCGATTATTCCTTCTGTATTATGACTTAAAAGAAATTCAATCTTTCTAAAATTAGAGCACAAGGAGAGTGAAAAAAAAGGGGTGGAAAAAGAACCTTTGTGATATAATCTGTCAGACTCATAGCTGGAAAGACTTGAAAGAATCCAAATAAGTAAAATAAGAGACCTTTCAGAAAATTCAAATAGTCTGGAGATCACCTTAAATGCTATTTAAACTCACCTGTAGAAGAAACAAAGTTACTACAATGTCAGAATATGCTTTTTCTGATGTACTTTAGCCTAGAAGGACATTTAAGAAGAAAAGTTAGTCCATTTTTACTGGTTATTGGACATAGGGCTTTCAGAATTTCTCAGTCATGCAGTGCTGAAATGTCCAGTGTATCTGAAGCATGTTTTGAGTGGATACAGAAGAGAGAGGTCCCGGGTTAATTCACTGCAGGATTTCATGCAAATGTTTCAAGTTCTGACAGTTTTTAGTATGTTTGTTTTGGTAGGAAGTTAAAAAACAGAAGTTTTCAAAATACAGGTTTGGCCTCAGCTCTATAGAACAGAAATAAGCAATGTTGTTTTCATTCTTCTTCATCTTGTAATAAGGCAGAGCCTAAGCTGAAAGCAGTGGGTGTATGGGAGAATATCAGAGAGATGCTGTAGATGCTCAGCATGGTCCTAACCAGCCAGTGCGGCCATTTGTCAGAGATAGGGTACTGAGCTGGTTGGACTTTCCATCTTGATGTTTCTATCATTGCAGGACACATAAAGCTCCCAAGCTCTTTCACATGATCTGGTGTCCCAAAGGAGGCTTTTCAGTGACGTTTTTGTAAGTCTGGTCACACAGATCAGAACACAGATTTGCATATAGCCAAACCTTGGTGTACTGTGCATCTCCAACAGGAGATTTTTTAGATGAGCTACCGGCAGGAGGTGAGATCTGACCACCAAGGTTTTCCTCAGCTCTGTAGCAGAACGAGGAAGTGCCGTGCCTGCAGCTGTGAGCCAGACAGTCCACTGGCGCAGACCTCAACAGTCTCTCTTCTTTTCCATTTCAGGCATTCAGATTATTGGGAAATTCCTGTAGTTGTCAGTTCCTGCTCCTGGACAGCTGGAGCTTTGGGATTTGAACTGCTAGTGAATCCTCCTCAGTTCAAAAGTTGCAGGTTGGCTCTTCCCCACTTAGATATTAACAGATGTGTTGGTAAGGTCAAGCACCGTTGGCAAACAAATCACTGGACTCTTTTGGTACCTGAATTGCAACCATTGCCTACTAAATAGTTGTAATGAACAAAGGGATAGGGATAAACGTGAGATGTTTGATGATACTTGTACGGCAACAAAAATTCTGTGTAAAGGGAATGTCAGTGCCATGTGCACAATGAAGTGATGCGAGACAAAGCTGTAAGAGGCTGAGCCATGGTATTGCTAGAAGAATCTTTGAGAGAGGACCTTCTTTGGAGCACAGTGTGAACTGGATTGTGCATCTTCAGCAGATCTCTTTGCTTAAGGGTAAATTTTGAACTGTAAATTCAGAAGACACTGTAATTGCCTTCTGCACCTGCTGCAGTTTCACATATTGAACCATGCAAATGGAGGAGTGGTTGGCATGGCCTGATTTGTCAAATTTTGCATATTCCCCTCAATTTTGGTTGCAGGCAAAGGTCCGTGAGAACACAGACTTGTATTACCTTTGTTGGATGTAATGCTGGAGCTATTAGTTAAAACTCACTTAAATAGTTATATTAAGAAAAAAAAAACAGCTTTCACTGAGCTTCGTGTCACAACCCTCATTTCGCAAGCCAGACCTGCAGGGATTTTGTCTCCATTCAGAGGACATTTCTGAAACTGTAGTTCATGGTCTGGTTCTTGGATGGCCAAGGAAGGTAGCTTTCTGTCGTGTCTTCCAAGGCCATGCAGTTCTGCCACAGCTCTGTGTACAGGCTGAGTCATGATGATTCAGTACAGAAACCCTTTTGGAAGACAGTTTAAAAATATACTTTTATGGTTTCTCTAATGGAAGGTTTCTAAAAGAAGGCATATTATCCTTGGCAGCTAAAGGCAATCAAGTTGAGGTTTCTATTTTAAAAAAATCTAGAATAGTGTATAGCATCAGTTAAATACTCTCCCTCTTTGACAGCTAAAAATGCTATGAAATATCAAACAACTCTTTGCTTGATTGCATGCTGATTTGTTTCAAATGAAGCGTGTTGTTCAAATAGTAATTTTGGATTAAAAAAATAGTTTCCCAGTTTTTCCTGTGCTTGAGTGCAGGGTGGAATGATACAGCGAACTCTGTGTGTGTTCTTCCCAAAAGCTTGGATGATATATTTCATGAGCACAGATATATCCTATATATAAAAAAAAAAAAAAAAAAAAAAAGTTGTGGAAGGCTATGTTCCTATTATTTTCAGGCTCCCTGTAAAAAAATCTCATTATAAATCCCACAGATACCTTACACAAGGGCTGCTCCACAAGCAGTGGTTCCTGTTTTATTATCTTGGTCTGTGACATCAGAGGCGGCTGCTGGTGGTATGACAGTAGAGGCTGAACCTTCCCACCAATATTCAGTTACATTTTGGTCCTGTGCAACAGATGGCAGCGGAGGGGCAATCTGACAAAATGGTGTCTGACATGGAAGTGCATGTGAGGTAAAGGTATGTCACTGAATTCCTCCACGTGGAAAAAATGGCACCCACTGAAATTCATTTAGACTAGCTGATAATTTATGGAGACCAGACAGTGGATGTGAACGCAGTGAGGTGGTGGGTGGTGCATTTCAGCAGTGGTGACAGTTGGTCACCTCTGCTGGTACAGATTTTTACAAGTGTGGCATGCAGGCTCTTGTTCATGGCTGGTAAAAAAAAAATACATAGCTCATGATGGTGATCGTATTGAAAAACAGTATTTTGTAGCTGAGAATTTACTTTATCAATAGTGTTATTGTTCTCTCTGTATCGTGTTTTCCATGGAAATAAATAGGAGGCATTACTTCAGAGCGTCCTACATAATATAATCAGAGTTATTCTGACCTTTATAGCATTTCTACTTGATGAGAAAATAGTGATTATTATTTTAAGAAATGATGGTCATATCCTAGGGGAAAAAATACAAACTTAACAAGTTGAATACATTCCATAATACATGAATAGAACTATATTGTATGCTATTAAACTACTAGCGCATTTTTAAAGGGAGATAAAGAGAGTGTATGGATTTTCTTAAGTATCTGAGGATTTAATTTTGTTTGTTTGTTTGTCTTTTTCTTACCTCGCTCTCTGAAAGGATCCGCCTTCCTTGCTTCTGCTGAGATACTACTTTATGTTGTCCTCTACATCTAGTAGGTTATGTTGGTTAGACTGGTGTAAAAAAGTTGTTTGGTGGTGGTGTTTTTTTTCCCCCAAGTTTGTAAGTTTGTTGAAGCTGTAAATGGATTCAGTGGAGTTGCAAATAGGTTATTAAATTGAAAGGTTTAGGAACTCTCACAAACATTTGTTTTTAATTCTCAGTTTTCTTGAAGAGCCTTTAGTTTAATCTCTTTCTCATTGGTTTACAGCACACATACAAGTATGTTGTCCCTGATGCACTCCCTACCTTTGCAACTGTGTCAAGTTCAACAGTAACATATGGGCATCTCTCTCTGTTTGTTGCTAATAAAACATATGTGGGATGGTCTGATATCCTTGTATCAGTTTGATAACATTTTATTGTCAGTGTGATTATACTCAAGGTGATAGAAATGGCTAAGTAATGAGCTTGACAAGGTTGTTCTTTAGAAGTAGGCTAGTATGGTGTATTACCTCTGCCTGTGTTAGTGCTACCTTTGCTTTGGACCTCCTGTCCTTCTTTTTTAACTTCTGGCTAAGCATGAAAGCAGGCTTTTTAAGTATGCAGTCTGGTAACTTATGCATCATCATCTACTCTGTATCCCAAAAGTAGCGTTTAGATCTGAGGCTTCTAAGGAAAATTAATTTAACCTTTCAACATTCCTATTTAAAACATCCCACTTTACATCCTCCCAAAGAGAAAAACTGTATGAGAAGGAATCATCAGTCTTTTGGTAACAGAGATTTGGATACCTCTCTTCTGATAATGTTCAAAGCTTTCATATAGAGGACAGATGGGAGGGAAAATCTATACAGCAGCACAGTTATGATATGAAGAGACCTCTCATAAATTCATTGCTGTACTTTTTAACTGTTTTCCAGGTCTTCACATTATTCGATGGGCAGTCGAGCTTTTTCCCATGACAGTATTTTTATACTTGATGGGAGAACAGAGAGTGAACAGACCATCCAAGCAATGTCACAGGAGAACGTTTTAGGAAAAGTCAAAACTCTTCAGGTAAGAAATTGCAAGTGGAAAAAGTATTTAAAATATGGTGGAAAATGGTCTCTGGAGCTCCAGAATATATTAAGTGTAAATAAAGGTGGTTTGCTTTCTTATTGGCCTGGGGGTTGTTTTTCAGCTGTGTGAATTATCTGGCCAAAAGACTTGTTAACAATTTGGATAATTTGCAGGAGGTCTGGGTTTTGGTCTTGAAAGGTACAGTAGTGATGCTGCAAGCACGAACCTGCATGGGTGTCTGCATCTTGTGGAATTCATATGAATTGAACTCATGGGATTGACATCTCCTGATCCTTATGCCTTGGGTGCAGATGTGGTGGGGAAAAAAAAGGGGGGAGGGGAGGGCTCAGGTGACAGCAAATGGCCTATAGAGTGAGAATTCTTCGCAAAGCTCATTTCAGTATCATTTTGTACTAATTACATTTATTTCACAATCTTTTTCTCCCTGTTCTTTGGGTAGTACTCACAAAAGGCAGATATGTGTAACTCTCCAAAGTAAGCGGTACATCGGTAATTACATACCCAATTCAGTTGGGTATTTGCTTTGAAAGAGCTTTACATGACCTGCTTTCCCATCCTCTACCTAAGTTTTTGTTTTACTTCTTGTGTATCTGTAAGATTCAAAGCTTATGCTTTGATGATGTCTGTGCTTATCTAGACCTTGAAAGAGCTGTTCTTCGGGAGCACATATCAGTTTATTGCTGAGAATTGCTGGCATGTTCTGTCCAATGCTGGTAAATTTTTAATGCTGTGTAGGTGCCACTACCCTGTAGATGACTAGTAAAATACCAATGATTTCTTTTACCTCCAAACTGCTAACTGGCATCCAGCTTTTCCCATGAGTGAAATACCAAGCAAAATCTCAGGATGTAATTGTTCCTTTTTTTCCTGTACAGCACTGTCAGCAAACATAGCACTTGAATGGCATTGACTGTGCTGACTGTAGGTAAACTTTGAAGTAGAAACCATGCTAGGATGGCTCCAATTTCTCTGTGCTGTTTTTTTCAGCTTAAATTTCCCTGTGTCATTTAGATTTAATGCATGCTACTTGCTAGGCTAGATGTCATATTTTAAGTGACTGCTGGCTCTGGGCAAAGATGTGGGGTAGTTGGACCTGACTTGCAGAATGCTTGTGTGTCCTTAGTAGACAAAGCCCACTGACTTCAGCAGGCAGCTGTGCCCTCCTTACCTGTTGGATCTTGTCTTAGCTTCAGTACGTTAGCTTTTCTCTTAATACCTTTTCTCTTTGAAGTTTAGCTCCTTCTGCTTCTGAACACCCTACAGTTTCCCATGAAAATTTTTGCCTTCATTCTTGTGAATGCCCATCCCTGGAAGCATTCAAGGCCAAGTTGGAAGGGACAACCTGATCGAGTGGATGGCAACCCTTTCCATAGCAGGGGCATTGGAACTAGTCCTTAAGATCTGTAAGGCCCCTTCCAGCCCAAGCTATTCTGTGATTCTATGATTAAACTTAGAGAAATGCTCAAAATTAAGAGTTACTGTAGTTGCTAACAACCATCTTCATTAAGCAAATGGTAACTCAAGAAACTTAAAATAGTCATTCTTGAAAGCTACAGCAAGAATAGCCAGTGATACACAGTTTTGTTTGTGTGAACTTTGCATAAGCTTTTATTTTTTGGTGGCTACTGACATGTATTTTAGGGTGAGTATTGTTTTGGCTGCCTAATTTCAAAAGTGTGGTTACTTTATTTAAAATCAAAAAACAGGGGGCTCATTCTTAGCATTTTAACATAGCTGCCACCCAGCCTGTAACAGTATCTCTGATTCAGTTTTTCCTGTTCTAATGGGGATGGTGACATCCAGAGCAACCCATTCAAATGGAAAGAAAATGGATAATAAATTGTAAATGGCACTTGAAACTATTTGCATCTTTATGCAGATGTTATATATCCATACAAATGTCCGTGGATTTTTTCATAACCCAAAATGAAGGGTCCTTATAATGAGCTTGGGGCTACCTCTTACATGTGCAAAACCTCCTGTCCAGGACAGGACTGTCTGCATTACCATAGCCGTGATTTGCACAGCTTTCCCTGAGTTTTAGGACAAGATCATGCCAAAATCTCGTTGCGCATTTTTAGGTGGATTTTAGAATTGGATTGAAGGTCTGACTGGTTATTCAGACTGCTATTCCTTTCTGAAGGTTTTATGCAGTTATCACTTCACACCCCTTCCTTTTTTCTGATGGAGTATTCTGAAAGGCAAATGTTTTTGTTGCATGATTTTTCAGTCACAGAAAATACTGATAACCTGTCTCCAATATCAGAACTTGTTATCTGTGTTGAAATCCCATTCTGCGGGCTCACTCCCACTGGGAATGTCTGTACTTTTTCGAGTGGTAGAATCATCTAGGTTGGAAAATACCTTCAAAATCATCAAATCCAACCATCAACCTGACCTTCCAAGTCCCATCACTAAGCTATATTCCTTATTGCCAAGCCCACATATCTCTTAAGTACCTCCTGGAATGGGAACTCCACCTCTTCCCTGAGCAGCCCATTATGGCATTTGACAAGAGCAAGAACAAAGTGGAACAAGGAGTCAGTCATCTCTTCTAAAGCACTTCCAGTTTCTGTTTACATGGAAAGATGGCCCTCAGTATGGGAGTGCTGCTAGAATTCAGAGCCCTGTGCTGACTCTGAATGTACTGTGCTCCAAGTGGAGACCAAAACCTCTGCGGATTTTAACAATTTTCAGGAAATTGTGAGTGATGATACAGTAAACATTCATGGAAATCTTGAATCTTTGTTGAAAAAGATATCATGCTGACAAGCCCAATTGATATGTTATGAAAAGGGTTTTGAAATCAGAATAGAGACACAAGCAGTTTAATACTGATGATGCTGGATCTCATTCTGCTGACCACTGAAGTGTTTCCCCATTCTCACCTTGCATTTCATCTGCCTTTGAAGTGTTGATGAACTCACAAAAAGAGCTGTGAAAAGATGCAGGACTGATGCAGCTGGTTCAGTTTCTTACTGTAGAACTTCTTTCTTTTGGTTCTATATTCAAGGTAAACTAGTTCTTCTGGCACAGCTCTAATTTATTTTTATTGATTTTCAGATTAGCAGCATTTATCTTATCAGGCTTTCCATAAATGCATTTGGTCATGTTCTGAGGTTTTAGTGTGTGCTAGAATTTGAGCTGAGAAAAGAATGACTTATTGTTAACCTCAAGTAGGCTTTGTGTATCTCGAAGCTGTTATTTCTTGCTGGTTCAAGCCATCTATTATTGTAAAAGCAGTCATTTCTTTGTCCTTTGGATCTGCCAAGATTTATCATTACCTAGTTTTTAAGATCAAGTGTAAAAGTCTAGCCTGAACCTGCTTCTACCAAAAGACCCTTGGTACTCTTAATGCTGAACTCATTTAATTCCTCAGAGTCTGGTGCTTTACTTATCCAAGACTCTGAATGAGAACTAAGGAGCATTTAAATCCTAAATCCAGCAGTGTATCAGAACAAGCCTGAAAGAGACTCTGGAAGCTTCCCTTTATGGGCTTGCCTTTCATAGGCTGGTGTGTTTTTTTTATTCTTTCTTGAAAGTATGTTAGATCAGTCCCCTCCTATTTTGCAGCTGTGATTGTAGATCTTACTGATTATATTTGCCAGAAAAGGTTAACAAAAGAGCAAAAGATGGTTTGTTTCAGACCCACCAAAAAGTTAGCAAGTAAAATGGAAACCTGTTTTCAGTGTTAGTATCTTGGTGTACTTACACCGCTGTCTCCCCTTTGCTGTGAGAGTACTGTGGTGTGGCACTGCTCTACCCCTGCAGGCAGGAGGACAGCTTGTTCTCTACCTCCTGCCTTCACTGAACGTATCTCTGGCATCCCTCAGGCAGTGGCAGTAAGATGCAAGAAATAGTAAAGGGTGAGTATGTCTTAGAACTTACTGCATCTAGGAACTTCTGGGTAAATGTTTTCAGTTTATGTGGCTAAATGGTTTAAAGCAAACGAACCATCCATTCTAAAACATCATTTATTACAGTGTTTCATTATGATAAAAACATGTTTTGGAGATCTAGGCTTCTTGGTCAAATTCTAAGGAACCAAATTTTAAATTCAAATTTCACTGGCTTTGTACTGATGAATGTCCTGGTAATATTTTTGTTGTTGTTGTTGTCAGACTGATCGGTTTTGGAACCCATTTCTTTTAGTCATTAACACACCATAGCTAATGATCAAGCCAGGGCTTCCCCTGCTGTGCACTGCACATGTATTCTTCCAACCTGTTCCCCATTGCTCTTTGTATTTGCGATTGTCCAGACCTCAGCAAGGCTATAAAGCTGTTTGTTAAACCTCAGAGCTATTATCTTTTAACTCGATGCTCTTCATTTTATAGAATTGGGAGTGAGTTTTCACTAAATGATTGCCCAGCTTTATATTTTCTTAAATCACTTCTTCAGTGTCAGTATTTTCTAGTGCCAGTGCATCCTAATTTTTTTTTCTTTACGTTTGACAATTTCTACTTTATAAACTGGATTTATTGCTTTTTACTAATCATTCTAGCATTTCTGGGACACATCCCCTTATTCTCTCTTCCTTCTTTCTATTTATAAAAGCTCATAAAGCAATTAAACATTCATAAAAGGTTTCAAATTCCTGTTGACTCCAGAAGTGCTCAGGTGACACAAATCCTAGGAGCATTTATGACGGTATTGGTAGTGTCGGCCCGCTCTGTTCTTACACATTCTTGAGTCATTTGATTTTTTTTTATCATTATGAGAAACTGTGCAGGGCCAAGCGGGATTTCAGTGTTAAGGCTGTTCTGAGGACATGTATTATTGATGAACTAGTAATTTCACAGTAACTTGTAACTAGAAAGCGTAATTTATTTATATACATGGGCAAACAGGCATGAAAAATAGGTATTTGAGTTGAAGGCAAAATATTACAACAGTTCTTCTGAGAATTGTTTAAATAGGATCAGCTAGAACAGTGCTCTCTATCTTAATGATTTAAAACTAAACAGAGAAAGTAGCTCTGTGGATCTGGGTTGGATTCAGTCCAGACACAGAGCCATAAGAATGATGTGGTTTCAGGGGGCTGAATCCAACATGCATGCAGGCAGGCATGTACCCAGAGGAAGAGCCAAATTTGAGTGAAAGAGGAGATGTGCAGCCTCTGCAGGAGGTGTTCATCTGGGCACACTGCTGGTTAATACGGAAGGTTTGTTCTGTGGCATTTCCTATGTGAACACAAAGAATGCTTTGAAAGTTGAAGCTTTTTAATTCACCACAGGTGCCAAGTAACGCAGAGCAATTTCACTTCGGAGTTTTATTTTTGAAGCTATTAATGTTAAGCTGGTATAAAGATGTTGGTTCGGTAGCATCACGTTCTAGCAAATTATTTTGCATGAAGTAAAACTGGGTCTGCGTCATGGTCATTACTGAGGAAGATTTTAAAAATGGAATGAATGCAAAAGTATAAACTTTTTTCTAAGTTCCCAGTATTTCTTTGGCTTTATTAACTAAATGCATTATTTGCAACTGCAGTACAGAATATCTTAAATAAAGCAGAGGGGTCGTGACCCCAAGGTTGTGTTTTGGTAAGTGCTGTGCTGTACACAACCATCTTGGAGGTGGACCTCCTGCACCGTGCAGCATGTAAGGGTCTGATCCTGTGCATGGCGGAGTGAAGTCACAGGGCCAAGGCCACAACTCCCTCCAGTGAAGCCAGCTGGTGGGCACAGGTGGGCAAGAAGAGATGAGGGTACAGATCCCCTAGGGGAGGAGTAGCCCCAGCAGGCTTGGTTCTGATTCCTGTAGAGATGAGATGGAGGCAGCTGTGATTTCCCGTGCACAGCTTTGCCCCATGCTGAATGGCACCTTGCTCACAGCCACCTGCTTTGGATGTGAACAGATACACTTATGCACCTCTTGAATCACAGAAAAGTGGGGATGAGGTAAGCTGGGGCTGGAGCCCGTGCTCTGGCTTACTGGTCCAGTTCAGAAGCTCCCTTTCGTGGGCTCATTGGCCATTGTTTCATGGTCAGGTGTGGTAGCTGTTTGTCGCTGTGGATGTTTTGTAGGCTCTATGGGAAATACCTGGCTGCAAACAGAGGGATGAAGAAACTGCACTGGAGTTGGTAAGACTGGAAGCGGAAGGTAGAGGCAGGAGATGTTCAGCTGTTTCTAGCTGACAATGAGACTTTGGTGCAGGATGGTAATTTCTGACTGCTAAAGTAAAAGCCTTTTTGCACAAACCAAAAGAGACCAGGTGCATTTAACTGAGATCAGTATTCATCTGTGGATATTTTTACAGGGTATTTAAGCATCCTGTGCGTGACTGCACAATAGTGGAACAGCAAAATGTCACGCCTGCAATTTCTAATGACTGGAATAGCAAATAATCCTCCTTAGGCAACCGTCGCCCACGTGCTGTCAGCGCAGGGTTTATAGTTGTGTCCTGAAATATTTCTCTAAGTGAAACATTTAAGAAGTGCAAAGCAGATGCTTCTTTTCAGGGAATGTGGTCTCTTTTTAATTCTCTTGAAGCTTAAATAAACGTATCTCTCCATCTCTGGGTTGCACTACCTGCATGTGTTCTTCCAAGTAAAACCTGTGGATTTTATCTTTTCATTCAGGGATGGTGCAATTTTTGGGTTCTACAATTGACCAGCTAGAGAATGTATTTGTATGAATTTGTGAGAAAATAATTGAAGTTTAGTTAGAGTTCATGCACATTTTCAGAAAAGAGCAGGGAACAGATTTTATGTTGTTTTGTGAAAGCAATCAGAATGAATTTGCTTAGTGGTAACAATGAGCTATTTGAGACTTAGATGTGTAGTATTCAGCATTGGTTTTGTAGTTGAGAGTGCACTGAAAGCAATAGGCCACTGGAAAACTATTAATGAAGTTTGTTTAAGCTATTAAAAAAAAAGTAAATAAATAATTACAAAAAGAGCCTTTTGTCCTGTAGGTAATATGAGGGCTATTAGATTTTTTTTTATATCTTCAAAGTAACTCATGCAAGTCTGAGCAAAAAAATCTTTAAAATTCAAAGTAATTTAAAAATCTGTGGGCAGTCCAGAAATATTGAGGTTCTCCTGTTTCCTGGAAATAGTAGGAAAACATAATTTTAAACCTTTATATGTACAAGTACACGGTTTTAAAGCAGAGCCCCCAAGTGTCCTCGATGGCAATTTAAAAGAACTGGTTTTTTTTTCAGGTATATCCCATTCAGCACAATAGCTTCACTGACACGCTGCTCCCACTGTGTGCTGCGCACACGTTAGATCAAGAACTTGAACAGAAAATGGAGAGAGTAACAGACCTTCCTTCCGCCAGAACAGTTTGCAACACATGTACATGTGTTCATGTTCTCACTGTGTAACAGATGCACAAATCTTTAGTTTTATGGGTAGTTACTAGAGTAATCCTGTCAGTTCCAATTTCCAGCTTGGGAGAAGAACTATTGTCAAGAATATGACTTTAGGATGAACCAGGGAGGAGACTCAATTGAGAAAACAGATTGAATTAAGAAGCTGTTCTGAAGCTCCATTCTACCGTTATTGGAGGAGCTGTAGGAGCACAGCACAACTACAGCCTTCACAGTTTGATCTCTCTGACTCCCACTTGCACAGTGGACACCAGTAATGTTTCAAGTCAGAGAGCTATATTTGTAACACTAAAATCTGGAAGGATTTTGCGGAACCCTTGCTGTGAGGCAGTGGGTGCACTGGCAGTAATCGGAGTGGAAATAAATCTTTGCCATTCAAAACTGCCCACTATTTCAACGTGCTGTACTAGATGAATTTCATTTTCTGTCAAAATTTACATGGGCATAAACTATTCTAATTTAATCACTTGGTTATGAGGCGTCTCTGCATGTATTTTTACCAGATTGCTGTATCAAACTATTAGGTAATGTTTTGGAGTTGATATAGATAAACTGAGGCAAGAATGTTGTCCAGTCAGCAACGATGAAAGGAAAGCTGATCAGACTTGAATCCTTTTAGAGTTCTACCCAGTGCTATTAAAGGATTTCTTCCTTTGCCAGCTTTTCACCTTAGCCATGTTCATGATTCCGTGGTATAGGAAAAAGATACGCTCTTGTTCTATGTGATACCTACTCTAAGCTTCTGTATTTCTCAGTGAAAATCGTATCGGGGTCCATGTAGGAACCAGATACTGGGTAGTTTTAATTTCTTGGGGTAGATTTGGGTCATGATTTTATCATTTCTTTGTGATGGTAAGTCTTGGTAATTAATTAGCTTTATAAACTGTCTTAATCTAGGACACGGATTATGAAAATAGATGGAAAGTTGCAAAATTCTTAAAATTCACAATAAATTTGCAGCACTGATGAGGACTGAAGCTGATGACCCCAAAACACAACTTAGGCAGTGAATTCCTGTCCTTGATCACTTTGTGGGGGGGAATAGAGAGGTAGGGGCCACCATACTGCAGCAACATGAGCCTCAAGACATGAGCCTCAAGTTGGTGTTCCTGTCCAGAGTCAGAAATTGCCCTGAGTGTTTCTGTGCTGCTTCAATGTGGAGAAGGGGCAGATTTAGGAGATTTGGCTTGTTTTGCTCATAATCTAAATACCTTTTTTTTTTTTTTCCCTCTTTTTGTTTTTCAGCAACAGTTGGCCAAGAATATAAAATTTGGGCAGCCTCCGCAAATGACGATTTCTGGGAGGACAATGGGGGAGGCAAATGCTAGTGTAGAAGAGGATGTGTTTCTCGGTAGCTTCATGGAGATTGACTCTCAGCAGGACATGGTGCTCTCAGAGAGTGGCAATAAAGTAAGCACTTCAAATTGATGTTTTCATGGTTTTATAGTGATAATAAACCAGTGAAGTTCACCAGGGCATAATGGATGTCTCCAGTGAGGCAGAGCCAGGCTCAGCGGCTGCTGTATGCGGGTGGGATCACTCAGCTCATACTTCTTGGACTGGTGAGAAGTGTGCTCTTGGCTTCCTGAGTTAGGTCCCATAGTGCTGCCAATCTGAGTGTCTGCTCTGAACCTCCAGCAAAGCATGTGTTGCTCACAGGGTAACCAGCAGACCAGATTTTTAACTCAGTCTGAATATGTCTTGAAATATGGTTTTCTCAGCAAAGAAAGTTGTGCACAGCATCTGTGGCAAAAATGAAAATCCTTGCAAAATGAGACAGGTATGGAGCTTAAATCCCTAAAATCCACGGTCTTGGGGTAAATACCCATATTCCTTGTGGATGGGAAATGAAGACATATGAGGTAGTGAAACATTTGGAGAATGGTCTATAAACCCAAATGTGCAGTGTAATTCAAATAATGATTCAGATTCTCTACAGAGACTTTGATACCGGGAACTGCAGGATTCAGGTATCTAGAAGGGGCTTGTTCTGACGCTGAATAAACACAGCAAGGGATGGAAGCTCTTGGGAAATTCTTTGCTGCGAGGCTGGTTCTGGAAGTTGCTGTAATATCTGAAGGGAACACGGGGGACAAAGGGGCAGTCTTTTCCTGCCTGAAGAAGGCTGACATTGTGCCAGGTTACCCCAGGGGAAGGCACACAGCAACCCCACCATGTATGTGCAGCCAGTAAGATCCTGGATGGGAGCCGGGGTGTGATCCTCAGCTCATGGGTGCTGAAGCCAGCACTGGCTATGTGAAAGGCAATGAATGTCCTCTGCAGCTCGTGCCTGTGTTCAGCTAAATGTACAGAAGAGAAATTTATGGCTGAGGTGGCCCAGGCTTAATCCATCTCAAGAGGCAGCGTAGCTCTCTGTTACTACTTCCTTCATGGCTGCAGGGAGCCAGGCATTTGAGTAGGAAGTGCACACTCACACCTATCCCTCCCCAGTCTGGAAGGCTAGAAATGCAGTAGAAGTAAGGTATATTTCTCCTGCTCACAAATAATCCCTTGTGAAGGAATCAGGTAAGAGCATCCTTCATGCCTCAGAGCACAGTGGGGCTGTGGCAGGCTTTGTCTACATACCCTGGTACTAGGAGAAGACTCCAATACCACCACATATTCTTTCCAGACGGTCTTCGTGCTTCAAGAGACCAGAACGTCCCCTGGTGACCTCCAGCTGGAAAGAAGACAGAATCACAAAAAAATCACAGGAGTACCCTTGTGTAATAGAGAGAGAGGTTCAGGCCTCTCTTTAAAATACTATGTTCTGAAAACAGAATTAATGCTGCTTTGCATAGTTTTTTGATAACACAGGATTAAACATCTGTATTCCCAGGAGATCACTGTTCAAAGTATACAGGCAGATACCAGCAAGTCAGTACTAAGTTGCCAGAGTGCTCAGCACTTTGCTTTCTCCTGCCTAGTACTGCTTGCTGCCTGCTTTATTGGAGACTTTTGCTGCATGGCAGCTTGCTTGGTTTCTGTTCCAGTCTCTTCAGTTGGTCTTGTAGCAGCTGCATGGGCTTATCTGTGTCGGTCTGGGGGGAGCCGGTGGCTGGGACCATGTAGCGCTGTAGTGCTTCAAGCTTCCCATGCTGGCTTATGACTTCTGATTTTCCTGACTAGGATCGATGGCAAGACATATATTTAACCTATATTTTTATGCTTTGTATTATTAATCTGTTCAGAAGGAAAAATTATACTTTTTCGTGTCCACCTGGTGTAATGGAATCCAAACATTCATTAAGTGATGAAGTAATACTGTGATATAATGATTAAAAAATGTTTCTGGATGCAATTAATGCTGCTTCAACCTCTGTGCCTTAGAATCCTCTTCTGTGAGCTGACTTCAAGCAGGACAGTAGCTAAGGAGCCCTAGCACTGATAGGCTCAGGTTGCTCTGTGAAGCACAGGAGTCACTGAGAATCTTGAGCTGCAGCTCTGTGCAGCAGAGCTGATGCCTGGCTGGGTACAGACCAGGTTCTTAGTTTTTGCTGGGCCTAGATAAGGAGAAAAATAAAGTTATTAAGAGCTGCCTGAAATTCTGCTAAGTTGTGCTCTTTCATTTGAATCTAGTTATCTCATTAAGGAAGCATGTTTCACCTTCTGTAGTGTCCAGTAGCAGCAATTGCTTCTTATTGACAGTAGTGACTGAAGGAGCAACGGGAAAATGATAGTATTTAGAAACAAGAACTGTTTATCCATCATTCCTGCAGTGACAGGAAATAAGACTTAAGCTACTCAAAGTGCATGATTTCACAAGTTCTTTGAACCGTGTTTATTAGATGTTGTACGTTTTAATATCCAGCTGTGCTAATCTTGTTTCCAGTCAGCTGACACTCCAGATCTATTGAGACCAATGAATTTGCCTGGAATAGGACATGAAGTGGAAGAAAAGGTAACAAAACTTTTGAGTTACATTGCATGGTTTTGGGGATAGTAAATAAATGATCACTAAGATTGTGAAATCTGTTTCTGTAGTGAGAGTTGATTGCAGGAAACAGCAGAACTCAGTCTCTGCCGGTCCTACAACATTCCTGCTTTTGATGTGTTAGTCACAGAGCCATGATTTTCCTAAGCACTTCTACTACTTTGTTATGCCTACATGTAATTCAATAAGTGTATGTAAAATGTTCCATCAGCTTTAAGTAATCGGTTCCCTAATTAGCATATGTTTAACCTCAGAAAATTACAGGGCTATTTTGAAAACAATGTGTATGACTTTGTTTCCTTACAGAAAATGTTTTCTCCCTTTTTTTTTTTTCTGTCTTCTTTTTCCCCTGGGGCTGTGCCAAACACAGGTCTCAGGATGATAGCTCAGTGTTTTATGGGAGAGACTGTGGTTCCAGGCTCACTCTTACACGTCCAGGCATCCCGTTCCACTGTACTCATGCCCCTTGTCTCACTAAATCACTTTGTTTGTATTTGCAGTTTCTGAACCAAAATATTTGAAGTGCAACAGGAAAAGCACCAAAGCCAGTATTCTCATACTTTATTTTTTGTTGTTGCTTGGTGCTTACCTTGGACGTCTCCACATGGCCGTGGAGGGAAGCTTGTCTGGAGGCACTGTCTGAGGCCCCACAGCTTAGTCATCTCCCATGCAGACAGAACAGCTCTGTAGCTGCTCTATCATAATGCTTAGATAAGTCGTTCTGATTTACTCTTCCTAAAGCGTATCATCTAAATTATTTAAAGATGCACGTTTTTCAATAAGCAAACTTTAAAATGTCCTAAGGGACGTTGCTGAAAACTCTGCCTTTGCCCTTATTGTTCCCATCTGCTTATGAGCAGAGCTGATATTTTTTGTGAAAAAAGTTAGTTTGAATACTCTAAGTAATTTTTAAGTGAAAAATATGAAAATGGGTGTGGTTCAGGAAACAGGAAAATATTATAGTTGTACAAAGTTCCTAACTTCTGTAATGAAAAAATAGGGTTTGAAATAGCAAATTGCTAGTTATAAGCTAATAATTCCTTTGAATTCAGAACTGCAAAGCTTTGTGGTATGTTTGTTTGGATGTTTTTAAATTGAGCACGCAGCTTAACAGAGGCTTCTTGTGTTTGTGATACAAACAGGTAACTCCAGTCAAGTCATCCCGGCCAAAAAGACAATTTTCCTGTTCTGGCACAATTGAAACAATCAATCTGGATGCAGTTCCCCAGGCCGTTGCTCGTCTAGACAACAGTGCAGCTAAACACAAGCTGTCCGTAAAGCCAAAAAAGCAGAGAATGTCCAGAAAGCACAAGAGATTAACAAAGGTATTGAACCTTCAGTGAAATAACAAGAGGAGGAGGTTGCTTTGGAAGCTGTGTACAAAATAGCCATAACCGAGTGCACCAGAAGTAGCAATAGACAGGGGACTGCCTTAAGATGTAATTAATATCATTAGAGATAGCTGTTGAAAGCTTCTTGAACAAATCTTGTGTCTCCAGGCCAAAACAAAATAGATGATTGTTTTATTTTGTTTTGAAATCAAGAGAAAGACCTCAAGATGAAACCCTGCCTGGAGATAAGATGCAAAAAGGTTTTAATATTGCTAGCTGAAATAAATGCTGTTTAAATCTGAGGTACTTCCACTAGGATTCTAGACTCAGAGAACTTTCTGATTCTAGCTAGTCTAGTTAAAATAATGATAATAAAAATTAGGACATAATGGTCTGAAGCTTCTGGAAAAATGGGCAGGTTCTGACAGTGCTGACATCGTTGTCTTCCAGGAAAGAATAAGACATGAGTAATACAGCTCTTTCTACAGCTTTGAGAGCGAGATATCAAATCCTAGCTCTAAGATGCTTATTGCATGGTTACTTTGGTTTTTATCCTGACACTTACAAATCAGTGTTTGTAAATGGGACTATTCAACTAATACAACATACAGGAGAGGCCACTGACCCTTCTTATCCACTCTTGCAATGAAGAAATTAAATTTAAGCATTTAGTTTATGTTTTTGTTTAACTGGAGCCAAATAACGACTGTACAGATGAGAGCTGGGCAGGGCATCAGCCGAGCTGTTCTCCTCATGGAAAGTGCTGGGCAGCACTGTTCAGGTGCAGCTCATCTTCGCTATAGTGGTAAGAAGTAAGCTGTGAAAAAGATCTGCCTCCTGTTTATTGCAGGTATTGCACCTACCTGCCAGTGCTGCAGGGCAAACACACGGAACCAGGCAGTAGTTAGCATGTGCCTTAGAACAGGGATTTCTGTCTAGCTGCATTGCTAGGCAGCCCTTAGAACCAGAGACTTGGTTCACTGTGATAGGCTTTGAAAAAAGTAACCAAATTCTGTTTCTGTGAGCACTGTTCTTTCCTGAGTAGCGTTGCAGTGCTCCTTTATGTTAACAGGTAGATTTGTCATGAAAGAGCTGGCAAAACAAATGCCCTGAGGCAGGTGCTAATGATTTCAATCTTTATGAACGGAGTTCTAAGTAGGAGAACAGGGTATGAATCTTTGCTCTATTCTTCAGCCTTCTGAAATGGCAGATCTCAGCCTGGATTAACTCATGTACTCCTAACAGTGACTGTTAATTTAACAGTGTACTGTTATCACTGTTGGGATATCTTCTTTCTTACAAAGGCTATCATCTGTACAGGTGAGAGGCATGGTATTTGTGAAGAAATTAACTATAAATTGAGATGTGTTGGCTCCAGATCTGAGTCACTGTCTTTAAAGAAAAGACATTATTTTGCATTTGCAAGCTATAGTCTTTTCACTGTAAAGAGTAACAAGCCAATAGGCAATGTTAAGTAACTCCATACTTGTCTCCCTATTTTAGGGATCACAAAGTTTAACGATAACAGAATTTGAGCCAGAGGATCTAGAAACTGAGCTGTTTGTAGACAGATACCCAGGTTTTAATGGACACATCGCTGCAGACAAGCTAATCCAGAAAAGAGATGAGCCAAAGCAGCTTCACCTGGCAGAGGAGAAAAGAATTGAAGATCACTGGGGGATCCTTGAAGCCGAAAAGATAAGGCAGATTGTAGAAATGGAAGAACAAAGAGAACTGGAAGAACAAAGGTGCCAAGAGCTGGAGGAGCAGATGCAAAAAGAGCAAGAGAGAAGGGACAGTGAAAAAGAGAGTAGTCAGTATCTCCTTGAAGGAGAGATATCTTTGAAAATCGAAGTGCAAACATGCCAGGACGAGGACAGCAGACTGCTGGAGGCAGAGAAGATGCAAGAGCTGGAGGACCAGACATGCCAGGAACTGGAAGAGCAGGAACAGAAGGAGCTGGAGGAGCAACAGAGACAAGAGCTGGAGCAGCAGAAATGTGAGGAACAGAACGAGCAACAGAGACAGGAAGTGGAGGAACAGAAGCACCAGGAATGGGACGAACAGCAGAGACAGGAGATGGAGGAACAGAAGTGTCAGGAACACAGACAAGAGCTAGAGAAGCAGAAGCACTGGGAACAGGAGGAGCAACAAAGACAAGAGCTGGAGGAGCAGAAACGCCAGGAACAGGAACAACAGAAACAGAAGCTGGAGGAGCAGAAGCACTGGGAACTGGAAGAGCAGAAGAGGCAAGAGCCAGAGGAGCAGGAACACCAGGAATGGGAAGAGCAGAGGCGCAAGGAGCTCGAGGAGCAACAGAGAAAAGAGCTGGAGGAGCAGGAGAGGCTAGAGCTGGAAGAACTGAGGCAACATGAGACTGAGAAACGGTGTCAGGAGGAAGAGGAAGGAAACCGGCTGGAGGAACAAAAAGAACTAGTGGAACAAAATAAGGAAGAAAAACAGAGACGAGAGCTAGAGGAGAAAGAGCTTCCAGAAGCTGAAATAAAACTGAAGCAGGAGAAAGAGGTTGAGAGCCCCAACCAACAGAAGAAAGAGGAGGAAGAAAGACAGCATTTGAAGGAGAAAGAAAAGACAGAGGAAGAGCAACCCCAGCAGCTACTGGAGAAGAAACAGAAACGGGAAGAGCCGAGAAAACATAAGCTCACAAAACAAATGCACTTGGAAAGTACAGACATTGTACAAGATGAACTGAAGCAGCAAAAGGAACAAGAGTGGAACAAACTGGAAGAGCAGAAAATAGGCCCAGAAGGACAACATCTTCATCGAAAGCAACGAGAAAAATCCTTGGAGCAGCAAAAGGACAAGAATGAGCTGTGTTCTGGGGGGGCTGATAGGAATCCAGCAGATGACAAGCTCCAGGAGAGATCAAGACCCCAAAAAGTCAAACAGTCTGAAAAAGGGAATAAAACAGCAGAAGATATCCTAGCCCAGAAACTGAAGAGAGAAGTTGATGCTCAAGAACAAAAGCGAATCGGGGAAGAACTTAGGTGGCAGGAGGTAGATGAAAGACAAACTGCATCCAGACCCTTCACATTTCAAGTATCTTCTGGAGATAAACAGATCATATTTCAGAAAGTAAATCTCAGTCCAGTCATGCCTGCCAAAGGAGCAGGAGGACTCTCTTCTCCATCCATCCAAGACAGCAGGATGCACACCTCCAGCAAGAGCTCTCATACACTCCCATCATCTGTGTGTGTTCCCCATACAGCTATTCTGGTTACTGGAGCACAGCTGTGTGGCACAGCAGTTAACTTGAACCAGATAAAGGACACGGCTTGTAAATCATTGCTGGGCTTAACAGAAGAGAAAAAAAATGTGGATATTCCTTCACCAGAGAAGGCTCAGAAAAAATCCCCGGGTCCCAAACCCAGCAATAGTAAAATGAAATACGCACAAGAGACACTGGACCAAGCCACATTAGCTGAGTGGGCCTCTATCCGTTCTAGAATCTTAAAGAATAAAGAAAATGGCAAATACAATGAGAAAGACAGAGTAAGCATCTGCAGACACAGTGATGACTGGACGCCCCGAGGACGAGGTTCTCCCCACGGTAACTTGAGGAAAACCCTATCTGCAAATGCAAAGTTCTCGATAACACCAGCATGGCAGAAATTTTCAGAAGCTTCTAAAACTAATTCAGGCACTGAGAATGTAAGTGCAGCAAAAGGCAATGAAAAAGCGGCTGTGGGAAGAAACATTGCCTCGTCCACTGTTTCGAATGAGGATGTAGTATCTGCTTTTAAGGATGACTTATCTGAAACGGCTAAAGAGAAAACAGAAACCCACGGTGAAATTACAGACAATACAGAAGGTTGTAAATTTGCAAAAGATCTTCCATCTTTCCTCGTTCCGAGTTTCCCTCATTCTCCCGGTAAAGAATTACCCCAATCAGAACTTCCAGGTGGTCTGGAAAATCCGCAGAACAACAGTACAAAAAAGCCAGATAAACCAGCAACAAGTGGAGAAGAAAATGTTTCTCCTTTTGGGATAAAGTTACGGAGGACAAACTATTCTTTACGTTTCCATTATGATCAACAGGCAGAGCAGAGGAAAAAGAAAAGATACAGTGCGGGAGACAGTTTTGATGGTGTGCCTGACCCACTACTCACGACAGAAGGTGAAAAGGAATCTGCTGTTTTTGCTCCGCAAGAGAGTACATCCCCTGGAACGGGGAAAACAAATGTCCATGGGAATTTAAAAGACTCAAAACATTCTTCAGTCATTGTGTTGGAGATTTCACAAACAGTGGGCACACCGCTGCCAGCCACCAGCCAGAATGCTTTACCTCCTCATGAGAAACCAGCATGCAAGTTGCTGGTCTCACAGAAACCTGCTTTAGCTCCAAAGCCTGCCAGCCAGACGCCTCCACCATCTCCTCTCTCGAAAATGAACCGGTCAAACCTGGCTGATGCACTGGGGCAGAGGTTTGCTAAGGCTGAATCAGACGGTAGCTGGAGAAAAGATGACAGAGCAGCGCCTCCTGTGGCACTGAACGAGAGCAAAAACGAAGAGGAAGAAATCAGAGAAAAGAAGTCATTTTTCCCATCTCTAAGTATTCCCTGGAGAGAAAAAAATGAGAAAAAGCCTGAGCCATTGAAGAAAGGTATGTAGTCATTTAGCAATTGTAATTCCAAAATGAGATACTGAAGTCCAGAGGAAGAAATCTGGTCTTAAGCTATAATTTTTACCGACATATTATGTGTGGAGTGGCACTTCTTTGCTTATTCTGGATGAATGAGACTTCCTAACCCCGCAGCTTAATTCAAACAACACACAAACTCAATGTGGCCAGTATGTCTTGCTTCAGAAAGTGAATTTCAAGGAGGTGACAGAAATGTGTGTGTTTTCCTTGATAGAGATGTTATCTAGTTAGGCAAATACAGACTTGTGTTCTGTGTGTAATGGTGCCATCAGAACAGAGGGAGTTGGTTTTATAATTTGCATCACATTGTATCTATTTTTGGGGGGAACAGTACCTAGCTTAGAAAGGAAGTAAGGTCCAGCTGCCCTTAGAGTACCTGTCCTGGGCAAATTCTCTACCAGCCTACAGCAGGGCACAAATCTACATTTCAGCAGCACTCTTCAGTAGCAGAAGTACTTACAGTAGCCATAGTGGTTCTTCAGAGGAAGGCTGAAAGCCCCTGGGTCCTGAAATAGTGTTCAGTATGAATGGAAAAAGTCCCTTGTCAGCGTGGGGGCACTCAGAGGAGTGAGGCAAGAATTCAACAGTTATTTGGGAAATTGCTTTCTTTCCCATTCTTGACTTCTGTAAGCATCGAGACTTCTAAAACTGTATCTCAGCGAACCACTACTTACGGTTTCTGTGAACACAGATACACTTTTTCATTTTTAAATGAGGATTTTGGGAACTAGTTGGAGGCACAGCTGCACCCTGGGAGAGCAGGGCCTGGGTCCTGTGAGGGTTTCTGTGCTCTACAGAAGAAACTTTGCACCCACACCGCTCCTCACAGCGCACCTTCAGTGCCATGCACGGCTCTGTACTGACTACAAGACCCAGTTTTGTACAAGATGCTTGTTGTCAGAGATGCTTTCAGCCTCAAATACTTTTTGCGAACACCAATAAAGATATTTAAAGTTAGTTATGTGGTATCAGACTTACAGGTGTTTTGGCTACTAGTTTCAATGAAGCTTTTCGAGTAATTGCTTAAATAAAGCCTGATTTGTTTCTGGGAATAGCCAAAGCCAACGAGAGCAAGAAAGGAGTAATTCATGTTCTGCTGTCACTGTCCTGGTTCATTTGGAGATACAAGATAGCTTTGGAAAATCCAGAAAGCTCTTGTGCTGCAGAAGAAAAGGTTACATCCACCTTTCATTGCTCTTGAATCATCACGCTGAATGAGAAATCAACTAATGCTCAAATAGCAATTTAAAGAAATATTAAGAGAGGCTGCATTTACCAGAGTGCAGAACTTTCAGCTTGGCTGAAGTATGTGAGTGCTGAATCAGGTCTTATTCATGAGGCATTAAAAACTTGTTCAGAATCTGACAGACAGTTCCTGAAGGCCTGTGAATGGCATGGAAGTCCATGAGCTTAGCTACAGAGTTTCACAAGGTGGGTAAGTTGTACTGGTTACTTGAGACAATGGATATCCCTTACTCAACCAATTATTTTCATCTTTTCTTTCAGAAAAACCAGTCCTCCAAAGCAGACACTCTTTAGATGGCTCTAAATTGATGGAAAAAGTTGAAACTTCACAACCGCTGTGGATTACATTAGCACTGCAAAAGCAGAAGGGATTTCGTGAGCAGCAAGCTACTAGGGAAGAGAGGAGACAAGCCAGAGAGGCCAAGCAAGCAGAGAAGCTGGCTAAAGAAAACGCAAGTATCTTTAGAAATACTGATGAGATCTTTAAAAGCATTAGCTAGTTATAATCATGTGAAGTATTTGTGTGTGCAGTTGGTTTGTAAGACTTCATAAAAACTAAGATGATAGTGGGTAAAAAGTAGCCTTAAAGTCTGGAGTTCCCTTTTGCAAAACTCCAGTAGAAAGTAATGTGCAACACCATGACAATCTTAGGATAAACTCTGATGCCTTAATATTGGAGGGAGTTAATGGTAATCATAAGGATGCCCACTGTGGCGCTGGTGCAGCAGAAAAATGGTAAGCAACATGTTTCTTTCAAAGCTTGAGTACTGCAATGCTCATTTACAGGTGAACATTAATGTTTGAACTCACTTCTATCGTAACACTTGGATACAATATGGACGAATGAAAGAAAGGAACTGTCACACAAAACTTTCAGATGTTTAAAACAGCCTAAACAAGCAGTGATGCTGTATCTACATACTACAGATGGTAAAAAGGGAAGTTGTGTGGATAACAGTATAGTTTAATGTCTGTTATGAGACCTACATTTCTCATGACAGATCCCTAGTCAGAGACATATATAACTGGTGGAAGAAAGCAGCAGTGGGTGTGAAGTCGCCGTGTTCTTCTGTACTCTGTTTAACAGCTAGGGTGGTTCAAACTGTTCAATATTTTGACTGAAGTGACAAACTGAAACAATTAATTCTGCTGCTTTCTTTTACAAGCTTTAATAACCATTACTTTTACAAGTACCGGAGCGTTTGGATTCTTTGCCTGAAAGGAAAGCGGAGGAAAGGACAAGCAACAAATGAAAGCACCAAGTGTGACACCTCTTACTTGTGGCTGCCTCATGACAGATTGTTTCTCATTTACCACTTTTCCTCTGTTCTAGGCTGCTGTAAGTAATCAGTCAGATACTAAAAGCAGCAACAGCAAAACGAGTGCAGTGCAGAAATCTACACCTCAAGAAGGGGATAAGAAAATTGAGACGGCTGTGTCAAGACTAGAACGAAGGGAGCAGCTGAAGAAGTCTAACACCCTTCCAACTTCTGTGACAGGTACAGTGAGAGATGCACTTTACTCTAGGAATAATATACTTTTAGAAGTGGTATTGCATGTTTTTGAGAAAGTGAATAATTATTTTCTCTAATTACCCCTAGAATTACAAATGCATTTGCGTTCAGCACAATTTGCTGCAGTCTCATGAGCTGCCAGAGCATCATTTTAACTGGGTCCTCCAGGTTATTCAAGTTCTTCAGAATTGTCCCAGATCAACTTAAAAAATAAATAAATAAAAAACAAACCAAGAAATTAGGCTCTCTCCCCAAGCCATATGCAACAAATATTTCTGAATCAAAACTGGTGAACTTAAGGGAACTTGATTTGCTGTAAATTGCAATTGCAGTATTGTTTTGCCTTTAGGTTGAGGGTTAGCTCCGAGTGCAAATGGTGCTGAACCCCTACAAAATGTATCTGTGTGGCAAATAAGGCATATCATGCTCCCATTCCTCTTCAGCTGAAGAGAAGAAAAACTCCCCCAGAATGAGTACTAATTTCATTCAAAAATACAAACACCAATTAAATTATATTGAGGGTACCCTGCCTTTTTGACCTTGAGATTTTTCTCTCCCAGCCAAATACTTGGTTTGGGCAACTGGAACCAGAACTTACTTACTCCTTTACTTGTCACTTAGATAAATTGAAATAATTGCACATTGAAAAGGCAGGAACAGTAAAACAGATACACCAAATACCCTGACCTTTGGGAAGTAACTGTTGTAACAGTAGTTGTAGGCAAAGGGTTTTGGAGAAGAGCACAGATAGGTAAAGATGAAACCTTTTTATAAACTACAGTGTAAATAAGGTGGGCTTCTTTGAAAGTAAATACAGGTATCAGCTGAATTTCAGGAGGAATCACAGATTTTGGATTTCTTTAAAGGGAAAGCATTGAACTGTGTTGGCTGTAAAGGAAATAGTGAGTGGATATCCATGTGATCGCTGTCTACAGTTGGAGTCAGGCAGCCATTATCAACAGCAGAAATATAACATCAGCCAGTATTTCTTCACTATGAATGATGACACACTGATTTGGGTTTCCCACATTTAGCAGAGCAGTAAAAGCAGAAGACCAGGCCAGAACATGGGTAAAATAGGTTTGCTGAATTCTCCTCTAATGGCTTTAAAAAAAAATTAATTGAAAAACACGATGTATTTCAGACTTGAGTCTTCTGCAATAGGAACTACTAAGAGAGTATAGCCTTTAAAAAACCATAAATTACTGTAACCTTTAAAATTACTGGCTTTTCCAAGTGCCTGCCTGCAGCAGTAGCTCCTTCTACTTGTTCATTTGCTACTTATAGTTAATAATGTATCACTAAAGTTACACTAAAAAAAAACAATTTTTGCCATCTATGCAATTTTAAATCCTTTTAAAATATTCAAAACATGAAAATGCATCTAAAAGTAATTTAGACTGAGTAAGAACATTTAACAAAGCTTCCGAAAAAGGAAATTCTGCTCCTCCTAATCTGATTATTTTGCATATATAGTAAGTAAGATTTAACTAACAGGGTTGGAAATAAGTATTGTGTTAAATCAGAACACCTTCATAGAAATGAAATCCCTGGAATTCTTCAATAAAGTACAGGGTTCAACTAAAACTTGTTTTGTTTCCTCCTCCCCACAGTGGAAATCTCAGATTCTGTTCCACCACCATCTCTGGCAAAAGAGGTGGCCAAGAGATTCTCCACACCTGATGCTAACCCCGTGTCAACAGAACCAGCCTGGCTTGCACTAGCCAAGAGGAAAGCAAAAGCCTGGAGTGACTGTCCACAGATCATAAAGTAAACTGCAAAATCACATCTCTGTTGCTGCCTATTAACTGCTTTCTTTTTATTTATGCAGCTTTTAAACACATGACAAAACTCAAAATGCATGTATTGGAGGACTGGAAACTGAACCAATTACCATTTTGCTCTAGCTCACTGCAAAGCCTATTCAAGTCATATATTCCATTGCTTTGACAAATAGCTAAGTGAAGACACAACAGATTTCAGAGCCAGTCTCTCTCAAAAATTCAAGAACGTGCTGATAGTGGATGTAAATTTTAGCCAGTATCATAACAAGGGGCAGAATTTCAGAAGCTCCTTAAATTCTCTTGAATTTGGTTCTGGAATTTTAGATCTCTACAGCTGAGATCTCAGAAAAGTTTTTCAACAGTCCATTGTTGAAAATTAATGCAAGATGCATGTTCCCTTCTCTTACTTCTAAATTTTCTTAAGTGTTAAACTGTATGAACTGTCAGTAGTTCTACCTGCTATTTAAAAGCGTCTCACTTAATGAAGAACGTTGGTAGACTTTCCACCTGCAAATGATAAATAAGAAGGTGGTACCATTCAAATGCTGAGGTAATTTTTTTTATCATAGGATTATTGTGTTATGTCTATATTCCCTCAGTCCTAGGAAGAAAACGATTCGTCCAACTTCACAAAAAATTACTAGTTAAACCGAAGTCAGGAAGTTTTCAGAAAGAAGCCTCTACTCTGCAACTACCTGAAAGGAGGTGGCAGCAAGGAATGTCACTCTCTTTCTCAGGTGACAAGTGGTAGGACGTGACAAAGCAGTCTCAAGGTGTGCTGGGGAGGCTTAGCTTGGATTTTAGGAAGAATTTTGTCATAGAATGGGCTGTCCTGGGAAGCGGTGGAGTTGCCATTGCTGGAGCCATTTAAGAGACGTGTGGACATGGCAGTAAGTGACATGGCTTGGTGATGGGCCTTGGTAGGTCGTGTTAATGGTTGGACTTCATGGTGTTGAAAGTCGTTTCCAACCGAGGTGATTCCGTAAGCTAGGGAGTCAGTATTTATTGTAGCCATTTAAGTGCATCGCTGTGCGCTTGGCCACATTTAAGATGCAGAGAGACAGCAATTGCAGATTAAAACTTTCAAATCATGTGACTGGCACTGAAGTAAGTAAAACTATTCCTGTGCTCCTGTACTTACAGAGTTGGTCTCAGGAAGTTCCCACAGGAGCAAGACTGCATAACTGAAGTTAACTGGTTTTACTTCATGTGCAACTTTGGGTATTTCAGGTACATTCCTGTACTTTGACCAATACAGACAGCACACTCTGAAAGGGTTTACTTACCCTCCTTAAGTGAGTGTTGACTTACTGTCCACAACTCACCTGCTGTGGCAGATACTTTATTACTTCTTTGTACCTAAAATAGTTCACTGCCTCCCTCTTGCAAAAAAGGATAAAGCCCATGATATAATAAAAATTTTATTATCCTTAATATCCCACAGAAATAGCTATGTCTATATTTTTAAAAAGTCACCATAGTTAACAAACCTGTAACACGCCCAACAAGGTTTTACAAGGCAGTATTTAACAAATTTGATGATCTCCTAGTAATGGTAAGGCTCAAAGGCACTTTAAGCCTAAAGCATGATAAAGGGTGATAATTTTGATGGAAAGAAGATGCATCATTATAGAATTATACCACATGCATTTCATGGAAATACTTTAGCCAAACTCCTGTATGCAGCATGAGTAGTAGCACTTTTCATTGTTTTCTTCCTAATTAAATCTGCCACAAACTCCCATTCCAAGAATCAAAAAGAGCTCAATAGCAAAATCCCCTATTTTCCATCAAACAGAAAGCAAAGGTTCACTATCATGGTTACAACAACACAAACACAAAGGACATGGTCGATCAAGATATTAGAACAGCAGCAAGATGGGGTTTTTTTTGAGCCTCTTAAGCCATCACTTTTGCTCAGTTTTGTATTTAAAACCCAAACATGCAAGGTAACCTTTTCCCATAATGCAAGTATTTAGAATGTTTTATACAGAGATGAGGCAATGCTGTTCTCAAATATTTGGAAAAAAAATACTTACTGCTACATGGTAAAATCTCCGCAAGCTTTTCTGAGGAAAGAATTTGCTTCATAATTACTTCTGCTCTGCTAGCACCATGAGTTAGTACTTCTCAAATCTATTTTTTTTTGTGAATTTGTAAGCCTGCAATATATATTTGTAGTTACAAGAACTAAACTGCCTGAAATCTGTCTGAAGTACAGAGAAGGTGAAGTAAATCAGGATTGAAGTATTTCAGAAAGCACAGCATAACGAGGTGCTATTGTGCATGACATAATGATGCAATTTTCCAATGCAGTACACTTATAGCACATAGAATAGAGCATAGAGGATGCTCTTAAGCTAAAGCTTCAAACCAGATTGTTTTTGAACCATAAGGGTATCTAGTGTAATAATGGAAAATCTGTATTATGTACAGAACTTGGTGGAAACATTTCTAAAATGCACATGTTCAGCAGTGACATTTCCTGATAAATTAACAAGAACTTGCACTAAATACCAATGAAATGAAGTGTTACTTTGCTTTAGCTTTTGTTGCAGCCATTTCTGATAAAGTGTTGGAAAGCTGTTAAAAAACAACAACAACAAAAAAAAAACAAAAAAAACAACCAACCCCAACCACTGCTACTGACTTTAAAACACAAAAATGTTTTAAAAACCAAACCAACCACTATGTAGTATATTGTCTCAATTTTTGTAACTTATACACATTAATAGCATTTCTTCTGACCAGGTTATATATGATTAACCTCTATGTTCATATAGTAATGTATAAAAACTATAAGATGTATAATTGTGGGGTATTTGTTGTGTACTTTTTTAATTTTTCAAATGTTTTAAAGTGCAATTGTTTATTATACTAATGTCATTTTAATTCTTATTAAACTATAACTCAGTCAAAATTATCTGATCAAGGATGCATCAATTCTGTGTCTCTTTTTGCTATCTGGGTACTTCAAGTTTGCTTTGTAATGGAACTTCTGCTGCCACAAGTGTCTTGCCTGTGCATGTCTGCTAACAGTAAAGTGGATGAACAAGACATGAAGTAACGTAGCCACTGCAACTTCTGCTTTACCTTTTAGACCAGAACATTAGAATTCAAAGCAGATGGTTCACAAGAAGGAGAGAGATGACTGATAGCTTCTACACTAGTTATTTAAGAAGAATGTCATAATCAGGAGGATACTCTTGAGTTACAAGTACTTTTGTCTGCAAATCCTTAATTTGCATTACTGACAGTAATTTGTTTCAAGGTGTTTAGGACAACCTAAAAAAAATCTACACAGTCCTTTATGAGCAGTACTCTGTAAACACTGTAGATAGCATTAATTGAAATTTCTTAAAAAATGATTTGGCAAGCATTGATTTGAACATTACACATCTCATTTAGGAACTCATACGGGAATTGTCATTGACATTTAATACGCGCTTTAGAATACAGGAGGTGACTCGTACTGACTTCAACAGAGGAAAGTATACACTTAGCTGAAATGAAGCCAGGAAGGGCCCCAACTTGCTAAAGATTGATTAATATTAATTACGTACACAGAATGCAGGCTACATCCTCAGAAATCAACTTAAAAGCTAGACTGAACAAAGAATGTTGGCTACCTTACCATCTAATGGAATTCCAGTCAAACCAGACAAATGTTGGTCTGATGCATGCAAGAGCCAGGCACAGGCTAGGCTGGATTCATAGAGAGGAATACATTCCTCCCTCAAGGAGACAATGTTAATTCAAGTTGCACAGCGTGGCACCTTACCAGAGTTTCTTCCAGCTGTACAAGTACTTGACACAAACTACTGACTTTTATTGTCCTGCTACACAGGTAAAAGCACAACACTCAGATCCAAATTATATGAAACACTCTTTCTTTCATCAGCGTGAGCTGGGAAATGAGGGAGGGACAGTGAAACTTGGGGCTAGTGCAGAGCAGTCATCCTTCAGTCAGTACGGCAAGTCAACAAACATTACTTACCTGCATTTGCAGCAGTGCAAAGTGCTATCTGATAAAGCTGCACAGAGCAGCTCTTGCCTAAAGCAAAATAGGCAGAGGTAGACAACACCTGTGAGTGCTTAATTTACAAATGTAAACAATTAAGAAGCAGCCTAACATCCTTCTTGTTCCTTTTCTCCTGTTATGTACAAATCTAGGCAGTAAACATAATCATTCCTACAGCCAACGACGAGCTTTGTTCCCCATACTACAGGGGAAGAGAAAACCTCTCCTGGAAGCGCATCTACTCCTTCTGCTGTTCCACTCCTGGCATTCAGGATCCACACTTTGCCATCTGTAGATACTGCTGCCAAAAGAACTTTGTTCTTTGAGTCATCACTTTGGAAAACAAATGGTGTTCCATATACACTCGAAGTGGCTTTGAATTTCCACAGTAAATTACCCTCCGTACTACAACAGTAGATAAAGTGATCATGGGAGCCAAAAAATATTTCTTGCTTAGTTAAGCTTGAGATGCATGGAGATGAAAACACCGGTCCATTAGTAGAAAACTGCCAAACCTATAGAAATAACATAACCACCCATTATCACAGGCTGTTCACATTTTCAGTATGATAGCAACTATAAATTTTTAATACTTAGTTGTTGACAGGAGCACATATAATTTCTAAAGCATACTAGATTTCAGTGTGGCTGGTAAATAGTTTACAAATTACAAGTTAAGTTTTACAAGCACAGTATATGAGAAAAGAAAATAAATACTCAGGAAGAGTTACTGTCTATCTTCTGAGAGGCCATGTAGAGATAGCCAGCTTGGAAAAAGAATATTCTAGGGTCATCACAACACAACTAGTAATGAACTTTGAGAATTTGGTTAAGATGCCATTCTTTTCCACAAAGGTAAAGTCTCATTAGTGCTATGGTTTTCCTCTCCTCAAGCTAATGATGTACAGAACCTTCTTCAAGTGAGTATGAGCTCTAACCATTGCTGCAAGCAGACATGGGGAAGGGCACAGACTAGGACACTAACCAATGAGAAAAAGGTTTGGAATTGCCATGTATACTACACCTGAGGCAATCAGAAACAGTGCCAGTTATTTTAATAAACTATATTCATCATGGAAGAACAAAACAGTATTTAATTCCATGCTGACTTATTTTTCCAGAACTCTGATCTGCAACATCTTTGCCATGATGCCAGTATTTGTTTGATAAATGACTAAACACTCTAAGAAGCCTTTGTTTCTCAACTGCCACAATCTGTGAAGAGATGGCTTTAAGCATCCTTGAAAAACTTCAAACCCCAAAGTATTTATTTGTTGGCACTACTCTGGCACTACCATTTGCTCTGAGAATAAATAAGCTCTACTAGAATTACATTTCGTACATCAAGCAACTCAGGATTCAGGGGCTTATTTCTGGTTTGGCATGGACTGAATTTACTACAGTTTTTCTTCTTTTGCCTCTGTAGAATACATGCTTCTAGTTGGTTCACAAAAAGGTGTATGTTAATTATTAAGCCTCAGAATACAGTATCAATAAAGCATCTTATGCAGAGTTTGGGGATGAACTTTAAACAACCCCCCCCACCACCAGTTTTTACCTTTTCTCCAGAATGAGTGTAACAATATAAGTTTCCATCCACACATCCAATACAAACGCACTTCTCATTGCAGTGAGGAGAAGAGAAAAGTGGTTTTCCCAGGAGGCTCTTCCAAATCTTACTCCCTGTCACCTGTCAATGGCAGCGTGCAGTACAACACTTAACACAACTATAGGAGGCTGCACAAAACGGTTCTTCCTTTACAGCTTGATCCAGCCCTTAAGGAACAAATAAATGAAGGCCTCTCCCAACCAGAATGCATACCAGAAGCAAACCAAACTCTTCAAATGTTATTCCAACAAAATATTCAGTGTATTCCCTGGGATACTCATTGCCCCTATTCCACTCTTCTCTTCCTTCCCCTAGGCAGAATAATTAATTAATAATTAATTAAAGTTAAAGAAGGACATTAATTTTTAATTCCGCTCCTCAGTATCTGAACAGGGTCAACGAAGGAGAGAATATTATAAAGTCATAGTACTCATTTTCAAAATAAATACAGTAGGAAATGCTGCAACCCACAATCTATGATTGCCACAGTAAGCTCCCTTTGTTATAAATAATCACGTGGAGCTACAGCTGGAGTTTTCAACTACCTGTTACTCAGAACTATGAAAAAATAAAAAATACCCCCACGCCAACACTTCTTTCTTATCCACAGCTCACTAGAGCTGCGAAACTGTATCTTTAACCTTCTCATACTAGATGCAGACAGAAGATGTATTTGGGTAATACTGAGGAAATTTGTAGTGGGTGGGAGGTAAGGAAAGCGAGGACTAGTGTTGGGTTGTGAGAGTTGAACAACATGAGTATCTGCTCCAAGTGACTGTTTCTTTTATCAGGCAGGACCAGCTGCAAGCCAAAACTGCCTCAGAAAATCATGAAATTGCACCACATTTATCAAGAATGCCACTCTCCCGGTGCTGAGAACAGAGCAGTAGTCCAAGATGACGATGGGCAGCTCTTTAAATGACTACAAGGAGGGGAACACTAAGAGGAATAAAGGAGCTTCTTCCCTGACTCTGTGCTAGTTTCAGTACATTCTGCGTATATATATTTTTTTCCCCTAATCTTACCGTCAAAAGGATGGAGGAAAGAAAACAAGATCTACAGCCATACTCTCACATACCAATTTAACTTATAAAATCGTATGTGGGAATTGGAAGATACCGATTTCAACTTTGGCCTACAGTTACCATGTAAATTCAAGCAAGTCACTTAATTTCTCTTTATCACCAGGAATTATTGAAGTGGCCTTGTGCATAACAAGGCTCTCAAGTGAAAAAGCTTTCACAGTAACACATGATCGTGTAATTTCTCCCACTGAAAAAGTGCTCTTAATTTCAGAAATGCATTTTGGTTTAATCTAAACTTGACAATGAGATCAAAGAGAAGTAGGCAATGGTACATACCGGGTTGACAGCCAGTAGCAGTCCTCCTAGTGTAGCAACGTAAACATGATGTGGAAAAGAGCTTAGACAAGGAGATGAAAACACAGCTCCACCTTCGCAATGCAATTTCCATACACAAATCTTTTCCTGTAAGAACAAAAAAAATTTACTATGAGAGTTCAAGCTCAGAATGTTTACAAAGACCTTTTAATGTCAAAGCTTATGAAAGAGTGCATTTCTTTAGCAAATATTAGTTAAATTAATATATAATTCACATGGTCTTACAGAAACTCATGTCAGTGGCCACTTTCTTTTCCAGTAAATGTACAAAATTCTGCTAAACATCCAGCAGAATCTATCCCCCTAGTCTGCCATTTTCCCTCATCTACTCTTTCAAAACATAAAATTCTCTTCCCACCACTAAGTCATTGTGTCACTTCTGGATGGGCACCCTATTCTGAAATACCCACAGAGTGTTTAGTAACTGAGAAGGTTAAGATGTAGCTTCAATCAGGACTAGGATCATGAGAACACCACTAGAACTATTTACTAACACACAGTCCTAACCCATTCAAGCAAGCACAGCTATCTCAAAAGTTCTGTGGTAGAGTCCTGAGAATACTAACACTACTGGAGCTTCATCTGGTGTGCTACAGATAAGGCCTAATTTGGACACTGTCTCTTCTATACGTAAAAGTTAGCCAGTGTTCTTACATAAATATCCAAAGCATACACATGCTGGTCATGCGATCCTATGTAGACTAGTCCACTGGAAGGATCTACCACTGCAGAGCTTTTCACAGTGTCTTCTGTGGCAAAAGTCCAGTATGTTTCTCCGCCACTGCTTTGGAGCACATACACTAAGCCATCATAACAACCTGCAGGAGATAAAACACAACAATGGAAAAAAAAAAGATGATAAATATTTGCATTTATGGTGTGTTATATGCTGTTAGCTGTGTCACTACTGGAAAGAAGTACGCTGACTTAAGAGGTACAGTTTCAAAACTTTTTCCAAAGCTGCTGCCCCTGTTTTAGCACCAAGTCTTTGCAATTAGTTTATACACTCTAAGTTGTTAATTCTGTGTGTTCTTCCCTAACTTGCCCTAACTGACACAGTTTATATAAAGTCAATGCTATACATCAACGGCCAACAGTCCTTAAAATTCCTGTACTATGATGGATTAAAAACTTTCTTTCCAAAACTCATGTTTAAAGACAAAAAACTATCCAAACATCAATATGTAATTTATAAATATAAATATACAGTCAAAGGAAACTAGACTATTTCTCACAGAGTTTGATTATCTGAGGTACCACATCCTAAGTGCTATCTCTATCAATTTTTAATGATGCTTTAAGACCGTATCACCGTTCCATACTACTTTAAAAACCACCTTAATGATCACACCCCAATTAACCACTGAAAATTATCTGTACCTATGGGTTATTCCTTAATAAGGACCTAATGAACTGGCATAAAATCAACCACAACTACATAACACGTCAAATAATCTCTATCATGATGTACCATGACATTTAAATTACTTATTCCTTCTGATTCTATTTTACAATAAATTCATTTTGAAGCAGATATGGATGTTCATGGATAAGTGTAGATGGAGGACATTCAGAGGTAAGAAATGAGAAAAAAAATAATCTGAGATGAAAGCTAAAACAGAAGACATACCGACAACAATGAAATTTCCACACTTCGATATGCAGGCAGAAGATTCAATACGATCTCCAAGGTTCTTCTCCCATTTTACTTCTCCTGTATCTAGATCAATAGCCTGCATTGTGTGAGAGTGAGAGCCAACAAATACAGCCGCAGATACTTCATCTTTAGATGATATTATAACCAACGGGGACGCATCAACGCATTTTCTTGTATTTGACTTCCATCTTGTGCGTAATGCCAACTCTGCTGTTGTTACATGACTGCATTCTGCACGGATTTGCTGCACAGAGCAGCAGTCACTTTTATTTACTTTGATGGTAATTGCTGAAGTTCTATTCTCTGTTTCATGCCCTTGCATGCGGCTTTTTGTTATACTTGGAGTCACGGCATGCAAAAAGGATGGTTGCTGTGGTGATTCCACTCCCACCTGTACTGTACTATCGGGTTGCATAAAAGACTTGGTGAAATTTAGAGAAAAAAAATGATTTCCTCTGCTCAGTGCTATAAATGAAATTAATCCTGGAGCAACCTTAAGATATCTTTCAGGTTTCATTTTAGCATATTTTCTGTGAATTTCCTCTCCACTGTTCCTACTTAGTTTTCTTTTCAAAACATTGTCATCATTTATTAACTGGTCCTCACCTGGAAACAGAGTTTTAAGAATATGCTTATAAATCTCCTCAATCGAGCGGCTGAGAATAACTTCAAGGAGTCCAGGCACATCTCTGCCTACTAGCATCTCAATTTCATCATAAAATTGTAGCGCTTTTAAGGAGTCTCCGCCACTGTACAAAAATACTGCATCTTTAGAAATTCCACTAGAATCACCTAGGAGATCCAGAGCAGACTAGAGGAAAGAAGGAAAGAGAGAACACTTACGGACTGTTACGCCATATCATACACACACAAAAACTTAAGTAAAATCCTAACGAATATCCAGAATTCCACTAAAAATTAACAGGAACCGAGGAAACTCATTGTTCTGAAACAGTGCCAATAATAAGAGCTGAGGAGGAACATGGAGACACTATTTCAGTACTACAGTCATTTTTGCTAATTTCCAATATTTCCATTTAAGGAATTAAGGCAAACTGTGCTGTGTTTTTTGGCCTTTTTCAATCTCAATACTGTTCATTAACGATATCTACACTATTTGTTAGTTAAGATATTGATGCCTGTCCTGGTTTTGGCTGGAACAGTCACCTAATAGCCAGTATGGTGCTGTGTTTTGGATTTAGTATGAGAACAGTGTTGATAGCACACTGAAGTTTTAGTTGTTGCTGAGCAGCGCTTACAGAGATACAAGGATGTTTCAACTTCTTGTGCTGCAGGGACAGCAAGGAACAGCAGGTGCAGGAGGAGCTGGGAGGGGACAGCACTGGACAGCTGACCCAGACTGGCCAAAGGACTGTCCCATACGATGTGGCATCATGCCAAACAATTAAACTGGAGGGGCTGGCCATGGGGGAGCTGCTCCTGCTTAGTGCCTAGCTGGACTTAAGTTGGCAGGCAGTGAGCAACTACACTGTACATCACTCATTTGGGATATTCTTTTATTATTATTATTTTCTCTTCCTTTTCTGTCCTATTACACTGTCTTTAACTCAACCCACGTGTTTGACCTTTTTTTTTGTCTGATTCACTATTCCATCCCACTGGGTGGAAATGAGCAAATGGCTGTGTGGTGCTTGGCTGCCTGCTGGGTTAAACCACAAATCCTTTTGATAAAATTGGTTGAAATGCTTCTTTTTATTAATAAAATTTAAATAAAGCAGTATCTTCGGCTTTTGAATGATTTAAGTAACTTACTTCTCTACCTACTTTTGAAGCTACAAGCCCTTTCAATTCATGAAGGATTTTGGATTGAGCACTGTTATTACAGTAAAGAACAATTAATACAATCTCCTGTCACTGCACTCCCTGTTCTTTAAGTCTGGTTATAAACTCCCAAATCCTTTGGTTTTGGAAGCTGTTTTCTACTGTTCAAACTCAGTCTAGGGCACATCCCCTCCGCTTGGTTATAATTTCTATAGCCACCAACGCAGTTCAGTATCAGCACAAGCAAAGCCAATTACTTCACCAACTTCTTTCTACCTTTATTTATTCAAGTCCTAGCTAGAGCAAATCTCACTTTCAGGTGAAAATTAGAAGTCTAACTTTGAAGAAAATATATAATAGTTTGGTATTACATTTAGGTAGTTTGAAAAACAAGACTTCAGCACAGAAATTTGGAAACAATACAACCAAACAGCTCAAGAGAGCTCAAAGAGCTCAATTACACAACTGTGCCACCTATTTAAAAAAAAAAAAAAAAAGACTCTTCAATGCACAGTTATATTTAGCAATTAGAAACTCTACCGACACAGTAGCTATTTTGTACAAAATTTCCACGTTCCAGTTCCCTGTTTCCCTTAGGGATTCCTTACTTGGTAAGTGAAGCAGCATTCAAAAAGCTACTGACAGCTTACAGCTTTCCTCTGCTAATTGCTTATACTTATCTGATACAGAAACATAAATGACTCCCTCCTGACCGTTACTGAGTAACTATATTAAAGTATTAACTGAACAGAAGGAGCCGTAATACTTGAATGTATAGGCAGCTAGAATGTTCTGGTTGCATTAGTCACACTTCTTAAACTGTTTAATTCCTGACACATGTATAATGATGCACTTGCAAAGACAAAAAGGCAGCTCAAAATACTACCTTCCACAAATACTGCAATCTTTCCCACAATTCCTCTGCGCCACTCAGCTTACTGTCACGCCTTCTGGAGTTTAGATGGTAGTGGTAAATCTTGTTCAGTTCAGATATATCAACTTTGCCTTTGTAGAAAATAAAGTGTGATTTTTTTAATTGCTCTTCTGCATTTGCACTTCCAAAATTCTCCCTACCCAAATAGTCATCTTAGTCTTTTACTGGCTTTCTTATTAATACTCAACTGCACTTTTTTTTTTAATCCAGTCAATCAAATCTACTCAACAGAATCCAATAAGGTTTTTGAAAATTTACCCTAGCCTCCCACATAATCCCACTTTCAGTTCCTGATCTTTCTCCAAATGAAGTCAGGGTTCTGTTGCAGACTGTGACAGAAGTGACTGAGCAAATAAATGTGCAATTTTAATACTGAATTGATTTTGCTGCTACTTTTAAAATCTTGAATGAAACATTATTAAGCGCGCCTAATGTATGGCTGCGATTTCCAAAGAGTTAATTATCAGATCTACATGTTTAAAAAGCAGGACTGGATTTTGGTCAGTTTAAAAAAACAAACAAACAAAAAAAACCATGAACACAAAAAAACAAAACCAGAATGACAACCACTGAAGTAAGTGGCAAGGGTACTTAAAGTGTCATTTACCATGTGATGTTAAAGGCAAAGTTTTAATCCGTACAAGCTCATCAGGAATTCCATGAGTTGGCAGATGTTTTCGGAGTTCCTGAAGAGCTTCTCTCTCTTCTAAATCACCCCTGGGAACCACAAATAGGATAAGTTTTTCCTGCTGATACCAGGTCACTGCACAAGCTTCTACCTGACAAAGATCTTCAGCAGCCTGTAATTAAAAAAAATACATATTTTTTGATATGTAGTTCAGAGTATAAGGACACAACTAAAAAAAATTACCCATTTAAAATTTCTATTTCTCTCATTCCTACATAACATCTTGATCACTGGTAATTCACTTGTGTTAATTTAGATAGAAACGATCATTGTCAGAGACTATAAAGAATAAATGCAGAGAAACCAGCAGAGCTCCTTTACAGTGTACTTTTCAGTTATCTAAACTACTTTCCTGAGTAAAAGCCTGGAAGAAATGCTTTCACTAAGTCTCTTAGCCTGAACTGTCAATAAAGAGAGAGAGCATGTTTTTGAAATGTAGACACTTTAATAAACACTAAACCATCAATTATTAACAAAACTGATATTAGATGAAAACAACTACACAGGGGTTACATTTTTGCACGTGTCTTAAATGAGTCTAATCCCATCTGGTTACGCATTACTTTAAAAAGAATGGCTTGAATAAGATCCAAAAAAAGATCAAAATGAGATCGTACGTGATAGGTGAAAACAAAAAAACGTTTTTAAGTTTGTTCCTATTTAAAAACTAATCCTCAAAACAAATGATCTGGATGCAGGAACTGAATGTATGCTGAGTATGTCTGCTGATGATACTAAAAGTGGGAGGAGCTGCTGACTCCTTCATGGAGCCTTGCAGAGATATGACATCAGTCCCGTAGAACAATGACTATATGAGCATAGTAGTACAGAACTTAGTATTTTTCAGATCTATACAGAGATCTCAGTTCTATTGGAATAAAGCATGTGATAAGACAGATTTCTAGGAACTCAGAGCCAAACTTCTCCATTTTAAGTACCTATATTAAGTGACTACATTTTTGATAATACAACCTCTTAACTTCTTTTAGACTCCACAAGATCTTCTGAAAATGAATACATGCTGATTTTTGATGATAACGATTTGTACGTTATCCCTGCTCTTTTATACTGTGTACTCTGTTCATTAGATGTTATGTTACCTGCTGCAAACATTCAATATTAAAACGTTTGCCATGACGTTTAATCTGATTGTCCTTCCGACCCAAAAAGAACATCTCTGCATTCCGCACTCTTACAAAATCCCCTGTTTCTCTCATTGTGCCCTGCGGTACGATTATCTCATCATCAAGAAAGCAAATACGTTCTTCACCACCTACAAAAAAAAAGGCTGTGGTCATTATTAAATGTCTAACTGTAAATTAATAGAATACTAATTATTTTATTGGAAGTTTCTTATCAATGTCTAAACAGCTACATTATACAAAGTAGGCTATAGAGTTAATTATAGTTAATTATATATATAAACTACTTCAGCTGACTGTCAAAATGCAAGCAAGAGAAAAAAAAAATCATGCTAATGAAAGCTGTATGCAGACAAAATGGTGATCATTTCCTGCCCATCATTCCGAAGACCTAAAATACCATCAGAAGGTCCCCAGCCCAATGGGAATTTACAGAGTTACTCTAATCTGTTTAGCAGAGCCAGGAACCAAGGAAAAAAAAAACAAAAAAACCCAAAAAACTAACACGTTACTAAAACTCAACTAGGAAAAATATCTTTGAAGAATAAAAAATAGAAAATAACCTATAAATATTTGTCCCTCGCCTTCCAGAACTGCAGAACCATTGGCATCTCTGATCTCAACTGTTGTTCCAAGGAGCGGTGATCCCAAAGGGACAGGGAAATCAGTTCTAAATATATTAGAGAGAAACAGTACAGATCTTTCCTTTCTGAACACAAATGATTGAACACAGGAATCATTTCACACATAATCTTCTAAAAGAACAGCATTAGAGCAAAAGGAGACAGCTGAGTCTTCTTTCTACAAATACTCTCAAAAACTGCTCTACTTGCTCAAAATGAAAAATCTTGTCAATGTACATGGGTTTCATGATCATATACAAAAAAACACCAAACAAAAACCCAACAAAACTCATACCAAAGAACGACAGAAAATAACGCCTAAATGGATCCAAAAATCCCATGACAGTATCTAGTTTTTAAGTCTCTAAGGTTTAACCTCCACCAAGCGCAACTACTTTAAACACATGCTACCACTTTCTAATTCATTCTTTCCCTGCTATAGTAATCAAAAAGAATTAAAGCTCAAACTGATATTGTATCAATGAGTACAGCTGAATAGAGCATAACAGATTTTTTTCAGAAAAGCGAAATTTAAGAAGTAATTTGAAATAACTCTGCTAATATATGAAGTTAGGCACGGGTTCTAGATCAACTTTGATCATAAAGTCTTATTCATCAGCCATCACTGAAGTTTTATGGTTCAACAATCACCCAACAACAACTTCTTCCTGAGGGGGCTGTATTAGAGCAAAAAATTAATGAATTGATTGAAAAAATAAGTAAATAAAAAATGTAACTTCTACCAACATAAACACCTGTGAGAACTCTGTAGTCCTGGAAACAGGTTCCATTCTGTTGATTGTCATTATTCACACACCGAATCATGAAAACTGAAATTTCCTACCTAAAATCAGCACTAAAAACCTCTTCAGGAATCCTGTAGCAAGTGGCCCAGCAAGACACTTCAGTTATACCATACAGATTGAAAATACTTGTTTTGTTCTCCTTGTGCTTCCAACTCTTCCAGAGATTCAGTATGGGAAATGCTTCACCACCAAGGGCTAAGACTCGGAGTGAAGTATTTGCAGACAATACTGTTGATTTAATAATGTGAGCTCCAAATCTTCTGAGAAGTGTTGGTGTTGCCTAAATGATACATATTCAAAAACAAAACAAACAAACAAAAAAAAAAAACAGCAAAAAAAGAGAAACGGCTGTTACATTATTTCAGTATATGTGTACCTTTTCTCTAGCTTTATCATATCTACCTACATTGTAGATCTACCTAACCATAAATGGCATCAACCATCAGAGGTCAGTACAGATCATGCTGGTGTTTTGGGAGATGGTGTAAAGTTTTTAATGAATACTATCAGCACCAATCTATGCTCTTCTGTAGAGGGAAATGGGCACCATGAAGATTTATAGCGATTATAATAAATCAAAACAAGGGCAGGGAATAAAGTCACAGCATATTTGCAAACAGTGTTTTTTTTTTTTTTTTCCCTGCTGTGGTGTCCTTGGCAAGCTACTCACTAATTTAAAGCATTTAAAGCCTACAGTCTCAACTATCACCATCCCTTGAAAAAGAAACCTTTCTATGAGTACAAGTATTTCAAAATTACATTAATAACAAAGCAAGACTTTAGGGGTTGATTTATCACAATTAATAGACAAATCAGACCACACTAATTTTGTCCAAAGTCAATTACAAGTGAGAACTCTTTCAGCCACTCTTCCCCCTAAACCTGGATTTAGCTTTCTACTATCAATTATTATTTTTATTAAATACTTTTTTTATACTACAGGCAAAGGCTGGGCTTATTTGGCCATGCTGGCCATGCTCATAATCTCAGGTAAATTTTCCAAAAATTAACTTAAAAGCTATTACAACTGAGATCACAAAGGAGATGAAATATTCCAAGACAGAAGGGGCAAATAACACCTCATATAAGCAGGTGGCCTGAAAACAAGAAGTGTTGCTGGAAAATCAATGATTCTTCTTCTCTCGTTATTGTAAAAACAACTAACATTTTATCACCCTATAGATGGCACTGTTTTAGTTGTATTTTTAGTATAGGTACTCCTATTAAAACTGTTTATGAGGTAAGGCTTAAAGATGAAGCCCATCAAAAGATGATAAAATGTTTCTAACAGGTTACTCAGTAATTTAATTATTTCTTAAGAATTAATGGATTCTTAAGATGAATGTTGGTTTTACCTTCGGTTCATAGCCTTCTGTTACAAGATGTTTGAGGCTTTGATCAGAAGGTAATTTTCTGAACAGTTAACATTTTACTGCAAGAAGGATAACAATCTGCTCTCTTCAGGAAGAACACCAATGCCATTATTGTAAGACTGATGAAACAAGTAACACACATTAGCAAAGGTAAGAAGCGAGGCATTGAAAACAGTCACTTAGGTGTTGCCTACCTGCAACACTGTCACGTGGTGATGGTTAAACAGGGCAGTAGACAGCTCCACAGGCATCATTTTAACAGCATTTGGTACTATGAGAATAGAGGCTCCACTTGTCAGAGCAATGAACAATTCGACCACAGATGGATCAAACGTTAGAGGAGAAGCCAGGAACAGCACATCATCCTGTGTGATCTCAAAAATTGATCTAAAAAAAGAAAGCCAGGAATTACAAACCTGATGCACCTGATTAAAAAAAAAAAAATCAACTCTAAACTAGAAGAGCAGCGTGCAAGAGTACGAAATAGATGCCTCACTTCAGCAATGCTAAGGGATTACAAACTACAGTGAATATTTAGACATATTCTGCCTGAATATGCAGATCAGACAATTTAAGCAAAAGTTCATGTATAGCCTAAAAAGGAATTAGGATTTAAAAACCATAAAACACATTAAATTTAACTGTGAATAATTAATACTGTTATCTATTTCTTTTAAGCAGCAAATCAGCAGTACAATATTTAAAACAACAGTATATAATTTGAAGTACACCCTTCAAAAATTCAGGTAAAGCACAATTTAAACATTACACACAACATGATGAGAAACAAGATCTTATGATACTATTTTGAAACAACAGAAACAAACACAAAGAAATCAGAAAAGCGAGGGAAGGAGAAAGTGAAGCAGTGTTAGGAAAAAATGTACACCTCTCTTCAGTGTTTAAAGAGAGACCTCAAATATCAAATTCGTTGAAGAATTTGAAGGAAAAACTAGAAACCACACTTACTTAAGATGCTGAATATTTGGCACTATACATGTATGAGGCACTCTGACTATTTTGGGGGTTCCTGTAGTTCCTGATGTATGCAAGACGTACGCTAAAGAGCATTTCTGGCCAACATCCTTGTATCTTCCTTTTGATGTTTTTAATTCGAGATGCTCCGGGCAGACAGTATTTCCTTGCTGTGAGTTACCCATAACTTTTAAAGCTTCAAATTTACTTTTTACATTGTCTGCTCGGAAATTTACATCAGCACTGCTCCAGCTCATTTGGAAGAGAGTTAAACCAATATGTTCTATTGTGGAAGAACTGTGGGAAAACCAACCAACATGGGCTGCCTGGAATTGCTGTAAAAGAAAACAAGCCATTTAAACAGCAGAACTCAGGTTGCACCGTTGCTCTACTGTTCATAATAAAACATGAAACATTTTTTCACAAATTTGCCTCTTTTCTTTTGGAGTTTTAAGCCCATATATATTTGTGTACTAAGTAGAGAAAACACAGCGTTCACAATGAGAAATCAATTATCTAAGCAAATAATGAAAAGTGAAAACATACAAAAGAATTTCAGAGAAGACGAAATTCCCCAAATTAAAAGCCCAGTCTTGCCTATTCCCTTAGCAATAAGTCGGGGCACTGGATATGGGAGAAGATGGAGAAAAGGAAACTAAACCACTAAATGCAGCAATTATTTTCAACCGTTGCGAAGATTTCTAACTCCTAATCTTGACACATGGAGAAACAAGACTGGAGAAGTCTTTGAAGGTCACTGCCCAACAAGTTTGCCTGGACAGCACTGTAATAAACAAATAGGTAATTTTTTTTTTGAATGGAGGAAGAGTACTTTGTACTTCTAATTTTGAAGATGTTCATTTCTGAATTAAAGCCTCTTGTCATGTAGGAATGAAACAAGCTCAACAAAGCTTATAAAAACAATACAATCTCAGTAGCTACATCTTTCTAAACTGCACTTCAACGTTCTCACTAGTAGTCTGAACACTTACTTTTATTTTGTCATTCTCAACAAGAATATACTGAAGATTACTTTTCCTCATGAAGTAAGTAGATAATAGTGGTGTAGCATCTGGATCAATAGGACAGTAAGCAGCTGGAACCTGAAGGATTCTAACAAGACAACATTTAAAATGATTAAAATAAATAAAAAAATGTTAATAAAACTAAGAAAATCCACACACATTTCACTCAGTTTTTTTTTTTCTGTAAATAGTTCCCAGAGTCATAAAATGTAGTTATAACGTGACTTTCAAATATTTTTTAGAAATAAAGTCTGAAGCAAATCAGTGTTGCCTTTTGGCATTTTACAGCGAGGAAAAAGATTTGAGCTAGACAGAAACATTCAAAATTCTTCTTGCCAAGCAGGTCAGCGATGACAAAGGTAGCACTGACATCAACAGCACCATGATTTCAAAGCTCCTGCTACGGACTGTGAGCAGAAATACAAGCAGTCATTTATACGTGTACAACACGTATAAACATGTAAAAAAAAAAAAAAAGTCTGCACACTGAATACGATTTCTATTCTCACTAAACAGTCTGCCATAAGAAAATTCTGATTGCGTACCAGAACTTTTTTCCCAGTGAAGAACGCTGAGTATCATTCTGTCGTTATTTGTTATGCCTTATATCGTGGCTTTTTTCCCCACACTTGTATACTTCAATCACTCCCTCTAGTGGCTCAATTTGATAAAGGCAAGCATTTGAATTTATTAACTCCACCAAACAACAAAATGGTAACTAAAACATGAACAGCTCCCATAAATCTTAGTGTTTCATCTAAGGCTGGGTTCCCGTGTCCAATTAGGTATACCTTCTTGTGCAAATGATTCATCATGGTAACGATGACAAGACACTGAACAAAGGCTTGGAAACTGCAGCATTCTGCATACTTGAACAGTCTCTGGAATCAATAAGCACTTAGGCCTGCCCTGCACCATATACAGCAGTTAATTACTCAGCAATTAGAGCTCTAAATAAATGAATCAATAAACCAAAGTGCCCCACCAGTTCCCAGTCACACTGCAAAAAATATCTGTGTGGCTGCTCAGTGCATTGGGACAGAAGGTAAGGAAGGAAGAATGCAACCTCAGGCAACCTCAAGCCAGGGCAGCTGTGAGAGCAGGCCATGCTGTGCAGGACTTGGTCCTGTCAGACCTTGAAAGTCTCTGCGGATGGAGCCTGTACAACTTCTCTGGGAAACCTCCTTTTCTGCTGGACTGGGGAAAAAGGGTTTCAGTTACTAGGAGAAAGCTCTTCAGCACACCTGGAAGGTTTATTATTACAGCACTCATTTCACTGAGATCTTTATAGTCAGCTGCGATGTATGTTCTTGTGCTACTGTGTATTTCAGGTGCAATGTGACAGCAGGAAAATACAGAGACAAACCTAAGGAGCACGGATGCTGCAGTACGCATCCGCTGAAAAAAAATATGCTTGTGGTGATGAGGTGCTCTATTATATCATAAACATAACAGGTAAAAGGATGCAAGTGTTATTATTCATTAGCAACACTGAGATGAAAAAATTGCTGAATTAACATGAGCATTGAGATCACGAACATTTCCATTTCCTTTCCATTAAATAATCAATGTTCCTTTTGTGCTACATTGCTAATTACTTTCTCCTACAACATTCCTGAAATGGAACTGCATCCATAGACTCATTTAGCTTGAAGCATGAGATTTCTTTTCAATACTTTATATTTTGCTAGCAAGACAAGAGGAATACATTTAAAAAAACACATATTTATTTTGCACTGGATATTCATTCTGTTAAATCAACTGAATTTTAAAACAATAATAAAGATACTAAAGATACTAATAATTGTTTATATCTCTATAAACATACTTAACCACACATTAAAAAAAAAAGTTACATTTTAGATCAATGAACTTAAGATTCAAAAACCTCTGGCACTGACTTTTCAAAGATTGAGTTATAATATCACAATCTTTTCATAAGAATCTGAGGCTCCAGTGCCTCTAGACTGTTAAGTAATGCAACAGAGGCAAAAAAAAAACCTGAAGCATTTCAGCAGCACCAAAGCCAACTAGGAGATACTGCCAGTGGTATTACTATAGTATTACTGCATTTTTGTTGATATTAAAAGCAGAACCAAACTCCAAGTTTGCTTTAATTGAGATGACCATTCAAAATACAACACAGAATGCAGGCATTCAAACCATTACCCTAAGATCCAAGACGGTAAGTTTATTCCAGGATAGCAGTAAAGGCCTATTTCACACTTTCCTTGAGGATCACAGTACTTTTGAAGGAAAGCTGTTAACTCCATGGCAAGTTTTACCACTGTTGCATACGTGTAGAAAGTTGGAGGTCCGTCATTGCATTCATCAAACCAAACAGCTTTTCTACCTGAGTGCAGGCTGGCCGCCCAAGCCACCATATCATGGAGAGTCATCTCTGCTGCACTTCTTCACTTCCCCTTGAAAGATTAACATAGCAGAGTGCATTGTTATCTCTTGATTTTTTAATATTTTAGTAAAATGACTTAAGTACACAAAACAGCCAAGCAGGGAGAAAAAAAAACAAAAAAAAACAAAAAAACAAAAAAAACACACAACCCAGAAACAACCCCTGAACAGAAAGCACAATCCCATACCACATTGCCTTACACCACTAGAATGCAAAACCTGATACTTTTTATCATTTACAACCGCTCCAAAGCTAAGGGCTAGGAGCACAATAACTCACTAATTTATGGGTGTCCAAACTTTTGGCTTTCCTGGGCTGCATTGAATGAAGAGGGATTGTCTTGGGCCACATATATGTAGGCTGCACTGAAAGTAATGCCTCCTATTTATTTTCATGAAAAATACAACCACTATGAAGAGCACAATAACATTTTCTAATAGACGAAATTCTCAGCAGTTTTTCTACAACAGTCACCTTGTCTGCAGCAGGACGGTTGGAACTAGACAATCTTTGAGATCCCTTCCAACCAAAGCCATTCTATGATTCTATGTACACAGTCACCACCATGAGCTTTGCATTCTTGCCAGCAATGGACAAGAGCCTGCATATGGCATGTAAAAACCTGCACCAGCAGAGATGATGACCACCATTGTCGTCACCACTGCTGAAACGCACCACCCACTGGCCCACTGTGCTCACATCGACTGTTCAGTCTCCATCAACATTCACCAAGTGTCAATGAATGCTGTTTTTTCTGCGTGGTGGAATTCAATTCCACTCTTACTTCCTCTGCACTTCCATGTCAGACGCCATTTTGTCAGACTGTCCCTCTGCCACCATCTGCCACATGGTCACAGAATGGAACAGGATACTGGTGGGAAGGTTCAGCCTCTACTGCTGTACCACCAACATCCATCTCTGACACTGTGAGACAACATCATAAAATAGGATGCATTATTTTCCGAGCAGCCTTCATAAAATACATAACATAGTTAATGCATATAAGTAACAAAATCATAAGATCAGTGGGATATGTGACCTTGTTTTGGTGAAACTAGGGCATCATGTGGGTTCGATGGCAGTGGTAACAATTCTCAGTGAGCTCTCAGGCACTCATCAGAGATGTTTGATGAACTTTTACTCTTTCTGTGCTTCACCCTTGAGAACAGTTGTTCACAAATGTCCGTGCTGCCAAAGCGCGGTGACATGAATAAGGCATGACTGTGAAGCGAGGGGTACTTCCCTCTGGTGAGAGAGGGCTTACAGAAGTCTGGTAAAGAGACATGGTCAGATTTTTGATTGCAAGTCTACATATTCCATTTGAAAATGTGCAGGTAATGTATTATGGCAACCGAGAATGAAGTCACACACACACACACACGCAAAAAAAAAAGGATGGATTTTTTCGTCACTCTTGAAACTTGTTCTCAAATTCCTTTATCAGAACGGAAAGCATAGCTGCGCATTTGTCACCATTCACAGAGTTGCATTCAGCCAATATATCAAAATGCATACGCTTATTTGCCGTAACTTGAGGTAGCACCGCACCGCAGCGACCCCGTGCCCTGGTTTCGGAGCAGACAGCGTTAACACACAACCGCCGCCGCTGGGCGATGGGCGCGTGCCCGGGGCCGGGCCGGTCCGGTCCGCTCAGAGCCGCCGCCATGACGGCGCGGGGCAGGGGGCGGCCGCAGGGCGGGCAGAGCCGCGCAGTGCGCGGGCTGCGGGCAGCACTTTGGAAGGGCCTATAGTGACTCGCTGCAGAGGTTGCTCATCGCTACGCTTGTTTTTGAAGCTGGGCACAACCAAATTAACGATTTTGGTAACACAAATCAATTTATAGCTTTCTCTTTAGTAGAACTGTGAAATAACCTTATTTCCTTTGCAAGTAGAAAATCCACCACGCCGATGACTATACTGTTCTGTCAGTACCGCTCTGCACAGAGGGGCCCTCCTGACCGCCCGCACCGCACCGCACCGCACCGCTCCGCGCTAAGATTTCCCCCGCCGCGCTGGGACAGGCTCTCTCGCACGCCCCCGCCACGCTGCAGGCCCTCCCCGTCTCCAGGCGTGGCAGACACAGCCCCACACGGCCCGTTCCGGGCCGCGCCGAGAACACGGCGAGACAGCACGGGCGCCATCAGCGCGGCCCTGATACCACAGAACCCACCTCTGCTAGGGCCCTGCAGCAACACCCAGTGCCATCCGCTGACCGCCGCCTAGCAACCGAAGAACAGCACTCCCCATTGGTGGGATCATTTTATTCCTGGCCCGCTCTTCAGTAACGCACGCCTTCATTGGTCAATGCCTGTCGCGCTATTTGTGCATCTACAAGCGGCGCCCAGATCTCAACGGTGGGACCTGGTGATGCCATTTTGGCCGCGCGGCAGAAAACCAGGGAGCGTGCTATGGCTATGTCAGCTAGCGGGGAGAAAGCAAACGCAGCGTCCTCGGAGGGGAGGTCACGGTCCTGCCCCGCCACGTCCAGGCCACTCGTCTCCGCTCCCCTCCGCTCCCCTCCCCTCCCCTCCCCTGGGAAGACAGTACGGAGCGCCGTAGGGGTCTCGCGGCGGTGCAGGAGCTGGGCGCTTGCGGCCTTCGGTAACGCTCCGCTCTTGGGCTGAAACGCTGTCGCGAGGAGGGGGTTTAACTTGGAACCCGAATTTATCCCGTGCCCGAGGGCTCTTTCAGGGTGATTTTATTCAAGAAATCTCCGAGGCATATTGTCAGCAAAAACAGTGTAAAACATTCCAAGAAAAACGGTTCACCATTTTTAATGTTGCACGTTGGAGAACTTAGACATAGCTTCTGCTCTTTTGTCACACTTCAGAAATGATAATGTAGCACAGTTCCACGTTTGTAATAACAGCAGAAAGCGTTATGTAATCAAACATTGAAGTAATACAAATAGCAACACCTAGAACCAGAGGAATTCTTCAAAGTGTTGATAGCATGTGTGCGTCCCACTGTACATGATACATGAGAATCCCAGTAACCTCAACACAGCTCAGTGAAAAAGTGGCACTCAAAAACCATTTTTTTTTTTAAGTTTAAAAAATAGATCCTTAAAATGAGGCATGTAGAGTAACTAAAAGTTACAGGGCATACAGCGGCAGTCCTTCCATGTAATGTCATGCATTACATGGAGAAAAAAGGCATTATGACTCTTACTGAAATCAGAATTATGCCGCCCAATGCTCAAATCACATTTAAACAGTTCTTACCATGTGTAAAAATACCAATTTTGTTGAAAGTTTGTTAAAAATTATTTGCATAAGTTTCAATCTGTTCTACAAGACAACTTCAAATGGATTGAATTCTGCTTGCACCGTTACTAAACTGTGCAACTGGTTTCATTTTCTCACATGCATCTAAAACAAGAGCTCAATATATCCTTTTAAAAATGTTTGCTTTTTTGAAGGCAGAAAAGAAGAAGGGCAAAAAAATGTTTAAGTTTTTCAGTTCTCTCACACTCCTCCCTCCTAATGTGGAAGAGAGGAGATCAGAGAGATTGCATCCAGTTCTTTTTTGCTCAATTTGCTGTCCAGGGAATGGAACTGTTAAAAACCGAACAAACTTGCTAAATAGAAGAGATCCATATACCTCTCCCAGCAAGCACATCTGGGCTTCCAAAAAGAGCGCGATTCTCCAAATAAACTGGATTTTCCCATTAGCTTGACTGGAAGTAGGTTCTGATTCCACAGAGAACCTCCACAAGGCTCAGTCTTGTGAAAGTATTTACATCCTTTCCTGAATTGGGACTTTTGTTTTGCGATAATGTATCAGGTACAATTGCTGCAAATCCCACCTAAGAAAGCTCCATTTTTAATTTAATGACCAGTGCTGTAATTGTTACATGTTACTACAATTGTTAACTACATGTCAGATGGGGAAGGAAAAAGCTCTTAAACTTGTATTTTTCTCTGTTGTTGTAGCGGTGTCACATGCAATTGCAAGGCCAAAATACACAACAATAAATAGATAATCTAGAATTAAGTTGCTGGTATTTTGTGAAAAAATGGAGGTATACAAAATATTTTTTTACAATTGTGCATAAATTTGCAATAGTTTTCAAAAGGTGCTTTTCTGTTTCAGCTAGTGGTTCATTTTGAGGTGATCTTTATGTATACAAGTAGCTATAGCTGTGACCAATTAAAAAAATATTATGTTAATACAATTAAGAAGTACAAGACTAATGGTTCTTCAAAACTCTTTCTTTTAAAACGTTACACTTATTTTAACGGCAGTAATGTGTAAAAATAAGAGTCTGGCCAAAACAATTCAATCTTCAGTTGATATATCATGCTTACTGTTAAGAAAGCAACTGTATTTTTGAGTAAAGTTTGGACGCTAACTTAGAAAGAGCACACTGAGTAATAGCTCAGACTTCAGAAATTGTCCTGGAGAAAACAAGTTGTGAAGCAAAAAATAAAAATAAAAAATGGCAGTGCCAAGTGTTTTTCTCCTTCCACATCCTACTGGCCACTGCAAAACACCTGAAGATTTACATCAGACTTCAGAAAAGAATTTTGAAGTTACAAACATAGAAAGCTTTTGGCTTAGCATCTCCCTGAGTGTTCATTCTTAAAATTATGTGCCAGACATTATGTTCTGAGAATCTGGACACTGAGTTACAAAGGGCTTGATTAATAATGGCTCTTCAGCTATATATGCTATTTAGCTATATATAAATGGCTATTTTGCAAGATATCTAAAAATCTAAGCAAGAACTGCTGAGGAAGCAACTTGACTCTTAGAATCTGGTATTATTTCCAAAAGAGAGAAGCAGGCTTCACATTCCTTGTGTGTAACGATTTTGATAAGTTGAAATTACACCATATGACTTATAATTTGTTCTTCAACTTTGTGAATAAATCTGACAGGGATATCTCACATTCAGGGCAAGACTGAAACAAAAAGCTTTGAGACTGGTAAATAATTATAAACACTTTGGTTTTTACAATATTTTATGAGAAAATAGAAAGCACAACTGTGCTTCAAAACTATATGATTTTATATTTTAATTTGCTTAGATAGTTTTTGTCAGCACAGACTTTATCTAAGCCAATACCATAAAGATATATTTAGTAACAGTAATTAGTTAGCTCTGATAAGCTTTACATATTACCTAAATGTAACAAGGCTATTAGCAGGAAGGCATCTTTGAAACAGGTACATTCAGCAGTGGATGAACCAGTGTCCATCCACTAAAAATTCACCATTCTAGCTCTACAGGATACTCTCCAGTGAGACATGCTGTGCAATGACCGATCTTTCCAACACGCGATTTCTGGGCTTTAAGGCTGTTCTCATTCTCTTTTCTTGCTTTGATGCTTTCTTGCACAGATGATACCAGGCCTTCCACAGAAAGATAAACAACACTGTCAGCCCCTAGAGGAAAGAAAGAATTCATCAGTTAAAAGCTGCAGTATTGTTCCAAATGCAATGCTGTTAGGAAATGTGGCCACACTATTGTATTGATTATGATACAAGGTGGATCACCTCACCTACAGAGAATAGTCATGAAAAATTATCAGAGCATAACAAGCCTTGCCCTTCTCCAATTATTTGTACAGGGAGCAGATTCACTGAAATCTAGACAAAAGGTTCTGAGTTGAGATCTGCAAAAATTGAAACAGAATTCAGAGTGTGTATTAAGACTGTCTGAACTCTGTACAGTTTCACAGAGTTACCTTGCATTTCAGCTCTGGAAGCAGGTGTAATGTGTGGCTCGACTCCCAGACTAAACACCTTACCAATAATACCCTTACTGGAACTTGGAGGAGCAGAAGAACATCGTGTTAAAAAATAAATAAATCAGTAAGCAGCTCATGAAAATGTTGTAGCAGTAGAAAAGTTTGACAGCCTTTTCACATAATCACTTTTTCCTTTACACTATTTTATGAAAGAATGCTTCTTAAATACGAGATCTTACAAACTTGAAATATTTCAGCATGCCTTCATGATGGTGATTTTGGAGAAAGGAATTAATTTCAAGATTAGACAGAGTATTATACAAGAAATCTGAGTTTAAAGTTTTCTAACCACAGCTATATTCTTAAACCATTTTTTAAAATACTTTGCAGCAAAATAAACCATGAATTAGATTTTCTCCCTCACAGACCCTCACACAATTTCTATTACTGATATCTCCATGATAAGCACATTATTTACTTACATCACAAGCAACATTAAATTGTTGGTTCTTTGTTCTGCTGTAAACATGAGTTGTTCTAGAGATCTTAAAATGTATTTAATTAACGTTCTTTGATTAGTTTCAAATGTCATTTCTTCCACAGTGATGCAATTTACATGAACTTAAATTTGTAGAAAAATCAGTGGGTGTTTACAAATTCAGAACATATTTTTATGAATGTCATGAAAGTGAAACTACATTAGTTTTCCTTTATACAACAGATTTTCACCACTTATTTTCCTTCTGATATTTGCCTACAGCAATTCCATGTGGTGAAGTGTTTCCCAGGAGGAGTTCTAAGTACTGGAAAGATGTGTTATTAGCCTTTATTTGTAACTTATGTAATCATTCTAATGCTTTACATTGTTCAGAGAAATATAATTCACTAACTGCATCCTAAAATATGCAGCTGAATTGGTTTGATCCATAGGGAACACACAATATTTGGCATGCCAGCTTTTATGAGTTTTGTCAGTTTTGCCATTCTTGCCTTGATGTGTTTTTATTTTGATGCTGATAGTAAATACCTTGCAGGTGAAAACCCTCTTTCAAAGAAATCCCACATTTACCTATATAGTTTGCAAGATCGTGAAATTCAGGTCTGTTGGCAATCAGTTCTTCTTTTGTTGGAATGTTTATTCCCATGTAACATGGAAATCTTATGGGAGGTGAAGCCACACGAATGTGCACCTGAATAAAAACACAATTTCCAAATGGTGCTATGAGGTGAAGTCCAGCAGATTGTAATAAAATATCAAAGTCCAAGTAATGCAAAAAAATAATTAAGAAAGGAACGCAGCATTTGACCAAAGTCATGGAATGGTTAAAAGTAAGATAACTTTCTTTTAAGATTTGAAGACAAGAAGAAAGATAAAGATAATTTTAGAATTTATCATTGAAATATTTCCTAATGTTCCATAAAGTTCAATCCTGATTTTGCTTCTGTTCTGTAGCATTCAATCCTTGACGCAGGTGTTTCAGTTTACAAAGTCAAACATCATACCAAACACTTCTGCTCCAGTGAAAGACTTGCACACTGTTTCAGTTAAAAAATCTGAATCGATTTAAAAAAAGTGTTGTGATGACTTAAAGCACATGCCTATTTACTGCAGTATGTGATTGTACCTAAAGCACGTGGCAGGAATACCATATCAATACCTTTTTTCTCATCTTACTTAATCTGTTTTCCATTCCAGTTTTCAGTTAGCACTTTATAAATGGAGACACGTTCCTCCCCTCTTAATCTCCCTTCCCCCCTTAATCTCAAAAACCAAAGCGAAAGAAACAAAAGAAACTTTTCAACTCACCATGACAAAAACACACACTAGCATTCTTTTTTTTTTCTTATGCACATTTGTACTTTTAAATAATGGAACAATGCATATTACAAATAAAGTCAAAACCCAGTGCTTTACCCTCCCATCAATCTTGTACTTAAATTTGTACTGTATAGACTAAAAATGAACTTACCTCTTTAGCTCCTGATTCCCTTAGCAGTTTTATTATGGGAGAAATAGTATTGCCCCTCACAATTGAATCATCAATGATAACAACTCGCTTGCCTTTAAAATTGTCAGACAGAACACCAAACTTCTTTGCAACACCAAGTTGCCGTAACCTCATATTTGGCTGGATAAAAGTTCTTCCTACATAGCGATTTTTACAGAGTACTTCAACATATGGCAGTCCACACTATAAACAGGAGACATTAAACAGAGTTAGTATCTATAAAACTGGTTATTCTCAGTTACTGTGCTTTAAAGAAACCTTAGGATTCAGTATGACTTCACAGTAGCCAAAAATCTTTGAAATATCTTTATAGAGTGGAATAATGACAAAAACCAAACAAGTGATGCAGATGACTCAGTAGGTGTGAGGCTACTCTAGTAGCCTGTACTGAAATGCACCATTACAAAAAAAGGTATGTATAGATATACTTGAGAAAAGAAAGCAAATTAACACAAACCTTTTGAGCATAACCCAGAGCTGCTGGAGTTGCAGACTCCGGAACAGTGCTGACCAGGTCTGCCTCCACAGGTGCTTCAATAGCAAGTTGCTGGCCGCATCTCCTCCTGACTGAATACACCATTTGACCTAAGAACAGCAATAAGTGTTTTTCCTGGTATGCATAATTCAGATTTCCTCTCAGATTGCTGTACATATGTCTGTGGTAAGTTGCAGGCATAGAAGTCAGTGAGAAAAATTTTGGAATTAATACACAGTCATTCACATGAACTCACTTTTTATTTCCTCCCATAATGTCATATTCTAACATTCACAACCCTATCATTACACAGAGAATTAAAATCCAGTTTGCCCTAATCAGGTAAGTAGAATTCCTGTGGATGTTACAAAATCTACTTACAGGAGCAAAGAAGAAGAAATTATGCCTGCATGTTCACAATGTGCATATTCTATTTTCAGTCTGTTTTCCTAAGCAGACTAAGTCTGTGCAATCATTCTGTCTGCCTCTGTCCACTTACTAATTCTGAATCAGTTGGCAATATTTACCTCACATTCATTAAGGCAGTAAGAAGCCTCGGGAGCTTTGAGGTCCTAAAAGTTTGGAACCAGGAGAGGAAACTGGAGGTATTGTGGTGAAATGAGGCAATGTAAAGGTACAGAGGACAGTACTACGGAACATGAGAGAAGTGGGGACAGTGCCAGGTATGAGTGTCCTGGCTAGTATCTCATCACTAACACAATTTTCAGAGGCTTCTACTGAAATGGAAATAAAGACATTAGACTGACAGTCCCAAATACTTAGGAAATTCATAGATTTAGAAGTTATATTAAAAGCATCTTCCTAAAGTAACCCCTTCTTCCAAAAAAACCACTAAGATAAAGTTGTTTTGCAGATTCTCTTTCATCAGTCTAATTATTAAAAGGTTTTCTAAGAACTAATACAGTTCTTAAAGTCTCTTGCTTTGAAGGGATATTTCCACTACCTTAATCATGTTTGTGGTTCTTTTCATCCTTTCCATGAGGCTACGCAGGCAGGCCTGACTGAAGCCATATAAACAGATAGGAACAGGAAGGTGATGATACATGCTCCTCCTGAGTGTCATATCTTCAAGAACTGTGGCAGCCCATCCTGTCCCAGTCCTGTCATGAAAGCTCACATCCATTGCCACCCTGCTATGGTCCCAGATCCTTTCTAGAGTCAGTTGTCCATCAGAATATAACCTCCCGTTATTTCGGGAGACAGATGCTTTGTACATTACATCTTCTTACCTTCAAAGATACTGTCTGGTCTTGCAAAATAAACATATTCAAAGATGCAGAATGCTGATGGATCTCCTTCTGGTCTTGGTACAACATCCAGTGTTTGGACGTCATACCTGGATATTTTCACGATCTCTCCAGGAAGCACCTCACGATAGTACCTTGAAAGAGAAATACACAACATTTAGAAATCTAGTTTTAAAACATAAACCCTGTTGGTCGGAAAATTGCTTTAGAACGATATTTTTCTTGTCTTAGGACTTGACTTGTTTTATGACCAATGTGGTAAGAGAAGCGACCTTTACTAAAACTGCCTGAATTAGTACCTAATAGCAATAAATTAATACTCTAATACCACAGAATTATGGTATTCTTCCCATATCTGAGATGTAATCCAGTACAAAGAACACAGAAAAATACACTCAGAAGAATGCTATACAGAATGGAATAAAAGACTACTGAAGTGATTACATTCTTTCCCAGTTTTGCTTTACATTTCTTTTTATTCAGTGATTGTGTTCTTAATGTAATTTTTCAATGTTTTCTGAGGATGCAAATTTACTTAGTAGTGTATTACCCAAATTCATATTTTTGTAATGTGTGATTAAGAAATTAAATATAACTGCTCCTTTTTTTGACATCTCCCAATGAGCCTTTAATCTCTTTCTGTTTAGAGAAAGTGTCCCACTTTTCTTTTTAAAGTATCTTAGGTAGGGAGGTAATGTGAATCTCACGTATTGGCTTTAATGGGTCTAACGTGTTTGCACCCATGGCCTGACAGTTTTTTGAAACAAGGAGGCTGACTGATGGCAGCATACGCTACTACTCAGGTTAGTCCAACCTGTAAGCTGCCATTGCAACCTTTTCTGTAGCTGAAGTATTACTTTGTAATACATGAATTCCACTGCTAACTATGCTAAAATTAAAATTAATATCTAGATTTAAAGCAACAAGTAAGAGGCATTCTCGAGGTTGTCTTTACTCTTACTTTCTGAACACATAATTATTTAACTTCCTTTACATTAACTCAATCAAGAAAATAAACTCTCAAAAGGCAGAATTGGCAAAAAAAAAAACCTCCAAACAGTCAACAAACTAATCCTTCATGTCTTTACATTGTCACAGATCATGATATTTGGCAATTTGAGGTATAATATTTAATTGCTGCTTGAGGAGAGCTTTCAGATCAAGTGAGAACCAAGTGAGAACACTTACTCTGCACCAATAGATAAAAAGCTACAGGATTCAGAGGAGACTACCCATCCTTCTGTTTCACTGTTATCTTTTCCTGAAATAAGAGATTTCTGTTATAGTTAGATTCCACAATTTTTGCTACCACACTGTATATCTAATACAGTACTTGTCTTGCTATGTTTTAGTTTGCCAACTGCTCAAATTTCAAATTGTAAGGTTTAGCATTCCAAAGCTTCTATAATATCATTTAAAAAAATGTAACTGCCATAAACTTGTTCTAGGCACAACTGATAGTAACAGCATCATATTCATGGTTCATATAGTAACAGCATCATATTCATGCTTCAGAAACATTGTCTCTCCATTATTTCAGATTTTCCCATTTATAGTTGAATTGCTCCAGATATACATAATTACTTTTGTTTGGACAAGAAATTCCATATTTTTTCCTATGTTAATTGTGTCAAGAGATAGAGCCTTTTGACTACAGTGGATACTGGACTGAACTCCAATAAGGATAGTACAGGCACAGAACAGATCAAACCAAATATCTGTATGCTTTAAAAATCTTGACATTTTTTCTTGTGGTTAAAATTACCAAATTTTACGACGCTACAAAAGCATTTACTTGTGTGCCTTTGAATTATTTTATTTTTATACAAATGAACAGATTTTAATCTCACTTTAGGGAGATTGCAAATGTTGATTTGCAGGCTAAATAAGAGCTCATGGATTTTATTCCCATCAGTTGATGTGAGCACTTGGAAAACAGAAATACACTGTCTGTAATCCAACACTATTTGACTGTTTTATCACAAGAGAAAGGGAGAAAACTGACTTTTTTCTGGACTGGATATAGTCCTGGGTAAACGGCTCCAAATGGCTCTGCTTGAGTGAGCAGGCTGGAGCAGATGACCTCCAGAAGTCCCTTCCAACCTCAGCTGTGATTCTGTTCATCCTTGCTTTCCTATTTTGGTGATAAGAACTTTGTGTAATTTTCAGAAATACTCTGTTACAGTTGGGCTGCCTAATTCTGACACTGTCATCAGGCAACTGGGATTCACTTTTGCTGAGAACAGGAAAGATGTCAGCAGACTTCTTACAAATTACTTTTTCCTTACACCACTTCTGTTTGGAATTTACAAAACTGACTTTTGCATTACATGTTCCTATTTCTACTTCAGTAAATGCAGCTGTAATTACTTAAATTGATGGCTTAATACACTAACTGTATGTATGTGCATATTCATATATACATATAGGTGTACGAATGTGAGTATATACATATGGTTTACCTTTTCCATTCATGTCCCCTACTGGAATAAGGCGACCAATGCAGAGTGGGCGATTCCCGTATGGATCACGTACTGCATAGATTATGTCTTTATGCATAATTAGCAATGAATATGAAGTTGGAGTTTCGTTCATTAAATTTTTAATTCTGCAATGAGACATAGGTGAACATAATCAGGTGTTGCGGATCATGTTGAGAATAGATTGGTGATCTTGCTTCTGAAACCTGTAATCCTTACCTTGCTACCCAGTCAGCAGTGTCGTCATTTTCTAGAGGAGGTGTGAAAGCCAGCAGCTGGGTGATCAATTCACTGTCAGAACTGGTTGACAGTCCTACACCATGCCGCATAAGCTTTTAAGACACACAAAAAAAAGTAGTAATCAGTAGCAAAGTACTTGTCTTGTCATACCTTTGCCTTGCTTCAGTGCAGGAGTATGTCCTGCAGCTTTTAGATGGAACTTCAGAAAACAGATTTCACAATGAAACATCTGCTAAATTTTAAGCGGGTTCTTTAAAACATACTCCTCCAGCCAAATACACTATAAAATCTGTCATTTGATGATCTCCTTATGTTTATGTCCTGACTGTGCTCATGATGAATTTTGCAAGCCAGAAATACAAGTAAAGAGAATATTCCAAACAAGAACATTTTGTATTACAATTACCTCACCTAACTATTATGTCTCTCTTAACTCTAAACATATGATCATTATGAGTTAGTTTTCTCACTTGACATACAGGAGTGTGACAATTAGTCTACAGGACTGGTGAGTTATGCCCTAAACCAATTACAAATGTCTACTCTTTTTTGGAACCCCACCCCAGTCTATTTTGATTATGATGCTCTTTCACAACTCACTGTAGATTGGCATTAAGTACTCATCATAGCAAACTTTTTGCTCATTGCTGTTTCATACTCAGAAATGAATGATACTGGAGTCTCCCAGGAGATACTAACCTTCCTCCTCAGTCGTACAGCATTTGTTAGTTCCCCATTGTGTGCCACAGCGATCTTTCCATGAAGAGTTTCTACGACGAAAGGCTGGCAGTTCTGCAGCTCGGAGATCCCCGAGGTAGAGTACCTGGTGTGCCCAATACCAAGGTTTGAAACATACAGCTTCTTCAGGCTGTCTGCATTGAACACGTGATTTATAAGACCCATTCCCTTCAGGAAAAAAAGGAAAAAAATTGTTGTTCTGTTGTTTTGTTTTGTTGGCAACGTGCTCATTTCTCCTTGTGTTTGTTCATGGTACTGCATTAATATTCTGCTAGAGAGAAATAACCTGAAACCCACAGGCAAGAAAGAAGCTGAATAGGTGTCACAATGATATGTCAGATCCCACTACTCCTGTTCTTAGACAACACATTATACATTTTCGTTCTGAGGATTTCCACTGAACAATCTATTTCCTGACTAAAAATGCATCCTTCGAAAAACGCAACCAAAGTGTTACAGTGTTTAAAAATACAAGAAAGAAGAAATGTCCAAAGGGAAGGAAAAGAAGAAAAAAGATGCAAAATTCTCTACTTAGGGAATACTATTGGCAACTTAGCGATATATATGATTTACTTTTATACTGGTCCATGATAACATTTATTAGATTGCAGTCATTCTCATTTATCAGATCGCACTCAATGTTAGGAGCAAAGCATTTTTTCTAGAGGATTTTCTTGTTTACTTAAAAAAAAATTTCATACATCCAGGTTGCCTTCTATTTAAAGCAGAAATGCGTCAAAGCTTTTTAGTCAGCTGTCAGGAGCTTCTTATGGCAACAAGCACTATGTGGAGACAAATTAACAGCAAGAATAGTCTGAAAAAAAAAACCTGCACACAGTAGAAATTAAGACTGGATTCCAAACCCTCCTACCACTCCAGTTTCTTGTGCTGCCTGTGGAAAATATTTACATCCTTCTAAGCCTCTGTTGCCCTATCATGTATGGTAATTGCGATGTACATGAAATCACACATGGTAACACTCTTCTAGGATCTGCAAAGTTACATGGGAGAGATTGGAAAGTCACGACTGGTTCACGGCCTGTGCTGTGGGTACACTAACAACACGGTGGGATAGTACAGGGAGGAAGGAAATATATTGAATTGTTTGCAGAACTCAACCAAAGCAGATTAAAGAAAGCCAGGCTTTAGAGTATTTTGTTCTTTGACTGGTATAGAATCAAAATACCAAAAGATTGTGGTTGCACATATGGTTTTAGGGTACTTGCTGTCAAGTTAAAAAGTTATTGCCTCAAACATTCAAACTGATGCTTTTGCTTTAATGGTTCAGCAAACTTTATGCCAAATCAAATGTCACCTGTTGTCTCACGGATGACATGAAGTCTGCCTAGAGTCTGTACCACATGCAGAAATGCAATCGTGCTCTCATTTTATTAGGCCTACTTATCCCAACAGGAGATATGGCACTTCACAAGTCCAATGTTAATTGATGTGGCTATTTGAAGCACTGCAATAGGTTAAACAAATGATGCTATTTCAAAACACATTTGGTGACACAAGTACATTATCTTCAATATGCATCTTGAAATATTTCGCTGATTTAGATCACGTCTCCGGGACAATGAATGTGAATTACACCAGTATAAAAATTCCTAGTGAATACAATCTTATTTCTGTATGTTCCAAGTCTGGTATATACCAGAAAATGATATTATATCGACTTTAATACAGATTTTTCTGCATATTCAAGCATGCAACAGTAAGACAAAGCCCTTCTTCTACTAGTATCACTACATCTATACAAGAGATGTAAGTTTTTCCACATCTTGGGCTACTACTACAGCTATGATACTAATTTTTTCTTCCACAAATCTGGCTGAAAGGCTCTAACAGACAAATCTGGATGAGTCTTCCGGAAGAGTTTAAAACAAAGGATTAAAAACCTTTGTCAGGGGCTATTAATCCATTGTCAGAGGCTGGTAACAATCAGAAAGGAACACATACCCATGCCTTAGGTGGTCCACTTTGTACTCTAATCTATTGGCTTAATCTGTTGACAAAGGTGAGCTTCCACTAATGCACAGTGTTGTAAATCGATGCAGTGAGCAGCAGGCAACTATTCCATTCTGTTTTTTTCTGCTATGAAGAATAGGCAGCTGGTGTCTGGAGGACAAATGGACACAGCGGCATCTTCACTGCTGACATTTTTTCATGTCAGCAGTTTACACGTCAGAATCCTAAATGTATTTTCACCAGTGTAATAGACCCAAATGTTTGTTACATTAGCATCATTTCCAGGATTATACAGGTCATATCTGTTGTACTCCACAGGCTCTTTATTACACTGTGGTTATTATATTTTTGAAAAGTGTTGAGGCCAAGAAAGGTATTTCAAGGCTAAGAGAAAACATCACATGCTCTGAATCTCTTAAAATATCAAACCTGATACGACATGAAAGTCAATTACATTCTTAGCATGACAGTTAAGTATGTCAGCTTGGTAACATGGAAACTCTACAGATTATTCTACTGTCTGCTAGAATTTCATTCTGATAAGTAATTTTTACTGCAGGATTTATTTTTTTTAAATCTCACTTTAAAAGAAAGTTGCAATTTTGGTAAGCCTTAAGGTAAGCTGAAACCCAAGCAGAAACAGGAAGGAAGAACAGATAACACAGTGTGGAAGTTCAGAAAATAGGCATTTAAAAGTGTGTAGGGGGCAGGATGAGGCTGCAAGTAACAGATAGGAAGGGGGGAAATTCCAGAAGAGGCGACAAACACAATGCTCAAGAGAAAAGACTGTGTACAAGGCATTGAGCAGTCATGCAGATATGCATGGTGCTGCAGCAAAACAGTTCTTACTCTTAAACTGATTTGAACAGCTTAATTAATCTTTCTCAGAAATGCCTAAACATAAAGATGAACTGCCTTCTGATGGTGGTCAGAGAGCACACTCATATCAAGAACTGCTCCACAGTTTTGTTTGCCAAAACAGTTTTATATCCAGTCCCCTGCTCTGCCAGGATTTAATAGGATGATGATTATTCTTTTCCTGGATGAGCAAAACCAATCCCTGGGCATGCAGGGATTCTCCTGGCATATTACTTGAGGCTGTGGCCATTTAGTGGCTTTTAACTTCCCATGGAATTCTCTCAGCTTGAGAAAGATTGGGTGACCTTCTCAAATTTGCATTCAATCATTTACTCTGTTAACGTTTACCCATGGGTGAAGTAGCTGCCACTTCCTCGATCCTCACTAAGCTAAGAATTAGTCATCCATGTGGTTGTGCAGAACCTGCACCTATTTTTCATTTCTCTTTCTCAAGTTGCATTGGTGCACTCTTCCAGATCTCTAGAGTTAACAATTTAGGTACAGGTGGACATTGGAAAGTACCTTTTAAGATAACAGTAGCCTGATCTGGATAATTCTTTGTGTCTGCTACTATGTATGTGGCTACACTTAGCATGGATAACATTGGCAGATCTGTTTTAAACATGAGCTTAAGACAGAAATTGCCTAAATAACACAATTAGATACTCTCACTCTGACAAAGCCAAAACAGCCACTGAAACCACGCTGCTTCCCCCCTTTCTAATTATTCAGCTTCCTTGCTGAAACAAGCATCTCACTTGGGCATCTACAAAACATTTACATTCTACCTTGTGCACTTTGAATGCCTGGGACGACTCTCCATCACTTGTCACAATTCCAGCACTTTCCTGGCCCCTGTGGACAAAATACAAGCAAACATGAAGGACAGAAATGCTTAGAATGAAACACCATACTATACTATGGATCAGTGGTTTTTCGTCTATTCTTTACAACATGAAATTTTAAGGTAAGTTTATTTGTTGTTTCATTGTATACGCTTGTAATCAGAATGGCAGCTTCTTGCCCATGCTGTGCTCTTTTTTTCAAAACAGTCACATAAGGTTTGTGCCTAAGCCCACTGAATTCAGTGGAAATCTTTCCATTAACAAGCACCAGCTCAGCCTCTTACTGAAGTCCAATTTCAGCGTAGGCATAAAACAATAGCAGAAGTTTAATCTGAAAAGCCACTTTGCAGTGCTAGTACTCCAGGCTCTAGCTAGCAGTTGTCTCTATAGCATTACTCTATTTCTGTTGGGGTTTGTCTTAAGAAACTGATGGTTTTGCTTAAGGGAATGCATTTCTTCTCTCACTGATCACCTATGCAAATTTCTTACACTCTCACACTTAGGCAATCAAACTAGCATTTACACCACTAACTGTTATCTGGACCCTCTGACAAAGTGCTTGAAAACATAAACCTAATATTGGGCATAGCAGCTTCTGAACCATAGCAAAACAGTTCTGGTGTACAGCATCACTGAAAATGGAAGTGCTTCTGCTATGGCAGACCAGTCTCATGCTAGCAGCTGTGTTTTGCTAAGCAGAAGAGCCCTACCAGCTAAGTGACAGCATTTTCCCCAGCCTGCTGCTTCTCCTCCCAGCTGTCTTCCCTGACTCTGCACAGGGCCCATCCGGCGCCTGCCCCAGACCGCAAGCAGCATGACTCCACTGTGCTGGCCTGCTCAGATCCCACTGCATTCTCATACATAATGAGGAGTGAAAGACATTTTTTCTTAGAAAATGAACCTCTTAGAATATTTTTAGAATATTAGAAGCTGCTATTCATCCATTAGACTGGTTTAACTCAACTGAGGAATTACCTAGTATAAGCCATAATAAAAGTAGGTGCAAACCTACATAACAGATTCTAATCTACAACTGAAGATTTTCTCTAAGCCCTAAAATCCTTTTATTTGTTGCTAGCCCCAGTTCTGTGTACAGCAGCATTTAAAGAACATTTGCTCAAAGAAAGTAGAACAAAGCAAACTTCATACATATCTGAATGAATTCACTCTACAACTGACATGAATGATCCCTGAGGAAAAAAAAAATCAGAGATAAGAACACCCTTAAATACATTTATTTTAACTCAGGAAGATGTCCTGTCTCTAAACATAATGACTGGCAGTAAGATTAAGGGTTGATACACCACATTTAGCAACTTCTAATTATATTTCAATACTACAGATGATTTCCAGATCAATATTGATACTGTCCCTTAAAACACCACCAAAATCAAACAGAGGGAGAGACGCAAACATCCTGAATGAAAGGCCTTTGCAAGTAGGTAGCTTACATCTTTTATGTAGTGCTAATGGAAGAAGAGTAAGCACGAGCAAAAAGGACGTGAGGAGCTTACGCCATTTTACCTATTTAGTGATTTTTAAGTATGCAAGCATTTTATTAACTCATCGCTGGTAGTAAATGAACAGTAAAAATGCATACACGTGCCCACCAATTTTACAGCAAATGCCACTTGGCCACGCAATGGTGAGACTCTGCATCATGCCCACGTTGCTGCCACACCGCCCACAACGCCTCGCAGCCCACGCAGCGGCCGGCAGCAGCTTCACATTGCTGGCAGAGAGGAGCTGCTGCGGTGCTCACACACAGCGCCCACGCACTGCATCCACACAGCCTGTCCCCAGCATGGGGTGGGTGCAAGCACAGCTTTCTTTCTGCGCCCGTGTTTTTCTACCTCAAGGCAGAAAGCCAGTGCAACCGGCTTTGTTGCCTTGATGGCAGCGTGGTGGTGACACAGGCACCATTTTCCACACGGGAGGCCGAGAGGCCACTCCAGGGGCCGTGCCAAGGGCCGGCTGATGGCAATGCAGTCACCGAGGGCCCGCTGGGGCTCTGGGTGCCGGCACGGAGCTCAGGGCGGCCTGCAGCCCACAGTGCTCGGGGTGGCGCGCGGAGCCGCTGAGAAGCAGGCGCGTGGTTGCCTAGGGAACCAGATCTTGGCTAGAAATAGTGAATCATTTCCAGGTCACTCTCAACATGGAGAGTGGAGCGGGGAAGCACTGGACTGAGGAGGAGGTTAAAGCCTTGCTAAGCATCTGGTCAGAGAAAAGCATCAGGAAGCAGCTCCACGGCACCCTGAGGAATAAAGGAATATTCATCTACATTGCCAAAAGGCTGCAGGACTTAGGAGTTTGCAGAGATTGGAAACAGTGCCGGGCAAAGTACAAAAACCTGAAGTATGAATACAGAACGGTTAAATACGCCCGCAACTCCGGGGATGCCACTAAAACCATGAAGTTTTTTCATGACCTGGATGCCATACTGCGATGCGAACCTGTCGCACACTTGGCCGCCGAGGGGAACAGCAGGTGCTCTGCCACCGAGACGCGGCTCAACGCCAGCCCCGCCGCAGACAGCAGCCAAGGTAAAACTCTTTCTGCTTCTATTTCCTCCCTTTGCTTAAAAACAACTCACCAAACAAAAAGCCCCCAGCCCTAGGCAAACAAGCCCACAGCCTAAGTTTGCTGGCTCTGTGCTGAGGCTGCCCAGCCCAGCAGTGCTGTGAGAGCAGCCCCAGACGAGATGCACTCCGGCGCAGGGCAGAACATGTTAGCACCCACCAGTGCTGAAGCCTGTAAATACAGCGTAATTCTCACCGTATCATGCTAACCACTTGCAGTAAAGCCTCCGTAAGTACTCGCTGGTGTCAAGGCTCCCGCACGGAGCTCAGAGATTAAACTAAGGAAAGATGGTTGTGTGTGTTGTTCTTTTTTTTCCTTTAACATTCATTTGTGATACTTTGGAACCATGACTATTAGAGCTCAAGTTCTAAACTTAAAGAAAACTGAAAGTAGATGTGGAAAATGTCATGATTATTTCAAAAACTGTTACTTGTGACACAATTGAAATTTCTAATTTTTATTTTTACTTCCCTGTGATTGAAATTTCAGCTATGATGACTAAAGGCAAATTAAATTATTCTGTAAGTGATTAACTTCATTTTTGACAAATAGAGGGATGTCTAATAACTTCTGATCAAAAATTGTAATGCGCCAAGGAAAATAAAAATCATCATGTTTGTCTGAATACTCTGAGGCAAAATAAGTAAATACAACTGCTCCTATTCTGAAGGGTTTTTTGCCAAATTACTTGCATCTCTTCTTTGATTCAGCCCTCTCTATATACACATTTAAGCTGTGCTTAACATTTCATTAGGGTCAATCTGCTATTTGACAGCACTCAAATCTCCTCATCACGTCCTGAATGTCACTGAAGCACAAGCTCCAGTAATAGTTATAAGTATCAAAATAATATGGCTACAAAGAGAAATTCAAAGATTAGCTCAATTTGTTCCCTCAGTATATACCAATTTACATTAATTAAGACTGTGAATCTTTTTAAAGAAAAGCAAACAACAAACCCACTAAAATACTACTAAAATAGTATTAGAGGAGATTGCCAAAGGCACAGAGAGGTGCTGGACACCTCTCTGTGCCCTTGTACTCTTCCAAGGCTCCTTCTACGATACTGTCTTACAGGTCTGAGAAAAAGGAATTAACATTTCTCTAGCAATTGTTTACCTTAGCTAAAAGCTTGACCTTAATTTGTCATCATTAGCAGAAAGCCTCTAATCTGTCACAACTGACTTAAAATGCCAATTTTATACTATCTTAACACGTGCTGTCTGCACTATGTATTGCTACTACAATCCATTTTTGTTTTTAAATATGCAGAACTGAGAGCCAAATCTGTGGCTGATACAAGCTGTTACGCTCCTGAGGAGGACACAAAGCTAAACTAGAGCCCCTCCTCTCAGGATCTGGCCTTAGGTTATCCTCTGTGTTTTGATGCAGTTTGCACCAACTGTTAATCCCAATTCTCATCTGCTTTAAACCTCCTGAAAGTTTAAATCAGAAAAGGTTGATTGCAGTTATGAATCCCAAACTAAAAAAAAATATTAAAATAATTATGTCCACCAGGTGAGACATGCTTCATTTTGAAGCACTGGCACAATCCAGTTTTAAAGGTGGTATAATGAAATATACCTCTGAAATGCACAAACATTTCTGTTACGTCCTTTACAAAAAGAAAAAAAAAAAAAAAAAACATAAAAACCCAAACTATTTTATGGATAAATACAAAGTAAATGAAACTAATTGTAATAATGTAACACAAATGGTAACAATTTAAATGCAAAGATTCCCACAACCATAATTTAGCCACAATGGAAACACACTAAGGAATAAATGTGTCCTGTAGCTATGCAGCATACATCCATCTGTACCATGGGACAGAAAGAATGTCCGTGAGAGCACCAGCTTTCCTCATTTAAGGACACAAGCCAAGCAAATAGAGCTGCTTTAGGGGCAGAGTTTTTTTCCCCTGCCATCAGAGTTGCGGTGGCTACAAAAAGACAAGTTGCTAAGCTCAGTGCTTTGAAATTCAGTTCTAAGGCTGAAGTGGCATTTGTGGCTGTGCTGCTTCTGGTCAGAAGTGTCTCATGGGGGCAGATGTGAATGTGGCACTCCCACAGATGGCAGTGTGACTTTCCACAGCCCGCTACGCTTATCTACCATGAACCTCCCAGCTCCTCTGCTGCCTTCAGGAGGAAAGGGGCTGTTTCATACAATTATCTCCTATTAAGACCTATGTACGTGTGTCCTTGCAAGCGTCCTCCTGAATTTCACCTCTTTAGCCACTGAAAGTTACAGGAGAGGTGGAAGGTACAGTCCTACCCCTCTCTCTTTCAAAAGGGGCTAAGAAGCCTTATTTTAACAGCTAGAGGAACCCAAGGCTTCTGCATTGCACAGGAGGAGCAGCAACAACAAAAGACTATCAGAAAACTAAAACCTGTGCCAAATAATAACATTCACTATGCACATCTTATTTGGAGAACTTAGCTGTAGTAACATGTTATTTAAAATGCACAACACAGACAGTGCATGCTTCCAAAAAAACTCCTTCATTTTTACCATTCTGCATAGTCTCAGTCTAAATATTCATACTCATCCTTCATATAAAGCTACAAAGCAAGGTTTGATTCTTTCAAATACTAGGATATGGGTGGGGAGGGAAAGGAAGGAGAATAAGGGAAAAAAAAAAAAGGACTACTTCTATGGGACTGAATGGTGTTTCTGCAGTGTTTTCCTGATTTTTTTTTTTTTTGTAGCTTATAAAGTCAGTTTTCTTTTGAAAGTAATTTAGATAAGCTAATAGTTAAAATCACAATTAAATCTAAGAGAGAGATGTCTGAGGACAAACTCGCTTTCCTTGTCCTTCGCTTTACAACAGCAAATGTAGAAAAAAATCTAATTTCTGTTCAGTCAGAACAGAAATGCATCAGCAATGAAATTGTTAGACAGCTACTAGAAATACAAAAAGATCCTACAGAAATACCACTTGAAAATGCCACTCATACATACTTCTCCATGTCTGGACTTAACATTAAACTTGCCATTCACAAATATCCTAGATACATAGGTTTTTCTTAATAAGAGAATGCAATATGTGCATGTAAACTTTTTTGCTCATCAAATACTTCTTTTCCATCAAATATTCTTTCTTTCAAATAGAGCACACTTTGTGTTTTCTGTTCTTATTTGCTTACAATATTAAACAGTTTATTTTTAAAGTGTACCGCGTAAATAAGGCTTATTTATCCCAATGCCCACGTGTGGCCCATTCAGTGGGACTCCAACAAAGAATTTATTTCCTTCGCCATAGTTTCCTTTGCAGCTCTCAGGCAGATAAAACACAAGGCCTGGCACCAGGGGTGGAGGCAGGACCACACCTTTCTTTCAGTCAAGCCAGCCACAGGGGTTACAGCTTCTGCCAGAGAAACAAGGCGGACAGCTGGCAGTAGTTAGAGATCAGGCCACAGCATCTATGAGTCATTCTGGGTCTTGCTGAAAGTCGGAAGGATTTAGGATAATGTTTTCAAATGAATCTAAATGCAGTTTTCAATTTCACCTACGTCAGGGATGCCACATTCCATCAGGACTGCACCTTGTCACTGCTTGCTGTTACAAATTATTGCAATACTGCTGCACAGGTTGCTTTGATCGATGTGACCTACCTGGTTGGAAATGAGAGCAGCTCACTCAGCATAACCGCAAAATCATCATTTCAAACTTCCTGTCCACACAGTGGGTTGAATACAGCACAATTTAAAAGTCTGTCTTCTGTGAAAATTAAGCTGACTCATAACTTGAGCTACATATGCTGCTTTCCAAATGCATGTAGCAATTGCTATAATGCTGCTTGTTAAAGAAAGGTAGGAATGCAATACTTTAAAAGCTACATTGAATCCAGTCGGCTACAAGTATGTCTGCTCTCAAGTCAAAGTATTTTCCTGCATTCCGTGTGCCATTAATCCCTAGCTTTCCTGAACTCTTTGCTGAATATTGTTATTTTCTTCCTATTCTTCTCTAAACTTTTTGGAAATTTTTGTTTGGATATATAAATGGATTTGTGTTTATCTGAATCCATGTGCAAAGTCTACTTCTTGTACGTCTCTTACTTTACATTCTCTGCTTTCAAACTATACTTTTAACGTGCCACCTCAAATACCTACAATCAGAAAAGTATATGGGTCACTAGAATCAAGTCAGTTTCTACAAGAATTTTAAAAGAAAATACATTTTGAACAGGCTTTGTATGTAAGATGTGAAACAATTTACCTCCTACAACTCCTGTCTCTTCATGAGGACAGGCCAAATCAGTTTAAATTTAATTTAAATGCAAATTAAGTGTGGAGGTTACAAAGTTAATAATTTCATTGTGTATGGACATTTTCACTTAAACTAGTATCAGCTAATTTTGTCCATACCTATTTTTCATCTGAAAACTCTTTCCTTCCCAGGTGAATTATCAGTTTCTTTAGAAGACGATGAGGATGCTCCAGGAGATCCACTACTTTTTATGTCACATGTCAGACCAGTTCAACTAGGTATAGTATGATGGAGTAGAGATTAAAAATTAAATGCATAGCTTTGAGAGCTTTCAGAGCATTTTCAATAGCTTGAATATGCCATCATTTCATTTCTGATCAACAAAGCTTTAAAATAACCACACCATTGCACCTTCTCCTTCCTAGTCTTAGTACTTAGCAGTCTTGTGCACTAAATACTGCTCACAGCACATGATATTCCTCCTGCTTGACCACCACTCCCACTCAAAACACATCCCATGCTATGGCTTAATCATATTAACCACATCGGTTTTGTTAAATGCTAGTGGAAAGCATGCCAAATGGTAGCGTGTGATCCACATGTCAACTTGTGGATTTTCTCCAACTCATGTAACTTCTGCTTAAAGTAGTATGAGTGAATGGCCTGAGCCACGAGAGCAGTGCAGAGGTGTGACCTCTCCTACTGAGTAATCCAGATTCACAGTGGTCTTCACAGTAACTATGTCCTCTCTCCATGCAAAGGGTGGTGAACAGTGCTTTAGTCCAACCAAGCATACAACAATGCAACTTGAAACTGTCCAGTAGGACTCCTATAGGAGTTCTGCTAAAGAAAGTCATTACAGAGCAAAAGTACAAATCTGTCAAGCTATAAGGAGAGTGAAAACCCTAGATGTGAGCCCCCTCAAGGGGCTGCTGAAGACAACAGAGAGATCTGAATATATTTCGGGGAGAATCAGAGAGAACTGATGAGCTCATTCGTTGCCTGGATGAACAGCAGTACTGTCCTGCATTTCCCCAAGTGCTCTTTTCACTTCTGACATGCCCGTTATGCCCTAGTGTATATCGCAGTCCAGGCTCAACTGTCACTACATAATCTCCAAAGTGCAATATTCTGAGAGAAAATAGGGCCCCAGCTAAACCTATGGCTTTTAAAAGGTACACTACACTCCTGCCTGGCGTAACAAGAAATTAAAGATGAGACAAGAATACCACATGCAACTGTATACACATATATATATAACCAAAACTTTTCTTTCCATATCTGAAACAGTTCACAGGAACAGGTCTGTGTTATTCATCAGCGTTCTTACAGCATACTGCCAAGCAGATTTGTTTGGCCTGTTAAAAACTTTAGTTCTGGGAAAACTGCTTTCTACAAAGCCAGCATAACAACTTAAACTGCATAGGCTCTCAAGTATGTACTGATACTAAAATGTCTTATCTGGTGACTCTCTTAATCTTTAGATTTCAGATACTAGTTCAGACACCGCTGAAGAAAATACTGAGCCCTTCATACCTACGTTGCTTAATACTTTGGTTTCATTTCAGCAGATTGCTCACTTTTTCATGTTGAAGAAGCTTAGAAAAATACTAAATATGGCACATACACCTTTCTGATTAAAAAAAAAAATCTGGATATCCCATGTTAACAGTTTTACAAGCATTTTTAAACTAATTTGAGCTGAAATGCTGTTAAGACATAAAAGAAAAAATTATAGTGACCATAACCACTTTGCCTCAAAGCCCTGCTTCCGGGTAAAATATTTTGATTTATAGTTTTGTTTTTTTTTTTAAGAGAATGAGGAACGAACCAACCAAGCATTTTCCATTCTGCTCTACTTGCTCTGCATATAGTAGAATGAATGAGCAATGCACTGAGTCACTAGAACTCATTCAAACTAATGTTTGCAACCGAAAGTGAGCTCAGTTGCAAACGAACTTCATAATGAGAAATACTGGACTACACAAGAACTAAAGAAACCTTTTCCCTTCCAAACTACCCTATACTGTATTGGTTTGACTGAGAAATGCGGAGCCAATGAAGGGAGTACCCTCTGTTCTTCCCCTGGGGCTTTTCCCTCTGGTGTCCACAGTGCTCTCTGATAGTGAAGAATGAACTACTTTGGAAACACAGATAGGTGAAATACTCCCAGTAACACCGAGCAGAGACTACATCAAGCTTATCTCGTTCTGACAGTTGACAACCACAGCAATTCCTATGGTTGCATTCACATGTAAGCTAGCATTTTCCCTCAGGAAGAAATGAAGAAGGCATACGTCACCTGAAAATTACCCTTCCCAATAAAATGTCGGCAAGTTGCCTGCTGCAGAGTTTCCATTATCACAGGACAAACAGGAAAAAATATTGGTATTTCTTAGTACAGCTTTCTCACAACTAGAATGAATTACAAAGACCAGCAAAGAATGCCTGTATCTGGGACAACATCATCCCCAGACAGATTATTATACTCAACTATGTTCCACTGCTGCTGCATGTGCAAGCAAAGGTCAGATATTTTTGCCATCACACAAAGCCCACTGACTATAAAGTATCCAACCCCCATAGTCCAGCTTGCCCTGTTAGAGTAAGACATTTGCAAAAGCATTTTTGACTTCAGTATGATTGCAAATAAATGTCAGTTACTGTGGACTTTCACGTTTGCTCTCTTTGATAAAGCATTGGAGGTTTTTTTTTTTTTTAAAGTTTCTTTTGAAAAGATTTGTCAAATGCATGAAAATTAACTTCCCAAACTGATTTGATAATCAATCAAAATGAAGTCTTTAAGCAAATTAATAATTAAAAATGAGGAAATATTTTTTAAAATGCAAGAGATCATATTTCAGTGTTAACAGAGATTGTATGACATCTCCTTTATCTCCTAACGTTAAAAAAAAAAAAAAAAAGCTGGAGACTGGAGACAGTAAAAAAAAAATAGTTCTACAGAATAAAAATCTCAAATTGGCATTTTTCATTTAAAAAAAATATTTTTTTTTATCACTGAAATCGTGATGTTTATACTGACCTACACTGAAAAACGGAGCAGTTTTTTACCACAAGAACCACGCTCATTATCACATAGATGTCCCTGTGTGACTCAAGGCAAAAGTCTCTATTTCTCCCCTTCCCACAAAAGGGTGCTTTGTTTGGAATTAAGAATCGGATTCTTCAGATCCTTGCCCAATTTGAAGCTCTGCATGTATGTAAAACCAGAAGCATGAGATGAATGCAGGAAGTTAAGTCTTTATGGTAAAAAAGTCATTAGGAACTAGCATACTTCATCCTCATTTCTCTGTCCTTTCCCTACCCCACCTACCTAATGCAGGTAACCTGTGTCTGTGTCTCTCCCCTACCCCACATGATGCAGGTAATCCACCGCCAGCAGTAGAGGCTTCCAAAACACCGGCTTTCATTCCAACAGTAGCAAACGAAGGAGGAAAACACTGGACTGTTAATGAAGTCAGAGCTCTGATACACATATGGTCAGACAAAAATATCCAGCAACAACTGGAGGGGACAGTGAGAAACAAAAGAATATTTGAGCAGGTTGCTGCTAGACTTCAAAAGTTCGGAATTGACAGGGACTGGAAGCAGTGCAGGACAAAATATAAAAATCTGAAACATGAATACAAGAGCATAAAAAATGGCCAAGACTCAGGGAGTACAAGTAGAAGCATGAAATTTTTTAATGAACTGGATGCTATTCTGGGGCACGGTACCATGGAACAAGCAAGTAAATCAGATAATGAGGAAAGTGAGAGGCCTCCAGAATGGACAAAAGCAAAATCAGGAAAGGACTCCATGGGTAAGTACTCCAGCTATCCACATATCATTTAAAATTTTTAGTTTAAAATTTTTTGCAACAAGCTTAAAAAAGGATCACAAAAAACAAGCAGATAGATGAACCAATTTGCTGGGTGGGGTGGTGAAGGAACCCAGAATAGAAACCTACTGTTTTCTCCAGTAGTTCACTTAATATTATTCAGTGATTGCCTCCAAGCAATTTTTTTATAGAACTAAGAAACAAAAAGAGGAAAACAAGACGAAGAGAAAGATACACAGAGAGACAATTGTAATCAAAATCAAGTCTGAAGAGGCTGTTTGCAGCTTAGATAAAAAAGGATCAGAGAGATGGTCAGACTGCTACTGGACAAATGAAGATATTGAGCAAAAGAAGTCTATAGCTATAAACAATAGTTAAAAAATAATGTTTATTTTTCTTATGTTGTCCAATAAATTCAGTTTTACTCAAAAGGCTAGGTTCCCCAACTTCTGAGAGAACTATTATACAGTATTGTATTATATAGCAGAATGACTGGCATAAAGAATCCTGGCAGAACTGCTCCTTGTTTTAGTGTGCCTATTGACTGATAACTTCACACTGGATGGACTAATAAAGAATTAGAGAAGACCGATGAACCTACACTGCATAAGAGTTATTTTTTTTTTTTTTGTACGTATGTACAAGCAGGAACAAGCATGTTGTTTAATAACAAAATTACAATTAAAACCATTTATTACACAGTAAGAATCCTACATGGTGGAGGATATTATGGCCAAAAATATAAGCCTAGCGGGTTAATGGAAGAAGTCAATGAAGAAAAATGTAGCTCAAAGATGAGTGGATAGTCTGATCAAAAACTATGAGAGCATTCTGGGAGAAGTTTTGCTTTTCAGTTGCTGTTTCTAAACTCTTGGTCTACGCATCTACTACTGACTGCTGGCATAAAGAGGATCACAGGTTGGATGGCTCATTTGATTTGACACAGCACAGCTGTTCTTCTGTAGAACACAAATGCAATACCCTAATTAACATAGCATTATTTACACAGAAATACCTGGAGACACAGGTGAAGAGGACTCTGTTAGTAATTTGTCTGAAGACCTACAGGTTGCAGATATAAAGAAAGTTTCTGACTCAGGTAAACTGAAAAGTCTTCTATTTTATATAAATTCCTAAATTTAGTAACCTCAGATAGATTTCTAAAATAAGTGTGCATTGTAACAACAGTCAGAAGATGTAGAGGCCTTCAAAACAAAAGATATCACAGTGATAACCATACTTCTAATAACTACAGGCACATGTGTGCACATTTACAGTGCTCTGCTAAATTTGATAAAAACAGTCTAGCAAATAATCCTTCTGAAGATTTAGGGCCCAAGAAATAAAGAAGCTGTTGACTTAAGGAAGTTGAGCATAATGTATTACTGCATTTACTTAAGCAGTACATCCCCAAGGCACAAACTTATTCATCTCCTGTGCATAGGCTAATACAGAATTCTCATTTTCACAATATGATTTGGTCAGTATTTAATAGAATTCTGTCAATGCCCATGCCAGGGGTAAGAATTTCATTTCAGAGTATCACCTTCTACCACTGAAAACTTAAGTCATACTTCTGAAAGCATAACTTTTGGGGGAAGTAGGAGTTCAGCACTGAGCTAGGGGCATGTATGAAAGTCCAGAAAGCTAAAAGTTGCGTCTCTCCTCAGCAGGGAGGACGTAATGGACTCCTTCGGTAGAATGAGGCAGAATGTGCTCATAAATAAAGTGTTAAGGAGTACTCTCACAGAATTTAAAATGACCTAATGTGAACTTGAAAGGTTTTAATGTCAAATTAAAAATCTTCTGACAGATGATGTTACTGTAAATACCTCTCCAGAGAATCTGGCAGCTTTTCATATAAGGAAAGAAACAGCTATGACAAGTAAGTAAAGAGATAGTCGATAGTGAGAGGTAATTTGAGGTATTCTGGGCAATAGCATTCTTGCTTCACCACTCAAGTGTAATTGCATTTATTAATTTAAGTTTACTCACAAAGAAATATGCAACTAGCCTTTTACCAGATCACCATGGACACCTGAGGCATTAATTAGGGAAAAAATAGGTTGTCACAGAAAGTGGTTTTTCTAAAGGGACCTCATCTGGAAAGAGACAAAAATGTAAGAAATCATAACCACTATTCAGTGAGATCTACTCAAGACAATTTGTAAAATGCATCAAATTCCATTTTCCCCCATCAAGAGGTAAAATTACTACATTGTAATAATTCATAGACTCCGCAGTGCTACTAAACTGTCATAAGGCTAAGTATTCAACTGCTTGCTGTGTAATATTGTAACCCTCGATTGCAAGCTTCTGAACCAGTTAGTTAAGAGGCAGAAAACTGTATACTTCCTGGAGGGTTCTGAGCACTCATTTTTAACATTTTAACATTCCTTTAGGATATGTGTAGCATCTATGGCTTACCATGGTTACCACTTCCCTTTTCAAATATACGTATTTTAATGGCATTTTTTGTTTGTGGGTAATTGCAATTGCAACCTGATTTTGTAGGCAACAAATAAAATTGCAAGTATTTCACTACATTTCTCTAGCTTAACCTATCCACTCTGAAGACTACTGTTCCAACTTCTGTGGGGAAAAACAGGCAAAAAAAACCAGCACCCACTTTTGGTAAGACGCAGTTTGAGTTTCCAAACTCCTTTTCCTCATTCCCCAATGAACAATATAGGATCAAATTATTTTATCACAGGTGGTAAAAACTACTTCGTGTTTAATGTTACTTATGGTACCACCATTAGGTACTATATAAAGCAGAGAACAGATGTTTGCTTTTTACTTCACAATATCATGGGCACCCTTTATTCTCTAATTGTGGCACTAGCTGTTCCCTGATAGTTCAAGTGAATTTAGAGTGAGAAACTGTTAAGAAAAGAGTATGTAGCTTTGTATTCATATATTCATACAGTGGTAAATACTGAAAAAGGCAAGCAGGCAGGGACACCATCTTACAGGGGTTCTTTGGTATCAGCAGAGTTCCGGCAATCGTAGCTTTTAGGACATGACCTCTTAAGGACTATCAGCTATTCAGCAGAACTTTCACAGAAAATCATTTCTCAACAAGTATATAATTATAATCTACATATACTTGTTTAACTTTTTTTTTTTTTTTTTAAGAATTGTAAAATAAATAAATAAATGGGCATAAATATGAATTTAGAAATTCAGTTAACCTTGCTGTGGGTTTTCATGTTGGGGCATCTTCCTAATTCGTAAATGGAAATAGCAGGCAAAGTTAAGTGCACATTTGTCTCTATAAACTAGAGACATCTGCTTTCTGGCAACTGCAGTGGCATAAAAGTGTAGAGGTGTACGAGCTTCCTCTGCAGTGCATGTGCTTCTCATGATCTTATGTGTGCATCTGAGTTATCAACCATGGTGACATTGTCACCACTGCCAATCATTATAAACAGTCCAGACAGGTTTGCCATGCTCCAGCAAGGAAAAAGATTAAGATGGTATTAGTCAGAAGACAAACCCACCAGTTTGGGGCAGGTGCTCAGTTATTTGATGTTTCATTATTTTTTCATGTCTGCCCAAATGTATTTTCTACTTAAAGAGTAGCAAATATCTACCTGAGAAGGAATAGATAGAGGTAAATAAATCCTTACACATTCTCGAACAGACTGCAACTGTACTGAATTTTCTCGCAAAGCAGTGTTCTGCAAGAGCTTTCAACAGACTGGCCAGCCGAGGGCGCCAGAGCCTTGTATCAACCACAAAACCATTCTGGCAAAAAAAGCTGAGGAAAGCCCAGGGTCACCACAAATTTTTTCCTTTCCCGATAACAGTTATCCATATCAAGTCAATCTGGAAATAAAACCATATTTAGTAAATTTTACTGCTGTTTCATAAAACATGATATTACTTTTAAGGGTAGCTAATTCCAGAAATCTATTTAGAAGACCCAATTCAAAGTCTGTATGCATAAGCACATGTTCCAAATGTGTCGCTTTGCAGCATGACCACAGACTGTGCACAGGTATTTGATTAAATCTGAAGTACCATGGGAAACAACAGTGAAGACAAAGACAAGACTTTAAGGAATGCCGGCAAACTGATGTAAAAACATCCATGTATTTTGTTTCCAACAAATTACTTTCCTTGTCATTATTTTTGTTTTTCTTTGATGTGCTGCTTACTTTACTATATGTCTTTCCTAGGACAAATTTGGGATAAGTTGTGACACTGCCAAGGTACATTGTTAAGAAAACATTGTTTTGAAATGGTTGTTTAAAGTTAAGGTCTTAAGTCAGAACATTCTCAAGGCGTTTATGTTGGCTTCTTTTGAATATTGACTGTTACGTGCATAGAATTTTTAAATGTACAGATATAAAAAAGAGAACGTTTTAATGCATATGCCTTAGGCTGGTAATGAAGTAGATGTACTTTTGTGCTATACACAACACAGATGAGAGTACGGATTAGGAGACATTACTAATCTTGCCTTGTGAGCCAGACCACGGGATAAACAGCAATAGTGAGCACAGTACTGAAAGTGAGCGTAGCTTGTATCAGTCTGAGGAAGTAAAAGGAAAGACTGCTACAGCATTGCTTAGCTGACTTTGTGAGCAATACTCCAAATACAAAGTAGAGATTAAGCATATTTGCTGGCAATCATCTGTAGCTTGACAAAACAGCGTGGATGGAGCCAGCGTCTTTTATACATGGAAGAAACTGACAATGGTTTGTTCTGTTTGGCTCAGTCATGCTCTCCTCGTGGTCTCCCCCCAAAACTCAGACAAGTGGCTTAGAAAAAAAGCCAGGCTATCTACCCACAGATTCTTGGCTCACAAGAAAAAAGAAGGAAAGAAAAGCACATGATCGTGGTCACATCATAAAGAATGTCTGATGCAAACAAGTCTGTATTGATTCAGGGGGTAATTTTTAATAAAATGGCTATAGATCGTGTGTTATTGCTCAATGTTTGTGGGCAATATTCTTGAATGGACTGAGGCTGGGAGTCAGCAGCTGCTGTCATTGATCTGCAGCGTGGCCTTCAGCATGTAATCTCTGCATACCAGTTTCCTCACCCAGAAATGATGATTGGAGAGACCACTTGCATCATCTGCCAATTTGTCCGAGGGCACGGGGGTGGAGTTCCCCATTAAACAAGGGAGAACCAATGACAGAGGTGCAAAGCTCTCCTCCCCACAGAGGAGAGCCCATGGACCCACTGTCAGAGTGCCCAGAGCCTGGGCCCCAACGGTGTGAGGTAAGCTCTGCCACAACTACAGCAGGGGGGATCCTCTGAGGACAGGAATGTAATACTTTGTCTCTATCAAGCAAGCAAACAGTCCTGCAGATCAATTATCCAGGCAGAGCCCCCTGATGTCAATGGAAGGACTCTTGCTCCAGCTGAGGCTAATTCAGTGATTCTTGGCATCATTCACCTGGGAGTCTTTCAATATTTTAGTGTGTATTGAAACCCCCCTTACAAAAGTCACCATCTTGCCTGTTCTGCTGCATATAGGTTTATCAGTTACTATGTTGCTTACAACCATGATCAGAGAACAATTCTAAAAATTCTGATCCAGATTTTGCTAACTTAGGAGTTTGTACATTTCATCCATGAACTTACACTGACAAGTTCTTACATGGAGTTCTGGAGTTATTTTATAATTGCTTACACCAGGCTTTTAAGCGTAAAGAGCGATAGTCTTAAATTAAGAGATGAAATCTGTAGCAATAGTTTTATCATTACAGACTCTCAAGTTGGTGGTCCTAGAGACATAACTTAAGGACTGTTTAGTTAATAAGAACTCTAAATCTTTGTTGTAGAAATCCTTGAAGATGAGGAGGACTTCAGCAATTCCACCCTGGCAGCTCTAGAAGCTACACAAATAAAGAAGGAGACGATTGATATAGGTAAGTGAAGACTGTGTCCCGATATTTATAATGGTATGTTCTCCTTTAATGGGAAGTGTGGATTCCTAAGATTTGTATGTTACTCCCACACATTATTCTACTTCTAGGGTATGATAAAACCTGTTTTTGTTTGATATCATAGTGGAAAAAAAAATGCATAAACAGTTACCTCTCCATCCCTTCATTAATAAAAAGATTGTATTTCACCTGACAACATACTTCTTATGCTACATGTGATTAATACGTGTTTGTTTGTGACAGAAATGCAGGGTTTTTTTTGTATACAGCTAACTAGAGGGTGATCTGGAAGACTAAATAGCAGTCTCAAACACTGAATATTTTATACCTTGTCTGTCTTTTCAAACTATTTCATGACAGTCCATTAAATTTCAGACTATTCATTATCAAACAGTTTGCATAAATATTCTGCATTATCTTAACTGTAAAACTGAAATCAGAGAGTTGTACATTCAATGACAAGCATTCAAGAAATTTATTAAAATCACTTAAAATTGACATTAGAATACACGTGGGATATTAACCTTCTGGAATAACTGAACACAGAAGCCATAGATGGTCATGGAAGAAAGACATTAGAGAAAAATAACTATGACACTGAAATCTACTGTCCTGACATCCTGGATCAAATTCTACTTTTACAGCATTACTGTTTATACCCAGAACTTAAATGAAAGAATTAAAAATTATTACAGTGATTTTTTGAATGAAAATTATTTGCTCTCTTAGACTGAAAGTTTATACCATAAGAATATTTCCATTGTATGCATCAGTATTTCTGCGATCCAGGCAAGGAGCTGTCCTTGGCAATTATGTTATCTGGAATAGGTTGTTCAGACCCCCTGTCCAGCACAGCTTTTACAACTGTTTACATAACTGCAAGGAGTATGACACTGAGGACAACACCAGAGCAATGCCATCACAGCATTGACACAGAAAATGCAAATTACATTAAGGATAAAGTAAGACTGTGTCCCTGAAAGTTCAGGGGCATAGCAGGGCCACCCTAACACGAAGAGAAGAGCTCATGCATAGTGACACAGAATACAAATGATTGCTTTAGACACACTAATTCCCTTTTCTTGTCACATAATGTGCATTGAAGATAGCAATCACTGAGGTCAGAAGTACAAAAATGCCACTGCCAAAAGCACAGTGAGATTAGAGTGCATGGTTGAGAGAATGAACATCTGATGAAAGGAAAGCCATCTTTCTTGGGTCATAGTTTTAAAAAATAAAATCACTCAAAATCCCAGGCGTAGAACCACAGAATGGTTTAGGTTGGAAAGGACCTTTAAGATCGTCTAATACCAACCGCTCTGCTATAGGCAGGGATACCTCCCTCTAGACTGGGTGTGACAGTGCTCCCTTTGGGTTCAAGGTTTATGTCCAAGAGCTGAAGATGCAAGAATTTTCTCAAGACTTATGGGGTACCTAGTCATGAAATAAATGTTTATGAAACAATTTTTCTTGCTAGCATCCCAAGTTAACCACACACATTTTTTTTTTTTAAGAATGTAATTTCTGATTCTAATTTTCAAGAAGTTCAAGCCCTACTAGGTGTGAGCAAATCTGCAGGAGCATGCCTGTACAAATGGTACCCAAAAACGGATGGTGCACCTGTGCCAGTCAATGCGCACAAACATGTTATGCAAATCAACCTATACGAGAGATACAAACCATTGATGTATGCCTACCTGGTTAATTAAGTACTTAAACTTGTGTGCAGCATCCACAGCCACCTTTTGGAGAACACGGCAGCAGAAAGAAAGATAAGGCTTATGAGATATGCTAATAGCTAACTTGATTTAGGGGGGCATGTAGCAGAAAACTTGCTATAACCCTCTATGACTAATGGGTTATGACATTTTTAATTAAGATAGGTGTTACCTGCAGAAGATGGGAATAATCTCAGTGATTAATTTGCCTGTGTCTACTTTCTTTAAACCTCTGTGTTTCTATAGATGATGATTCTATAAGCTCTACCTCAGAAGACAGATCATGTACGCCACTAGCAAAACAGATAGTTGGGACAGGTGAGTATTAATTTCCATGCATTTACTCTGAAACAAAACTGCATTGCAATTTCAGTACCAAAGTTGGAGCAATCAAATCTCTACTGTAAACACTACTTTACTTTATTTGCCTTTACCTCCAGTCTAGTCTTACCACTACACCCAAAGTTTAGTTTCTTATATCTATTCCCTGTCATAAGCAAAACTTGCATTAATATTTTAGTGAAGTTTTGTATTTATTGTATAAACATCATCTGCTTACTTCTAAATATCCACACAGTAAGATTTTTTTTCTTGTATTGAATTCTTGGAAGCATCGTCATTTGAATAATATTTCTTCTTGCCATTCTAATTTGACTGGAAAGCCAAATTCTTACAACTGCTGATAAACTGTTGCTTTTAAAGCTTTAAACCTATTGTTGTCCTGCACCTAGCACTCTGACACTTCTGTCTTTAGTTTGACAAAAGCAACAAAATTACAGTGACAAAATGTGGAATTTTTGATGGTTTCCAAGGACAGGAGATTCTATATATCTTGCACACTTAGAAATGTAATCACATATGGATATTAATATTGCAAAACTAAAAGATTTTTGTAACTAGAGAATTATTATAAATGTTAATTAACCCTTCAGCTTGTTACTTAATCATTAACTACAATTACACTTTAATGTATGTATAACTCAGCAGTATTCGGTCGCTTCATTATATTTTCAGATAATCATATCCCCTTGGAAGAAGCACAGAATCACTTTAAAGTTATTACAGTTAATGATACTGGAGCAGGAAAACACTGGAGTGACAACGAAGTCAGAGCTCTGATAAATATATGGTCAGATGAAAAGATACAGCAAATGCTTGAAGGGGCAACAAGAAATAAAGAAATATTTGAGGAAATTGCCAGAAGGTTAATGAAACGTGGAATAGACAGAGACTGGAAACAGTGTCGCACGAAGTACAAGAACCTAAAATATGAATATCGTGCACTGCAGAAAGAAAATGAACATCTTGGTAATCCCAGGAGAAAAATGCGATTTTACGACGAAGTTGACTGTATCTTAAGAAGACAGCCTCTAGGTCCATCAAGCTGGGGATGTGAAAGTTCAAGCCTCCTGTCAGGTACTAAAAACTTCAATAAGGAGATAAAGCACTTAAACAGAATGCTAAAGTTGCCTTTTGATCCATGTTCAGGAAGTGAAATACACAGTCATAATGAGGAGGGAAAATAACTAAAGAACAAGTGTCTGGACTCAGTGATCCTTGTGGCTCTCTTCCACCTATTCTATGATAGCTCTTCCAAGATATTCTATATACTATAATTATTTGATTCTATTCATGGTCAAATAGGCAATACTCAAAGAATAGCAGCAGTCTTTGGAGGAGTTTAGAAGAAAGAAAATTACCAAAAAGTACAAATATGTGAAGTGTTCAATATTATTGGAGAGTCTTTGTGCTTTTGGAATCTTAAGTGACATATAGTGACAAAATGCTAGAAAAACATGAGAGGTTTTAGAGGTGATCCAAGAGGCATGTAAAGCATTTATGGATAGAGAGCTGCAAGCCGATACTAAGTGCAAGGGCTCCAAACAAGCAAACTTCATTAATTCAATTCATACCAGCCAGGAGAGAAAAAAAAATCCAGGGCTGTGATGTGTATTTGAGCACTTGTAATTATTACTTGCCTGGAGAAGGGGCACATGCCCCTGAGAGTCAAAGCAGTCAGGTAGATCAGATGCTCATGTAGAAGCAAGTTTGCCAAAGCATCTTAGAGCTCAGTGAATTATGGTAAATCAGAACTATGATTTTTGTCAACATATTAGATACTAGTTTGCAATGTTGCGAACAGTAGTTGAGGACATGAACCAGTTAGGTAACAGAGGTCAGACGGACAGCTTGAGTAGAAATGGCTGAAGCCATCCTTAAGGCAGCTGTCCTCACTCATGAATTGGAGCGCTAGTGAGGTGTCCAGTGGCACCATCTTGTAGTTCCATCAATTGTGGCTGGAATGAAGAGCAAATGGTCATGAGATTACACTGTTTCCCACCTCCCTTGTTCTTAGTCTAACTGACACTCTTAAAACTTTCATTTTCTTCCAAATCTAGAAACCGCAGACACTACCACTAATTTCTACTTTCTTTTAAATTGAATTTTTCAGCACCAAGAATATTTGAGGCAAATGGGTTGCTTTATATTTTACTATGCTAGAAAAGGGCTGTGTAACCTGTCTCGTGAATGCTGCTGCAGAATACAGGAAAACAATAACCATTCAGAAAAGATGCTTTAATTATTAGCTTTGCTGAGGCATCTGTCAAGCAAACATACATGCCTCCACCCTGATTTTGTGTGCCAGTCCAGTACCTAACTTTTCTAGGAGACTCCTATTGCTCCAAGTCACTAGTCCCAATGTATTTGCTTTTACAGTATTAAGGCATTTTGATTTGTGACTGTTTCTAGAATCTCTGCAAAATACTTAGCCAACTTGCTCCTCTCTTAAGTTTCAGTGGGAGATGTTACAGCAAACACAGGATCCTTGGGTATCAAGAGAAAAACATGGAATGATGGTAAGAACCTCTGACTTTTTAAAGCACCTATACATTACTGTTGAATTGGATGCCATATACTAGTTTACACTTAGAAAAAACAATCCTAGAACTTAACACCAACCCCCAAACTAACAATCTTCTTGTACCATCAACAATCTGTAAAAGAAAACTCCAGATTAAAATGTGAGCCAGAGGGAAAAAGTGCAATTCCTTTGAGTCCTCATCCGTGATAAAAATGAGGAAAACATCGGGAAGCAATTATTTGATTTAAAAGAATCAAATGTAAGGAAAAAAAAAATTAAAAAAAAATTAAAAAGAGGAAGCTGTTTCAATAACCTGTGCTTCTCAGAAGAAAACAATGACAATATCACAGTCATGGTTGTGGTTTCTTCATTCTATACAATGTAGTCAGTAAATGAGAAATTTTGTGCTTAAAACTGCACAAGAGAAAAACAAGTTAAGACAGCCGCTCACAAAGCAATATGTTGTAGAATCACTGTGAGAGAACAATGAATGGATGGACAAAAATATATGATATGCAATCTGATATAGGAAAGAACAGGAGCTATTTTAATTCCTGCCAAAACTGGCAAGCTCTAAATGACCAAAAACTCCAACAATGAGGAATAAGAATGCTAGTTTTTGTGAGGCTCTCCCTTATTGTCTATCTGCAGATAAATGAAGACAAATCCAAACACTATTAAAATTTTCGATGCACTGCTACTAACTACCCTAAAAGGACTAATTTTAGGTGATTAAATACACTTTCATTTATTGTCACCTAGATAACTATGTCTTGCGTAAGGCAGTAGTTAGGCAAAGCTAAAATTTTCCAATACAAGTGAGCAGCACGATGATTTCTACAAGGTCTACTTCTTTCCTACTAGTCATTATACAATGCTCCCTTATGCAACACTAGGTAATGCCTGCCAAAAGAGGGTACTGCAAGGCCAGCACTAGGAAAATCTAGCATGTGCTAAACTTCAGAGTCAGCAGTTCATTGACTTGTGCACTCTAACTAAATACTTTGCTTTTGCCCACAGAGATGTCACCCATTCCACTTAAGAAAAGTGCTTCTGAAAACACCATATTCCAGTTTCAAAAACTATTAACAGAGAGAGTGAACACAGTAACAGAAGGCAAAAAGTTACTGTTAGAAAGGCTTTGTAAGCAGGAAGAAATGCAAGATCTCAACAGAACACAGCTGTATGCTCATCCATCAGCCATGCAACAGGTTGGTTTAATGAACTTTCTACCAAATTAGCATGCAAAAAGATTATCTCGGATGGTAAGAAATTTAACAGACTTATTAATGAGAGAAGGTCACTTACATGAGTACGTGGTTGCTCCCTTTTGATTTATTCACCTTCAGTTATTTAAACTGAAATAGGTATGAGTTTCTATCACAGTCCTTAACTGTGAGATTTTAGGAGCAGCATCAGTCTAACTAATAAAAGATACAACTTCTCCCTGTATGCCTTGGCTCACCTACATGACACAAATAACAGGCTTAACTGAAAGCAAGTACCACTCTGATTGAATAAAACATCTACACTTTTCAACCCATCAAATATGACCGTCCTAGCAAGTTATAAATTTTTACGATAACTATACCATTCCATGAATGCAAGGCTAACACTGCATAAACAAACAGAAGCTGATTTGATAACTCACTGCAACAAGAAGATCCCCTCTTTATTCTTACTGGATCCCCCATAAATAGTTTAGTTTGCTAACGTGACATGAGAACTAGCCCAGCTGAAAAAAAAAAAAAAAAACAACTATATTCTGTGTAGGTAGTGAATAGAAGCAGCCCAGCAAGTTCTCAGCTGTGGTAGCCCTAACTTGAAGCAGCTCAAATGTTAAATTTGTTGTAGTGTGTCTGCCCTCACAGAATAAGGGGTAACTTTAGGAAGACAGTATGACAAAGAAGACAAACTGCACTTAAAATTCTGAGTAATGCACTCTGAGAATTGCAATCCTTCGAAAGCTTTGCTGTCATTCAGTAAAACAATCCCAACTGCAACCCCAAATCCTTTATCCTCTCCCAGAAAATATAAAATAAACTTATTTTATTCATTAAAATAAGCAAATCTTTCAAGAAATATGCATTTAAATGGTACTGTTCAGGTGAGAACTGCACAAAAGCACGGAGGCAAATGACTGTCCAAATTCTTAGTAGCTCAGAGCAGGTAATTGCAGAATGAATTTGCAATCTATATATGGAAACCATTCATATCAACACTAGAGGGTAGGCACAAAACAGGAACTGACAGAAAAAAAAAAAAAAAGAGTACAAGGGTTTCTAAGGAAAGGTGTTGGTTTTTTTCCCCTCAGAAAACAGGCCTACACTTGCCAGACAGCAGGATTTCCCTAACAAACAAATATGAGGAGAGGGAGGATCTGCTTGCATATTCTGCTTTGTGACTACAAAGCATAGCTTGTTTTTTAAAATTGTTTTAACATTCTTTATCATTCTTTTACCGTTCACATTTATTTTCAGTCAGTAGCGGTAAGAAATCAAATGTATAGGAGCATTTGGCATCACCTAATACTTACTTGCTACTCCCACTTATTCGTAACAATTAATTGACTTGAATATATAGGAAGGTTAGACAGATAAATCCAAGTGGCATAAGGAAAGTCCTTCTTCATTCCAGTTGTGGTTATGATTCAACATCACTTTTTGTTTAGAGACAAAATAGCATAGATGTTGCATTTAGAATTCCTGTTGTCTAGAGCTATGGTCTGTCTCCTTCAGACAGTATCGCCCAGGGTAGTGACAATGGGCCAAACTGAGTATCGTTAAAATGAAGGATTTCTCAAAAAAAGTCCTTGAAAATAGCAATTAAGCCAATACTCTCATTCTTTGAGAGTATTTTTACTTCCACTTGAGCTTGTGCTGTGGCTCTGTTTTCCCTTAAATCTGTAATAATCACACAATATGCAGTCTAGGCACACTTACGAGCAAGTTGAATGGAAACTGAGGTACTGACACATGCTAAATGTTAGGTGTGAGAGCACTGCAGGAAAACGGAGAGGGCCTGGGAAGCACAGCTTCTTCGAAGCAGGTTCTTAGGAATCACAGTATGGCTCCTGTTAAGCAGTAAGGCCAGACCAAGTTGTTCACATATAACCACTCCTGATAATCTAATATAAATTACATCATGGAAACGATCCAGCTGAAAAATCACAACCAGCATCAAGGAATGATGGGAGCAGCAGCAATCCTATAAAAAACAGAGATCTTTGTTATTCTCCTTCCTCAAACACCTGCACTATTGCAAGAGGACCTTCAGACTAGCGTTAAGGACAAACCTGTTTCCTCCCCAGTTTGCAAGGAATTTTTTGAAGTGTAGCAGATAAATGGCACAATCACCACTTTGATCTACATTAAATGTTCAATTCACCTCTAAAACACACTTATTCACTAATACGAATGGCTCACTTCATGAGCCTTTGATAGGGCTATTACTCTGCAAGGTCCTCTGAATGCCTCATTTAGATTTCCTGGTAGACCAAACTATATTTGAGCCAAATGCATGGAGAACGGGCTTCACTGAGCAGAAGCACTTGTGCTCTTGGTGGATCCACAATCACCACTGTTGCTTAAAAGGCACACTCCTCTGGACTCCCACCTCGGGGGGTTACTTTGCAGCAAAGTAACCTTTGTGTTGACACAAGCATTCCTGCTTGTCCAACTATCTGAACTTATTTAAGTTCTAGCTTAACAAAAAGGCCCTCTAAACGACCCTGCATTGTTGTTGTTGTTGTTGCTTTTTCCCCCTTAAATTCAAGAAAAGGAGTGCAAGGCATGGCCTAAAGAGCAGCTAGGATTGTTTGACCTGAACCTCCTGTGTCATGTACAAGCCTCCCTCCATGCATCAGGCTCAAAATGTGAGGTATGGGCAAACAAGCCAACTAAGAGCAATCCTGTGAAAAGAACTAGAGAGCTGTATCACACCTACGTGGATGACTTAACTAAAGTTAGTGAGAGGAAAAATTAACAGTTTGACTCTCAATCCATGGCTAGGATTGTGGATGTGATGGAATTAAACTCCATTGGCCACAATAAACATAATGGCTTTTCTGAAAGAACTTCCTTCAATAAACATTTTGGCACCACTTCCCTCCTGTTTTTCCCACTCCTTCTTAGGTTATCTCACTCCAATTGCTTACTCCACATCCAGAAGGCTGAGCTGCATTTTGTGCAATGTGCATTAGATTTCAGGGATTTTAACTTACAACGTAAATCTGCCTTCACTTTATGGAAATCACCATGCAGGAAGTTATACAAAAGCAGAGCAGATGCAACGGCTCACCATACCAAAAGGTCTCCACCCTCCTCCTCCTGCATTAGTGCGGGTAGGGGTATATAACTGAACGGGGCTGTCCACACCCAGCAGCACAGAACGGCCTATAAACTTACACCAATCTTAACTGAAGATAAAGTGTTAGTACATCTATATGCAATATGTGTCTCTGGAAGTACTCAGGAATGGTTTACCAGCACTTACAGCATAAATGTGCTGGAAGAATATCATACAGGCTCAAATAATTACTAAACAAACATCTGTCCCAGTATATTCCACAAGTAATGTATATAGAAATATAATTAAAAAAAAATGGCACTTAGACAATTAAAACATTAACAATACTACTCTTGCATCTGAGGATGGAGGATCTGCTAAACCCATACTGGGATTTTGAGATTAAATGAATGTTAAATATACTACATAACAAATTATAAGGATCGCTAACTGTAACATATCCACGCTCCTCGGAAAATTCCCATCCAAATACTGCTGCATCCAATTTGCTCCAGTAAGACCCGCAGTGTAAGACAGGATACCAATAGCTTGCTAAAAAGCCTTTAAAAATCTATCTTGCAGTGAACAGGTTGCATAAAAAAGGTAGATTATGATATTTGATATGCTATATTGACTACAGATGTTAGAAAGAGCGGCTAATTGGAAGCAACCAGTGGGTCCACTAGATAGAAAGCGAAGTAAAAATTCTAAAGTTATACTGGTAATTATTTTGGCATCACTATATGAGTTTTAATAGTGGACAGTAAGAGGGATGGTATTGGAAAAGCATGTCTTCCTTCTCCATTTACTTTCAATCTCCTAACAAATCCCACACACAGACTCCGCTGAGCTGGGACAAGCAGTATTCCCTGACTTAACCAGGCTTCCACCTGCACAGAAAAGGACTTTCAAAGACCTTGTTAAAAAATCCGTTTCAGTGCACTCAGGCTTCAGTACATGGCATGACTGCCAAAAATATTTTCCAGAGAATTTTGCAAAAAGTTAACAGAAATCACACTTGTTCCAAGATTAATGTTGCAAATTTGTCCTGGTCAAGGACTTCAATGACGTTTAATAGATTTGTAACTCAAAGTACTCCTCCTCCCTCTCTCACTGCCCCCAAGAAAATCCTCTCCTTACCAGTATCCTTTAACTTGACTTTGGCATGCTGTTGGTGGATGTTACAGGGACTGTGTCCTCTAACTTACATTTCATAAGTTGACTCAAAATGCCCATTTTTAAGTTTTCTTAATGTTAAATCCAGAGTAACAGTTTTAACTTCAGCAGCTTTAAAGTTTCAAGCATAATGAGAATTCACTGCTAACACAGCTATAAAATGTGCCAAAACCAGATGAAAATCACTGAAAAATGGTCTGAAGTTAAACTGGTACTGTGTTCTTAGCGCAGGGAAGGCCTTAATTAGCCTGTAAGTAGGAATACACTCAGTTTTTGTTTTAATTCACAGTACACAACTATAAAGTAAAAGCCAATAAAAAGCTATATTATGCCTTCTGCTACAAAGGAGTGTAAATTTAAGCCTCAAAATTCAGGCAGCTGCTTTTTTATTAGAGAAAAAAAAAAGCGCTTAGAAGTTGCTGCTCATGTCAATACACTGAGATCCCAAGTCTGTCTTTCATGGTGTACCTGCTTGTGGGCCCACTCCAGAACCCAGCTGACATATACGCCTGACTTCATGCTGAAGAGTTTCAGTGGCAGAAAGAGCACCATTCAAATACATGCATTTGAGCACAAGTTAAATTATTTTGCTGGAGCAATCCAGTGTACTGAGTTTCAAGTTTTCAGCTGCAAATATCCTCACTCAAGTAAATCTCTCCAGTGCCTGACTATCTTTCTAGCACTGTAAAAATCTCACCTCATTTTAGACACCTTAGCACAAAAAGTAAAGCCCTGCACATTGCTGAAAACAACTGTATCAGGACATAAAGCACAAGGAATTCATGCCATGTGTTTTTGTGTCATGTAACAAACACTCTATTTTTCTGCATACAGATATGATTTCAAAGACCAGAAATTATAACAACTTCCCAATAGCTTTTTTTTTTTTTTGTGGGCCATCTCAAGAATGCTTGAATATTCTAATTTTTAAAATCTAAGATGAATTAAAGGACAATTTCTGACATGTATAGCACAGGAGTAATTAGCAATGTAAAAGAATTGTGACTATGTCAATCTCAGGCCAGTAGTCATTACCTAAACATCCTTATTAATTTCAATATGAGGCCTAAGGACTATATTTTCCAATGGACAATGAAACCTCTGTTAGTTGCTCAGGGCATCGTTTGGACTAACCATTAATATTTACCACACCTCTCTTTCATAATCCCCTTGAAAGGAGTATGGCTAAGAGACACTTCTTAGCTTTTCAGTTTAGAAGAACAGACTTAACAAAATTTACCAATGCAATTAATGCTATAGAAGCTCCAAAAAGAAGTAAGAACAAATTTGGTACCCTATGACCTCTGGAAAGGGATGGTACCTTTCACTACACCTCACAGCAGAATGCTAAGGAGAAGTACAGAGAGGATGGAGAGAAATGTTAAAGAAGGAAATGGGAACATTAACATCTCAGCTATATAATAGACTTTTCTTGACTGCTTGCAAATGTGCATCAAATTGAACAGTCTTTCACTTTACAGTGAAGGTAAACAAGTTTCATTTTACATATGCATCAAAGTTTATGCCACTAAGAAATCACCCTTTAAAATTTTTGACATTTATTGAGTTAAGAGATTAGAATCAGAGGTAGGTTTGGTATGCCTTTAGGTGCTTACTCTGTAGTCTTGTATAACTTGCAAATTTTTTACAGCTTCAGCTACAACATTAGCATTACTATCATATAAGGCACCACAGGAGATATTTGATATTAAAGAGCTCATGGAAATCAAATAGACTTGTCAAGCATCCATTAGAGAAACAGAGGAAAAAAACTAAATATTGTAAATCATGAAACAAGGTTGCAGTAAAAATTGAGAGTAAGTTGCGAAGTGATGAAAATACATCAATTATTTTATTTCCAACTAAGTAACTTAATCAAAGTCCAGCAGTGTGACTGTAAGCATAAGTGAACTAAGACATTTTTTCCAGGCTCTTTACAGAAAAATGGCTCAAAAATGAGGCCACTGATCACATGGCTTCATTCCTTACATTCTGTAGCTTTATCATTCCCAATAAAAACGATTTTGATGGACACTGGCAAGCATGTATAGTTCATGAATGATACACCTGCAACCCAAAGAAAATTGTTAGGATGTAAGCGTGATGTAGGGGTGCAGTGTTTTACCTGTAAAAGCATATGAGACTTGGCCCCAACAGAAAAACTGAATATATTTTCTACTGTTGGTCCAAAACAAATTCGGAGCAACCCTTACATGTTTGTGACCTCAAAAACATAGAGAGCAATACTGTGCATGTGTACTTAGAGCAGCACACCTTCCTGAGTTGCCATGCATGCGAGTGTTGCCGACTGTTCACCAAGAGGAAGTTAAGCAATATTATGCAGGTGTTTGTAGGCCAGCAGCCAGACACAGCATGTGCGTGTGTGCCTGTGCGGGTGCTCCCACGAGGAGGTCACACTTTCCACAATGAATCACGGTGAACGCAGTTTCGTTTACACAGCCACACGTATCTCAGGTAGATTGAAAGTTTTATTTTATTATGATGATGTATCTGAACGGTTACGGCTAAGAGGAGCTTAAAACTCCTCGAGAACCATCCCGTTTCTGTAGGTTCAGGTAGGCGGGAGTGCATTTAGACACGAGCATCTCGCATAACGCCGGGCATGGCGTGGCTGGGGTGGGCAGGGCAGCATAGGGCCGGGCAGCAGGTCGCTGAGGCAGAGCGAGGCTGCTGGGCCGGGCTCATCCCCGCCGCCCTCCCGCGTGGCCCGGGGATGGGGAGAGCGCTCGGCCGGGCCGGGGCGATGCCGCTTCGCTGTCTGCAGGCGAAGTCCCAGGCGTGCCCGGGAGCTGCTCCTGCGGGCCTAAGGAAGCTGCCCAGCTGGCGCGGGACGGAAGGGAACAAGACGGGTCGGGACGGGACGGACAGGCCCCCAGCCGCACCGTTCCCTCCCCCGCCTTCGGTAGGACGGCCCCGGCCCCGCGCTAACTTCCCCCCTCAGGGCCGGCGCCGTCCGAGCGGCCGCGTCCCCCTTACCTGTGCTGCAGCCCCACTAGCCCCAGCGTGATCACATGGGGCACGTCCAGCTCCGTGGGCCACACGCCGGAGGCGATGCAGCCGAACACGCCGCATTCTTCGCGAATGCCCAGCTCCTCTAGCTCCATGGCGGCACGTGGCGGCGGGGCCCGGCCCGGCCCGCTCCGGCGGATCCTCCCGCGCGCTCCTGGGGGCGCCGCGCGCAGCCAACAGCGCCTCGCCGCGCGGGACCGCCGGTACCCTGCCGGGCGGCCTCCTCATTTACATACGGGGGGGGCTCCGGCCTTGCTCCCCGCCCGGCCCCTCTCCGCCCCCCGCCCCGCCGCCGGGGCCGCGAGAAGCCGGCATTGGGCGAGGCGCGGGACGGGGCCGCGTTAGCTCCGGGGGTGGTGACGGAGGGGCGCGGGTCGGCCCCGCTTCTGTTGGGCGGCGATTGGCGCGCGGGCCCCGCCACCCTGCCTGCCCGCCCCTTCCGCCGGGTCCTTCTTACCCCGCGGCGGGTCGGCTGCGTGCTCTCAGCCTTTTTCCTGTGCCCTAGGTGCCTGTTGCTGCTGCTGCCGCCGCCATGGCCCCCGCCGCCTCAGGTAACGCGCGCGCCGCGGCCGTTGGGTGCCGAGGGGGTGGCGGTCGCGGGGAGGAGAGCGTGGGAGCGGGAGTCGGAGCAGCGCTGCTGCGGGGCTGGGCTCCGGGTTGGGCCGTCTGCAGAAAAGTTTCTCTTTGCGAGGCCATATTCTAAATGTTTCTCGTGTCCTCGCCTCGCGAGCGGGGATGCCGCTGCCCGCGTCCCCGAGAAGCGGAGTCGGAGCGTGGGTGATGAGCCCTGCGGCGCCCGGAGCCGAAAAGCTCCGCACCTCGCTGCCCTCGCGTTCTGAGCACCTCGCGCCGTGCCGCCTCCCTCCCTCCGTGGCGCGTGCCGCTCGGCAGCGCTTCTGGCCTTCGGCGGCTGGAAAGCAGTGAAAGAGCTGAGACAGGGGCTCCCGCTGTACCGAGCCCTCCAGGCAGCGCCCGCAGCCCCGAGCTGCGTGTGCAGATGGCGCGGGCCGCTGGGACTGGTCGGCGCGCAGCCCCTCACGCGTGCTGACGTACGCAACCAGAACTCTTTGCATCTAAAACTCTCCTAATTATTTTTTCCTCTAGAACTGAAACTTGGTAAAAAGGTTAATGAAGGTAAAACGAAAGAAGTGTACGAGTTGCCAGATATCCCGGGATGCGTTCTGATGCAGTCCAAGGACCAAATAACGGCAGGGAATGCTGCCAGGAAGGACCGGATGGAGGGGAAGGCTGCCATCTCCAACACCACCACCAGCTGCGTGTTCCAGCTGCTGCAGGAAGCAGGTTTGTATTGCGGAGGTAGAATTCATGCCTGCACGCTGCAGATGTTGCTACCCAGCACTGCCGATTCCATGTGCTGACTTAGCCTGCCTGCAGGCTCTGATATGTTTTGTTCAGACTTAGTTTCTAGTTCAACTTTTCCTGCCGGTACTACAGAGCTGATGGGTGGCCCAGTCATTTGGAACACTAGAGTATCTGACACAATCTTCTGACCATATATCTCACTGCTCCAGGTTCTCCCCTGGTCTGCATGTAGCCCTGGTCCTCCCTTCTCCTATTCAGTCCCAGCTGAGTCCCAGTTGCTCTGAAAACTGTATGATCTATTATAAAAAGTAATAGATTTTAGTTAATCAGCAAAGTCATAGCTAGCACATTCATGTGGGAGGAAGAGATAGAAGGCCTCTGTAGAATTATATCTACTTCTGTACAAGTAGTTCTTAAAGTATAAGCAGAGATCAAGGTCTTCTACAAATGGATTGGTGAAGAGGAGCGTGTGATTGGGTCATGTGGTATAACCTCCTGCTGCTGGCTTGCCTGGGAAGCCTGTTATTGAGGCATAAATTAGATATCTTGCCTAGGTCTATGTGGCCAGTAATTAACCTGATAATTTAAATATCCAATAGCCTACAGATATAGTATGAATTTTAAATGCTAAGAAGGTGCCTTAAAGAACTTTAGGTGGCTTTTACTTGGTAGCTTCAGGCTCTATAGAAAACTATGCAGAGTATATTACAGCTGCACTTTAAAGCAACAAAAGAACTTCCAGGGTTCTTTCCACTCTGGTTTGATTATTTGAGGGCATAAATTACAGATAACATGAATGGCTTATTGTAGAAGAAGTTTGCTTTTTGCAACTCTTCTTAACCTTAACTTCTTCAAAGGTGCTGATTGAACCAATTCTGTTAAAGTTTTTCTTTCTTTTATAATAGAACCAATGTCAGCCTTTGAAAAGCATACATACAAGGCAAAAATGAAGCCCTTTTCTTAGGCTTAAAATATCCTAAAGAGATTCAGTGCATCCCTTAAGTAGGCAGAAGAACAAGATTTGGTTGTGCTTAAACTTTAAGTTGTTTGTGACTCTTGATTCACCTGTAGTTTGCCTACTAATGGAACTAAGCTGCCATCCTTCTATTTAGGAATCAAAACAGCTTTTGTCAGGAAACAGAGTGACACAGCTTTCATAGCAGCTCATTGTGAAATGATCCCAATTGAATGGGTCTGCAGAAGAATTGCTACTGGCTCTTTCCTCAAAAGAAACCCTGGTGTCAAAGAAGGCTATAAGTTTTACCCACCCAAAATTGAGATGTTTTACAAGGTAAGTTTCTGTCTTGCGGTGAGAATCAAATTTAGAGCTAGAACTCTGTAGTATCTTATTAAAAATGCTAATGAATAAGAGGTTATACTAGTGACTGACCTCTGTCGCCTCCTAACTGCCGAGATGACAAACATTCAAGGCTTCCCTCCCGTCCGCACCTCCGCGTGCAGGGACATAGGGGACACATACACAGTATGTAGTGCCGAATGCCAATTTAATGCTGCGCAACAAAAGCATATATACCTGTACATGCGACCGCCCCAAGATGCCCTGTTTTCCTGCCAGTTACCACCCCTAGGTGCATGCAAGCACCACCCTCCCAAGAAATCTCTGTCTCGTGGACCCGCCTGTGTACGTGTACTGGCGCTTGTAGGCGCCAGCTACTTGGGAGTCCATGTTCGAGAAACTTTTGTGACTCCGCAGACCTCCTTTTAAGGAGTTACTAGTTCTGGTATCCTAAAGTTTTCTTGTGTTCTCATCCAAGAGCTGTTTTGTTTAAAGTGCATGCAATGCAATACTGTCTCACAAAGCCGCCAAAGCATATAAAGTAGATAACTCAGAAAAAGTGCTTTTGAAAATGTTGAATGGTGGAGAGTACATTTAATGCTGCTTTAAAAAAAAAAAAAGTTATTTTCTAATGGCTGTTTTTCCCTTATAGTAAACTGAACTTACATGCTTTATCTGTTTGGCATCCTTAATAGGATGATGCTAATAACGATCCGCAGTGGTCTGAGGAGCAGCTAATTGAAGCAAAATTCTGTTTCGCTGGACTTACTATTGGCAAGACTGAAGTGGATATTATGGCTCGTTCTACTCAAGCTATTTTTGAGATCCTGGAAAAATCATGGCAGCCCCAAAACTGCACTCTAGTGGACCTGAAGGTATGAAATTTGATTTCCCATGATCCTAGATTTGACAGGAAATAATCACTATAGTTCCTTACAGAGGGTTCTTACTGTCTTTTATAGATTGAATTTGGTGTTAATATTTTGACCAAAGAAATTGTTCTTGCTGATGTAATTGATAATGATTCATGGAGACTGTGGCCATCAGGAGACAGAAGCCAGCAGAAGGACAAACAGGTAACATTTTAGTCCGCAAGTTTTAAGTCAGTGGGAAAGGCTATAGCTAAGCATCTGCACTTTAATTCTACAAAAATAAGGGTTAAAGACTTTACTCTTTCCAATTCCTATTCTATGTAAAGAGAAGAGACTCAATTTAGAAGATCTCTCCTATAACTGTACCAATGTCAGCTCATCTTCCTTCTTAGAAATGGCATAAATACTTCAGTTGGGGTGTTTGTACCAATAATGATAGCAAAATGAGTTGCTTTGTGCACCTGAAGCAAAACATCAGCTTTAACATTTGCTTGGTTTTGTTTCTTTTTTCCTTTTTAGTCCTATCGAGACCTGAAGGAAGTGACTCCTGAAGCATTACAGATGGTTAAGAGAAACTTTGAATGGGTTGCAGAAAGAGTAGAGGTATTCTGTGGTGGCATTTGTTTTCTTCTAATGAACAGTGTATCTAGTTTTTGATAACTGTGTCTTCAGTCCTGTTGACTGGTTTTTTTTGTTTGTTTGTTTCCTTCTTTTGTCTTCTCCCTTAACTTACTTGTAGTTGCTTCTGAAAACGAAGAGCCAAGGTAGAGTTGTAGTACTGATGGGATCTACTTCTGACCTTGGCCACTGTGAGAAAATAAAGAAGGCATGTGCAACCTTCGGAATTCCTTGTGAGTTAAGAGTAACCTCTGCTCACAAAGGGCCAGATGAAACTCTGAGGATTAAAGCAGAATACGAAGGTAAATGTCGAAGAACTAATGACTGAGAATGAACAACATCGTGTACAAAAATGACTTGTCAACTTAAGGATCTCTGTAGGTTGGTTTGTTTTTTTTTTTTTCCAGAGTTTTTTGATTGTTGAACACAACAAGCTGTTACCATGCAGTTCTACTCTTGTTAATTATATGATAGATTATAGACTGCACTAAGCAATTACAGAGTAATGTATTGTCTCAGAGCTTCCATTACTCAAGAGCTTGAATTCTGCTTTTATCTCAGTACCTGAACTCCTTTGTCCACGCCTTGGATCACACTAATACCTGCATCAGTAGCAAGATACTACAGTAAATGTATTTCTGAAACAGGGAAGAGCGATGGTTTCTCTAGGTGACTGTAAATGTTCTTTGGTTACCTACAACGCAGATGTTGCTGCCATCATCCTACCCATTTGTTGAAAATATTGAGTCCTTTTCTTATGCGATGAGAAAAATACTTGATTTCAATTCATATTTTTACCAAGAAAACTTGACTTCTCTTTGAAAGGGTTTATAGGCTAGCAGAGGGATAGATAAGAATTAACTTGTAGGAGTATTCCTTAGAGGAAAAAAATGGCATTTGGGGCCAGGAGGAACCAGTTATAAAGACTCAAAAGAACAAATGTGGTAATCACAGCTGAGATTCACTTGTTTTGAGATGAATTAAGACTTTAGAAAAAAGAGCTATAGTTTAACACTTTAGCCAGATCTTAGCCAACTAAATCTCTCATCTTTAAATGTTGCTTTTTCCAAAAGCAAAGTAGCACCCATTCCTCTGATACTGATACTTTCTCTCAAGCAGAGGTAGACTGAGACATGCAAACTTGTTCAGTTATGGTAAACAGTATCTGGGTTTTAAGGCTGTAAGATCTTTTATTTCTGAAAAGGGGAAAATTCAACATAAATTTTAGTGCTGTAACAGAATGAACAAGATTAACTACAAACTGAAGAACTGTATAAACTGTATAAAGACTGTATATAGATAAAGAACCGTATAAACTGTATGTTGATAAAGCTCCCACAAAAGCAAGTGGGAGGAAACAAGATGGATTGCTTATCGTTTTTTTTTTCCTTGCAAGGAGATGGAATCCCAACTGTGTTTGTTGCAGTAGCTGGCAGAAGCAATGGTTTAGGGCCAGTAATGTCTGGTAACACTGCTTACCCTGTTGTCAACTGTCCTCCCCTCTCATCTGACTGGGGTGCTCAGGATGTGTGGTCCTCTCTCAGGCTACCCAGTGGTAAGATGATCTTCAGCCTGTGCTATTGTACTGACCTAGCTATACTTATTTTAGCATAAATGTGTACACGCGCTGTTTGGAACAGTGGTTTGATCAGTACTGAACAGTCATTAGAAATCTTCTGCATGCAGTCTTTGTCTGGGCTTCTTGCCGCTGAGAAGGCAAAGAGATTATGTACAAATACTCTTTAGAAAGATATGATCCTCTGCTTATCCTTGCTAAATATTTGAGTTTGAAACAGGAGTTAGTAATAAGCAGAAACAACAGCCTCCCGTTATAGAACTCCATTTTACTTTGGTAAATTTACTGTGATAAAAGACCAAATAATATCTTTCTCTACAATTAGCTTGACTCTTCTACAGCAGTGTATTGCTACCTGTATGAATTCTATTCCATTAGTGACTGGAACAGCTATTTGGCAACTCACAGGCCCAGAAGCCTGTTACTTCTTTCCTCATGAAGTTATTGCTATGCTGGCCTTGGGTTTCAAATGCCATGAAGAGAGAAGTATTGAGACATTTGACACTTTGGTAGCTTTAAAACTAAATAATGTGGCTCTTGAGGGCTGAAACAAGCGTTGTCTTAAACTATTATTGAGAGGCAATGTTTTGCTTGTGCTTATAGAACATCTGTTTTGAAAGTGGCATTCTGCTTTCTTTGCAGGTCTTGGCTGTCCCACTACTTTGTCACCTGAAGGAGCTGCTCAGTTTGCTGCCCAGATATTTGGGTTAAACAACCACTTGGTGTGGGCCAAACTGCGATCAAACATGTTAAATACATGGATCTCCTTGAAGCAGGCTGACAAAAAATTGCGGGAGTGCACCTTGTAAGTCCAACAAGTAACTCTTACTATCTACACAAAGATAAGGGCGTGCATATGCATCAGGATTTGCAGTTGGATGACGTGGGAAATCTTTTCTTACAGAAGGAAGCATCTTTAGAGCAACAGATAAGTCTGCTATGTCCTCATCCCTCTCTTGTGTATGTTTTTCTTTTTTAGTATCACCACTTAGTAAAAGATGAAAAGATAATATTTTAGTTATCTTTCTGTTGTTCTGAAATAGTGCTGTTCTGCTCTTTAGTGTATACTGTTAACTACGGATGATAGTTATGTCAACATAATGATTTGGTGTGATTTAAATAGAAATCCACTTGTTTTCTGTTTTTTTTTCTGTAAAGATAACATTCTTCCATAGAAATAATGTATGTCCAGAAGCTTGTTAACTCAATGGGACTGCTAACTAAAACTAGTGCTGATACTGTTCTGCTTGTAATGATGGTATGCTTTCTTTTAGCAATAAAATGGCAACATATGCTGTATTAATAAGAAAATAGGCTAAGAATAAGTAAGAGCCTGAAAGAAATAATTGCCTTATTTAAAAAAAAACATATATTTTTTCATGTGTACGTGTGTGTATGTATATACACCTCATCAATAACTAATCAAATGATTTGATAAAATTAACAGTTCTCTTGTTCGTGACAAGCTCTAATTTTGAATGGAACCGTAACTGGGCTTGTTGCCTACATGCTGTATAACTCTTGACTAGTCCAGTCTTTGCCCTTTAAATATTAGGCAGATTGCCCATGGACATACGTGACACTGTCAAATTATCCTCATACACTTCAATGTATCTATGCTCCCTCAGTCTTTGTTTCTGTGGGAATTATACTGAACTGAAGGTGGGAATAAACAGTAAAGCAGCAAAATACCAGGGAAAGCCTAAGCATGACTGTCTTGTCTTTGCACACAACATTCTTCAGAGTAGGTACTGATTCCAAGAAATATGCAATTACTCAATGTATGTACAACTTATGCTTTTATAATTAAATAAAACTATTGAATTCAAAGTTGCTTCATGGAGACCTGGTAAGATACTCATACACTAAGTCATCAGCTCTTAAGCTACATGTAAAAGAAGCTTATGCATTAAAGCAGCATAAAATAGTAGATAATGTTGCTTACTGTTAGAGGAAACCCTGTTGCTTTTTCATAAAATATAGTTTTTATTATTGTGTAGATTGTATTTGCTTCTTATAGAGGTCCACTTAATTTCTGCTTCTGTTGGCCTTCTTCACAGGAAGGACATCTTCTGTGTAGCTATGGTCTGTGTAGCTATGGCAGAGCTCCAAATAGTACTGTCTTCTAAAGTACAGCCTTCTTAAATTGATCAAAGCCTACACTGAAGCAAAACAACTCTACCTCTGTGTAGTCTTGAGGGAATTTGCTTCTCTAATGTGTTTTGTATAAATAAATATCTAGTAACACTTAGAGCTAGTTTGTGATGAAAAGGTTGAAATTCCATAGTAGAGTATCATCTCTGCAATAACAATCAGTAATGGGGCCATGCTCTGTGCACTGGCTCATTACTCATATCAAATCACTTTCACCCTGATTATTCTAACTTCATTTGTAAACATCATGCCAACCTATGTTAGGCATGAGCATGCTAAGTGCTTTAGTTGCCATGGAGAAGGTCATTCTTCAGTTTTTGAGTGTTTTTCCTTTCTTTCTTGCAGTCTGTACTAAATACTCAAACACAAGGCCTTGTTTGTGAAGTTGCCTTACAAAGGAAAGACAAGTTCTCAGCATAGTTAGCATTAATGGTGTGTTGCTGTAATCAGCAGAGAAAACCTGCACTGTTTGTCAGCTGCAGGGATGTTAGATTTGTTCTAGAGTGCTGCATATCAACTGTTTAATATTAAATTCTTCCCCAAGTTCTTGCTATGAAATGCACATGCTTCCCATTGGTTAAAAACGAACAAGAAACACAACACCCTCTTATGTGCTTCTATCTATCTTTGGGGGGAAAAAAAAAAAACGGTAACGGAGAGGTTACTTAAGTTTATTTGCATTTTTTTGAGTTGGAATACCAGAGTAAAAATCTGTGAAACCTCTGACCCTGCATGAGATCATGTCATCAGGTAAGGTAAGTGGCACCTGCTGCTTAGCCTTCAATAACAAATTCACTTCCAATAAAAACCCCAAACCCCCTTCTGTAAAAACATACAAGGGGAAAAAAGGCAATGGTCAGTAGCATCTGAATATAGAATTGTAAAGAGTGAATTGCTGTCATTGGAGCAATGGCCTTGCTTTTATGGGGATGGCATAAAGGCACACTGTTTTTTATGCCTTTTTTTTCCCCCTGAAAGCTACTTGAGCAATTCATACGCAAAGAAAAACTAAATCTGTTCCCTTACTAGAGGGAGCACATAGTTGACTGATTTACAAAAATAAACCCTACAAACTATGCAGGAGCTTTATGTAAGTGCCTCTAGAACCAAGTTGCAGTCCCAACTCCATATTTCATTTCAGATTTAAGTACTTGCAGGATTATGCAATTGCTGCAAAGTCTGAGAGGGACCCTAGGAGTGTAGGCCTGCTTTTGGTAGCTAAGTTTCCCTACCACTTACACATCCCCTGTTGTGCTTGTGCAGAAGCATCTTAGGTCTTGACAGGGCAGAACAGCTAAGCTTCTTGCTCATTTAAGGCACATCAGAATACACAAAATCACTATTACAGACAAAATATCAAAGCATTACCTATTCATTCAAAATATGAGACACAACTTACAGGTCAGAACAATCACTCGGGTTATAAGCAAATAAATCCCTTCTCTAATGGGAAAAAAAGGACAAAGCTGAACTTCTCTTATCTTAGAAGAGTACTTTATGACAAGCATTTGGGAGATCTACACTATGGAATGATCTTCATTTCTTCTTCTAGCACTGTTTCAATTTGTTTCTTTAAAAATTGCAACAGAGGTTGAACATCACAGCACTGCAGCTACCTGTAGAGCTTTGGGTTTTTTCTTCAGACATGTAGCAGGCCTTAGCCATCTCTTTATCTTACTTCTGTATCTGTTTCTGTATGGAAAAGATTAGAACTTGGAAATATCAGTTCAGTTATACCTAGAGTTTTCTGAAAGACTTAACTCCAGAAACAATAAACAATTTCCCTCTATCCCTCCCTTCTGATGACAGATGTCATCGCCACCTAGCATCAAACATTTTGCATCTTTTATTTTTCTCCCTCCCAGTTGCAGAAAAGCACTTTAAGTAACAGAGTTATGGAGAGATTTCAGTATGGATGCAATGACCCTTAAAAAGATACTTCATATCTACTATGTACTTGATGGAACAGCCTTCCTCTCATACTTCCAAGATGTAGTGGAGTGAAAAATATTTTTAAAAAAAAAAAGGATAAGCTTCCCAAATTCAAAACACTACATATAAAGTGCAACATAGCACATATCTTTAAAGATCTACACTGAAAGGTCTATGCTGTCAGTCCATCCTGCTTGTCTGTTCCATTCTAACTGCACGAAGTGACAAAGTCTGATCCACAAACACTTGAAACAATCCCAGTGTGTGAGACCTCAAAAATCTTTTTTCTCTGTTCTCAATTTCTTATAATTTCCAATGGCAACTACAGTGATGATGTTTGTGGAATAGCTATTAGACAGTAGTACTTAAAGTCTTAATGGAGTTCATACTGATCTCAGTAACTTCATTTTTTTTTGTTGCTGTTTCTTCAAATTTTCTCTTAACATTTTTCCCAATTCCAGAGGTAGAACTTACACAAGCACAGGACAGTACCAGCCTATCGACACTTCCTTATCTGTTCTTAGCAGAATTTTTATTTTGTTAAAAACTCATGGGAATTAATAAGAACAGCTGGAAGCCACATCTTCTGTCAGATGTGGGAACACTCAGTTTGAAAATTAAGGCTCTTTGCATGAAAAAAATACATAAATCTACCACTAGATCATTTTTTTTTCCTGTCAAAAAAAAAATTAATCTCGTCACCTGCATTCCTACGGAGATTGTGGTAATATGAAAATTAAGCTTCTAAGGTTAACATACCCAAGCAGCAGAATCAAAGATCCTCCTTCCATTAATGCAAATAAAGCTTTCTCAAATATTAACCCAGAACTTAACCTGGATTGAAGACCACGTTAAAATTAACTCAGCAGATTCTTGGTTGCCTGTGATATCTCAAACCTGATACACCAGAAGAGAAGAAAGCCAGAGCACCTGGTTAGCAAAGTTCTGAAATACTGTTCTGCAAGAACAGTTTTCGACAACTTTCTAATCCTGAAATGAAAATTTCACACTTTGAGCCACCTTGAGTAGATACAACAGTACAACAGAAGGACACCAGCAACAAACTTGACTGACCAATGAATCAGTCAGAGAGGTACTGTAAACAGAAACACATTGTGTACGTACTATTTAACATCCTGAAGTGCCCACAGCCTTGATCTCAGTTAAACAGCTGCTCCTGGCAGCCGTAACTGGCAGAAGCTTCTCAACAGAAGGATATGGAAAATGAAAGTGAGTTTTAGTTTCTGATACAGTTAAAATATTACAAACTTTTAGCTTTTATTGAAAATTAAATATATTAGCAAAAGCAAGATTTAAGAAATATTTTACAAATCATTTACATACAAGAAAGCCAGTATCAGACATATTCACAAATATGCAAACCTTTAATTACAAAAAGTACCTAATGGCAGCATGATGCTTACCTTGCCACTGCAGTGTGCTCTACTATTGATATAAGGCATAGAACTCACGTTTGCACCAACTTAAAGAGTTCAAATAAAACTTTAAGCTTTAAAATCCTGGATGCACAATCCCAAATACACACACACACACACGCACTCTTAAGATTTCTCCTTGTAAGCTCTATAAACTAAGTGTGTGCTCTGGAAGAACAGCCAGCCTGAAAAGCCCAGTAGAAATGTAACCGGTACTAGCATTTAGTTTTCCGTTTCCTCTTTAACATGTACAGGCCTAGGTATGTAAACCATATTCACAGTTTAATTATTTTTAGACAGAAGTACCTTTTTTTTTTTTTTTTTTGCATTTGTTCCTTAAAATTGGCTCTCAGTTCAGCATACAGTTCATAATGTCACCTGTTTTGTGATGCATACATTTACAAGATAACTTAAAAATCTGTGCCATGTTCATGGTCAAGATAACTCAACAAGAATAGTAATATCCAACAGTGATATTCAACACTATATTTCAAATATTTGTGCAAACAGCAAAAGAACAGTTTTATGAGGCAAACTTATTTGCAAAACCTTTAATACCTCTTCTATGTTGTAAACTCGGACTGTCAGCCTTAAGTCCTGCACTTCCCACAGCTTTAAAAAGTCAGTGGCTAAAATTATCAAGTCTCAAAAACGTTCTCTTCTACATAGTGCAAATCGTAAAACAGATCATGTGAAAAACATATCTAGCTGGATTGACTTTGTGCAATCATCAGTGGTCTTCTCTCATAGTTGAAGAAAGTGTGCATTCAAAGAACCATATGGTTCAAGAAGCTGGGCAGGCGGGAAGGAGAGAGAAAAAGCAGTTCCATTACACTTCTCAAACCAGTGCTAGATGTGCAAAGGCAGCAAAAATTCCAGCTGCTACTACAACCAGAACAGATTTACTTTTCAGGAAGACCCAGGCGGTTAGTCACTTGGACTGGTCCCTAGAAAAATATGTAAGTATATGTTGGATTTTTATCAGACGGTCTTTTAAAGACATCATAGAGAGAACTGACAGCTGATATCTGGGGTCTACTGGGAGAACAGCTAGAAGCCACCAACACCAAGCAGGACCATTGGGCATTGCCTAAAAATAAGAGAAATACTGGTTACTAATGAACAATGCTGATTAATACAACGAAGACATTAAAAGACAAAGGTGTCAAAAACAAACACTTGTTTGAATTTTGATATCAACTAGAGAATTACAGATCTGTAATATCAAGAGGGTTCTGAATTGATCTGTCATGATCCCTCTTCACCACAGAAGTCAAATAAAGTGCACTTAAACTATGTTTGATAAAGCAATCGATTATTTTTGAGACAACACAGACATCTCGGTTTCCTTAGGAAAGGATGGCTCAGTATAGGACAGTCACCTAATAAACCTCCCTGATGGAAACTAATTTAATATCTGTCACATTACTCTTCAGGTTTGAATATTCTTGATGCCTAACATAGATTGCGTTCATCTGTTGCTGTATCTGAAGGATTCCTCTATTACTACTCCATTCCACTCACATCTCGTTACCTTCTAGACAGAGCAAGACTGCTTAGTTTGTTTCTTCTAATTTTATAAAACATACTTTCTAGCTTTTTCCTATACTTTATTCAATTCCTTACACTCAGCCTGAGACATCATATGCCCAGGACATAATAGTCCTCAGTGGAGGATGTGTCACTCCAGAGCAGACTTACCTCAGTTACCTCACATACTTGTAAAAACAGTCTTGGTAGTGGTACGCTCCTGAATGAAATTTCCTCCCTTTCATCTTTATCTCACAGTTGACACTTAATGTTCTAAGCCTCAGGCACATACCCTCAGTCTTGCTGCCCAGCTGGTTATCCTGTTTGAATGCACTTACTTCTCTTCGCTAATATACGTTGCTTTAAACCAGTCTTTTAGTTAAAAGTGTTCTAAAATCATTTCTGAAATTATACACTGGCCTCCAAAGCATTTACAAAACATGTACCAAACACCTTCCAAGATCAACTGGTATGGTCTCAAAAATATGTAGCAGATGGGAGATGACTTTTTCCAGCCTCCCACTGTTTCAGGATCTCTCTGATCTACACCAATTGTTTACAATAACCATTGAAATAGATGGCTGAAGCTAGTTTCTTAACATAAACATTTGCCAAATCCTAACGGCTGCAGCAATTTACAGTAGCACTACCTCAGAGAAAGGAGGAAAGTGTTATTTGTGATTACCACTCTGTCACAGATTACTGCCTATACGTATGCCAGGAAAGAAAATACTGAAACATTCCCTATTTTTCTCCATTTGAATTCTAACAGCTTTACAAAAACCAATAGTTTAAAACATTTATATAACTTAAAGTGTTATCAGTACACTAATTCTGTATATAGAATAGCATATCATCCTGTATGGCAGAAAAAAATTGCCTATTGCCTTCTGCTGCTCTCCGTAAGAGAAGCAAGATAAAGCCCCACTTCCTTTTAAATTGAGGAAAAAAGTATTTTTCTTTTAATGTTTAGCAGCGTTTTAACAATTGGATTTTGGTTTTCCTCACCTACCCTCCCCCAATAAAAAATATGTACCTAATATTTGATGTTAAACAGTGTCTCACCTGTATATTTTCCTCCCTGTCAGGCATTGGCCCAAAGTGCTGAAGAATCTGAGTGCGGAATTTGTTTCTTAAGTTTTGGAACCAACTGCAGGCCTGATTGTAAACAAAGTTGTGAAGTTCTCTCAGTTTCTTTAGTTCTTCTTCATCAGCAACCTGGAACAGGAACATTGTGAAAACACCATTACAAATGAAGAAAGTTGCCATAGTTATAGGCTAACATAAAAAAGACATTTAATTTCAATTCTATTTAGTTAAGTTTTTGCACTCTCCTAAGCTGTGGTTGCTAGTGTCTGAATAGCAAAGAAATCCCCTGATACTTAAAAATTCTTGAGTTACAGCTTCACAAACTACTGTTCAAACACAAAGCAAAATCCTTCCTTCTTATTTCATAATAATAATAAAAAAATAATCTATTTCTTCCTTATACTGACATTGTATCCTCCAAGGTTCTATGGACCTAAAAAATTGACAGAACCTTCAAAACAAACCAAGGAAAAAGTCTTAAGATATTAGCTAAGAGTGTAAGTATTTGGACAGAATTCTGGATACCTTAACATCTTCCAAATACTCAATGTCTGCAGTGCAATAACCATCTTTCATCCCTCTTTGTAAAACTCGAAATCTCTTTCCACCAACTGTATCAACAACAGATCGTCCATCCGGCAGAAAATGAACGTTCCTAATTTGCAGCATGCAACCATAATCTGCAAAACTAGAAAAGAGACTTTATCAGTAATGTAATTACATGCTTCTGTGAGGACGCTTGGTTTAATTAAAAGAAGACAGAAGAGAAAAGAAGCTTACTATTAGAATGTAAAACCTACCCATTTTGAGAATCACTTATACACATCCCAAACTGTTTAGTCCCAGTTTCCATGCTTCTGCGAATCATTAGTCGATATCTTGGCTCAAACACGTGTAGAGGGCAAGGCACAGTAGGATATGCCATAGTGCAAACAAACATTGGAACATTCTTGGTCAAGCTTCAAAAGAATGACAAAAGAAATACATGGCTTAAAATATAATTACTGAGCAATGCCAAGACAAGACTTTTTTTTACAGTATGTGTTTGAGGTCATAAAATACCTGTTACAAACTTTAATAGTAACCACGTTATAACAACTTCCATAATCAGTAAGAACACAATGACTGAACGCTTATGTACTGATTTGAATACATAATGGACAGTGAGCTGAACTGTCTAGTCAGTGAATATAGGACTTGTCATGAGATCAAGGGTGTTTCCTTGTTTTCTTCTGTTATGGTTTAGTTGATGCCACAATAACTGCACAGTAACCAGCTCACCATTTAGATTAAGTTCAATGATGCAATCCAGACTATGGTTTTTACCCTTGGAATGTCTCAGCAAGGCCTAGTAGTTGAAAAAACTAAGCAGAATCTAGAAGTCATTTCCACTAGAACTGAATGACCTCTACGAATAGTCAGACATTATCAATTAAATATTACACAGTTTTTACAATGTAGTTTTTATTATTAAGGAAAATGTATCTAGAAATTTTTCCACTAGAAGTGAGTACCCCCAGGAGCTTTTCAGCACGGCTGTGCTCTATCCTTTCATCCCCCAGCTCGTACTGATAGCAGGGGCTGCCACGACCCAGGTGCAAGACCTTGCACTTGGATCTATTGAACCTCATGAGGTTCACCAGGGCACACTGCTCAAGCCTGTCTAGGTCAAATACTATTCTGATACTAATCTCTCAGGTTTTCTGACAAAAGGCAGGAAGCTTACTTTGAGTGTTCAGCAGTTTCTTCAGCATGAATTCGTTTTCTTTCATACAGCTCATCAGACAAATATTTCATTATTAATTCCTCTAGCAGTTCTGTGATGCTGTATTTTCTGCTTGCAAGGTACTGTAAGCAATTTAAAACAAAATGTTTCTTTACTGATATATAATAGAATTGAGACAAATCAGCTTTTATTTAAACCATGATACATGAAATATGTGACAAATGAGATTTATGTCCGTGAAAACTTGAAACCATTAAGAGCTCTGAAATTCTTATATTTCTGAACACCCAACATTAACATCTGAAAATTCTGTTTTAGTTCTTACAGTGCAACAACTCAAGTGTCTAATTCAGTATACATTTCTATACTTACCAGGGACAGAATTTATCTTCTACATTATACAGCCACACAAATAAGTAAAGCATCCAGAAACCACAGGGAAGTCTTACTGGATAGTTATCAGTTAACAAATACACAGGATTTGGTTATATCAATAAAGTAGGCGATCACAGAAACATGAAACCTCTAAGACCTAAGGCAAACATAGACAATTTGTACTGACGTTTACCTCAAGTTTTTTTCTTTCCACAAGCAATCTATAACCACAATCCCTTGCATTTAAGAAGCCTTTACAATGATAAAATATTTGTCTATACGAGTTCTACTGATCAACAGTACCTCCTTCAAACTCTCCTTACAGAGTGGACACTGAGGAGCATGGTCTAAACACCGTTCCAAGCAACCTTTGCAAAAAGTGTGTCCGCAAGGTGTTGTCACTGGCTCAAAGAAAAGCCTGAAACAAAGTTATTAAAAATTACATACCATGGCAAGTTTCTGTCTTGTGTAATAAAGAAAACAAACAACTCAGTGATCAACCTTTTTTACTTTTTTTCCACTAATTATATCTGAAGCAGAGAAAATTAATCCCTTGTCTCCTTATGTTACCTTTTCCTCTATGAAGTTTGTTTCCATTCACCACTGCACTAGTTTTGTACACTTTATGATCAATCCAAACACATTTCTATGGACTAAATACTTAAACTTTGACTCCAATACAAAAAGATTTTGATCCTACTACATAGGATCATACTCAAAATATACAAAATTAAGTAATTAAATTATTTAAAGAGCTATGTTGCTTTCGAAGCAGTTTTGCACATTATTAACATAACTACAGATAATTTAGCATACCCAATGTTTTCATGTTTTAAGACTTCTATTCTAGAACTCAAGAAGACTCGATAAGAACTCTTATATCCATCAACTGCATCTAGCAGATTGACATTCTGAAGTCATTTCCTTGATCTGAGATACACAGGCAATCTTTCTAGGCATTAGACCTCCCAAATTAAAAAATTAACTAGTCTTACCGGCTGAAAAAAACCACAGTATTGTACCACAGAAGAGTCTCTCCTTTTTGAGCATCCAGCTAACACCACCAAATTTAATAGGCAACTTGATTACAATTATGATGTAACACATTTAAATAAGCATTTAAATGCTGGGATATAGGAAAGGCTGAAAATATTTCTTAACTGACACTAGAGCTCATCACAACCTATAAATACCTCAGTTAACATGTGCCAAAGATGTGATCAAACATCTATAATGAAAATATTGAACCAATGAGAAAAGTCTTACCTCATACATAGAGAGCACTCAAAATCTGATACGTCAATCAAATTCCCTGGAACTGTTCCATAAGCCAGTTTCATGTCCCAGTTTGTACTTTCTAAAGAAACATGAAATAAAACACACCTTTCAAAGAAAGGCACAAGACAGTAAATACTTCAAATTTTCAAATTAAGTGATTGCTTACCTCCTTGCTTTTTGTGTTTGTTTCTTCCATCTTCACATACAACTGTATCCTGCTCTGAAAATGAAAGCTTTCTTTTCAACAAAGCACCTTTTTCTTGGCCAGAGAGAAGAGGTTCAGAAGATACTCTCTTTAAGCCATCCTCCTTGGCAAGGGCTTTTGTTGAGTTAAGAGCATGGGCAGACTGTGCACGATTTAGGCTTCCAATCACAGGCTCCAGTACCTCTGATCTTCCTAAACTCTACACAAGACAAAAGAACTGTACATTAGGGATAGCACAAATATAAGAATATAAAATGTGAATATGCAAGAGTGCTTAAACCAAACTGATACCCAGTTACCTCATCGGTTAACTGGAAGAATCTTCTAAGTCAAGACACTACTCAAATTTCCTTATCATTAATCATTCAAAAAAAATATTTACCTCAAAGAGAAGAAAAACTATACTTTTTACTTAGAAGTTATATTAAAAAATAAAAATATTAATAACAATAATATCAAAAAGTACTTTTTGCTTTGCAACTAATGTAAAATTTCAGTAGTTTCTAGTAAGTAGCTCACTTGAATGAGGTATATAATACTCCAAATGAGAAGACATTACTTTCAAATCATAATTCTTCCAATTTAGCCAATTGCAGAGAGCCAGCATTTAGAGCTAGTACTTAGAGAATAAGTATGACAAATAAGGATATCAGGATGTCTGATACTTGCATATTAGCCAAAGAACAAATCTCATCTTATGATTTCTAGTTACCTGCTCAGGACAAAGTTGTAAATTGCAGTAAGACTCAGTCACCTCAGAACCAAGCACAAAAGATTTATTTCGAGTATGTGGTGAACTCCAAGAGGATTCCTTCAAACTCTCTCCTAGCTTCTCCAGTGACAGTACATCACGCAACGTCTGGAAAACAAACAGCTCATAACAACAAAAAGAGGATCTGGGTATAGCTTCATTACAAACCTTTACACCAAAACCAAGAATTCAATTTACATGAAGTTACCCCCTGAATAAAGCTTTACTTCAGAACAGTTAACAAGCAGAAATCTGTATACCTGTATAGCTAAGCAGAATTTATCTAGGAATCATCTCCACTAGAACTTGATGACCTCTTTGAACATTTAGACACTATCAATTAAACATGAAACAGTTTTTGCAATGCAGTTTTTATTATTAAGGAAAATTTACCTAGAAATTCTTCCACTAGAAGTGACCTCTTCAGAGTTGGACATTATCAATTCAATATCATACACATTTTTCAGCATAGGTTTTCATTACTGAAGAAAAGCTGCTGTAGTCTATGCACGAAAGAATTCCATTTACTATATTCAAGTTGGCATTCTCTTTCCAATCACCTAGTAGCAACTTCAGAAGCTTTGAGGCATATGTCCTCAAAACCTGTACATTAGGACTCTCTCTTCAACAGAGCATGGTACATCTTGAAGGAATTAATCAAAGCGTCAGCTCAACCCTCTCTGTATGCATGGCAGGTTTTTTGATGGTCAACTGTCTACCATAACAGGAACTTTACAAAGGAATCAAAACAAAGGTAGTAATCCGGTTTGATATATCAAATTACCTTTTCTACTTCTAGCTTGGCTGGAAGAAAATCCTCATCAAGGGCTAAGCACTGTAGAAACAGTTGTAAGGCATCACCTACAAAACCAGAGTCATGCAGCACTTTTCCTTTCCGGAAGTAGACCTGAGAAACAGATTACATGATTACACTTCTGGTGAATATACAGAACTGTATTATTCTCATTACAGGCATTATAAAAGAATTAAAACAAGAAGCCTCAATGAAAAAGGAATGCCCCTCTTCAGCAAACTTCAGCTGTGCACAGCATGTATGATACATATGCCTTGCCTAACATAAATCCCCTACGCTGAAAATAACTATGGCATAGGCTGGTGTTCATCTCCTTCCAGTTAATTTGCTCTGGCTTAGACAAAAGGCTAAAATCCTGTCTAGTGCTGAATTCACACAAGGCCTTCTTAATTTCAACATTCTGTGAGGTTATGGAAAGGGAGAAGAGGGAAATACAATTAAAATTATTACATATCCTCGTAAAATAGCTTTCACAGGACACCTCTTTTGCCCTCAGCTTTATCAAAAATCTTATAGCTCTAACCTGTATGAAAAGACAATCCACACAACTACGCATTCCTTACATGTATCTTAATATAGATTCCTAATACAAAACAATGCACTTTTGGAATTGCTTCCTCCAACTACATTTTACTCTTGAACACTAGATAAAAAAAGCTTACTATTTTATATAGGGTGGGAAAGAAAGAGATAAGGCTACTGAATTTATACTACTGAAATACAAAAATACGATGTTGGAACCAACTCACCTCAATTTTAAAAAGTTGCATTTGCAGTAATATAAATGGAAGTTCAATAAAACAAAAAACGCCCTATTTTCTAAGCTAGATTTTGGATAATGGGCAAGAAAATTGAACTGGAAAAAGAAAAGCAAACAAGCAAAACACTGAATGTGGTTTCTATAGACCAACTGCCAATATTAAACAGTAAACTTAAACAAGGCTGTCAGATGAGGTGCGCATCTTCTTTGATGGATTTGGGTAGTTTCATTAAGAAGGAAAGTGTGCTAATCCTCCTCTTACAGGTACTTCATCTCCTTACACAGATAAGAATTTTAATCTATCAAACCAAGCTCAGTTAAATGAAGTCTGAGAAACAAATAAAAGCACAATGCTCTCTGAATTTGCAGTAGCCATGAAATTGCTCAACACAGGAGAAAACAAGAGAGAAGCAGTTATCTGTCCTTGTGCAGCAAGATCTTGCTGCTCCTGCTGTGCTGAGTTCAGATGGTGCTGGAATATGCAACACATAAGTAGTAACAGATCCAAAGGCCAGTGACTTTCCAGTTGCCCGCACTGTTTGCAGAGTTTAGCTTCCTACGAGTTTCTCCGTGCTTTTCAATGAAAAACTTTCCCAGCTCAAACAGCAAGCTATTCTTCACCAAACAAACAAAAAAGGCGACTGTAAGAAGTTACATCACCATAAACTATCCCAACTCCAAGTACTGAAGCCAGTAATGAAGGCCCCAAACAAACATATTTTTTATTATTGCCAATACTATTGCAAAAGGATTTAGTGCTCACTCTACATTCCTTTTTTTTTTTTTTACTCTGATAGCAATTGCAAAAGAAAACTGCATTGTCCTATTAGTATTCTTTTTTTTAGTAACCAGTGAGACTGAAAAAAATGAGAAATGCTGACTTAACACAGAGCCAAAAATCCTAGTCTGCACTGGCAACAATGCTCACTCATCTCACATGATATTCAAAGAACAAATAGTGCTTAAAATGCTCTTAAATTTGGGAAATACAGTCGAAGTATAAACACTTCAGGGAAACGCAGAGATTTAGAAGGACTAACTTTTATATAGTGTAAGTTACATTAATGAGCCAAACTTCTATGGCTCAGAAATTCTGCTTTTAAGCAGTTAAAGCTGGCTGCACAATTTCAGCCAGTGACCCAGCCAAACAACACTCAGCTGAATTTAAGTTTGTAAATCATAAAAGCATCATTCTTAAAAAAAGAAATGAGCGCTAACCAGCAACTGTAAATAGAATCATAGAATCACCAAGGTTGGAAAAGACCTCCAAGATCATCCAGACCAACTGCCTACCTATCACCAATATTTCCCAATAAACCATAACCCTCAGTACATCTAAACGATTCTTGAGCATCTCCAGGGACAATGACTCCACCACCTCCCTGGGCAGCCTATTCCAGCACCTGACCACTCTCTCGCAGAAGAAGTACTTTCTAACATCTAACCTGAATCTCCCCTGGCACAACTTGAGGCCATTCCCTCTCATCCCATCACTAGTTACATGGGAGAACAGGCCAACCCCCACCTCACCACAACCTCCCTTCAGGTAGCTGTAGAGAGAAGTAAGGTTTCCTCCAAGCCTCCTCTTCTCCAGACTGAACAATCCCAGCTCCTTCAGCCACTCCTCTTAAGGCCTGCGCTCCCTCACCAGCTTTGCTGCCCTTCTCTGAACACACTTCAGGGCCTCAGTGTTCCTCACAGTACTTCCCAAGAAGTCAGTTCTTCTCCACATCACCCTTCATCCAGCATCACTATCTCATGTTGTGATAGGAAATAAAAACACCTGAAGTTGTTGATGAAAGCTGAATCAGCAGTTCCAACTTACAGTGCTGACCAGTTGCCTGTCTCATATATAAATTTTTTAAGATACTTTTGAGCACTTTGCATGTACTTATAAAGAAAAACAAGAAAATCAAGTGTTTAAGGCAGCTGACCTTGCTTCATGTGATGAAAAGTTTATGCAAAATGCATTATGTTTATAGATAAACATGTATTTTGAGAAATTAAGAGTTCAAATCAACTTACCTCTGGCCAATTTGGCATTTTAGAAATAACAAAGTTTAGATCTTCTATGGCTGTTTTATACTCTTGGAGGCCAGCATACGACTCAGCTCTGTAGATTCTAAGCATCAAGTTACTGGAATCTGAAGACAAAATTAAATAACAGTTTTAATAATTTGGAACATTGTCATTTTGAATTAGATATGTTTTTATAGTGATATGTCAAAGCCATACTATATGAAAACATTTAATACACTCTTCTGTACTGTACCTTATAACAACTGAGGTACCTTCCTCCTCCTTTTCACCAGTGTTTGGGTTTAAAAATAGTAGCAATACTTCCAAGCTTATGTCTTCCAAGTTAATCTTTAACTTTTGAACCCTTTTATATTTTCAAAGATTTAACACCGAAGCTGACAAAGTACTGCTCAATACTGCTGTGACAACAGAAGTAGAGAACTAAGTTGATTTTAGTTTTATGGTACGCCCATTCAAAACCGTACAAATCTGACATTTTTCAAGTGTGGTGAATTCCAAGTATTAAAATCTAAGTATTAGAAAGCTTGCTTTCAAATGTTTGACTTTTTATTTAAACTGTCCTTTGTTCTAATAATGCCCAGCCCCTACGAGCTATAGCTAGAAACACTGTTAGCACTTGATTTATCAGAGATAGTCTCTACCCCTATGTGGGTTGAAAAGATAGCCAACAGCAGAAAGCCACTGATGCCAGCTGGCAGCCCTGCTCGAAGCAGCTGTGCTAGAATCACCTCCACAAAGGAGAAAACATTAATGCGCTCTTTAAAGACAAATCTTCATGTCTCAAATACAACATTTTGGACTTCCAGCAAAGGAACCTCAAAATAGGAAATCTTTGTGTCATTTAAACTATGATTTCCGTAACACAGCTAACTGTAGTCATTACACTGAAAAATGCCAGCTCATCACTTTGTTCTGGACTTTTTTTTTTTTAATACACCTGTGCTTTTCACCAAAATAAGTAAGTTAAACATTGGTGTAATGTAAACAACATTCAAATTAAGTTCTGTAGGTTTGTTTGAACAAAATTCCCTTGGAGGGATGCAGAAGAATCATTTCAATTTGATATTCTGTCTTAGTCTACTCAAGTGTCTAGTTTAAGTTTTTGTAATTACCAACATTAGCTTGTTTTACACATAAATCTGCTTCAGCAGCAAGCCAGACCAGTTTGCTGCTGAACCAGCATATTTTAACATACTGCTTTATATTTAGATACCACAGGTAAAAGACCTTAACTAAAAAGAAATGGTTAAGTAAACAAAAACTGACAACAGATTTCATGCACGAGAATGAAGTGTCCAATTCAGCTATAGTTCAGTTTCCCTTCAAATACATATATTCCTAAATCTATTTTTCTATTTTAGACAGTTAATGAAAGTCTGCAAAATTGTCTTTGTCTAACTTAACATGTATTCCTGCAAGTGTAAGAACTCTGATGCCTGCTTTCTTGTGGCTTTGTGCTTAGTGACTATTGTAGCCTACTAAGGCAGGAGCTCATCTTTTCTGTTGTGTTTGACTTTCTGGTGTTCAGCAGAGTCAATATTAACCTAAATTCCTTCCTTCAGAGGCAGCAGTGACTGGGGGTCTTTGTTCTCTAATAAGCTAGCAGCCTGTTTGCACTTGATCAGAAGGATTTCATCTTTTTCAGACTTTCAAGCATAGAAGATTATCTCAGAAGCTCCAAGACTTCCTCGGGGAGGTGGGGGTAGGGGTAGTTTGAAGATAAAAATATGAGTTTTAGTCTAGAGCTAGTGGATAGTTTGTTTCTTTATCAAAGAGAAAAGCATGGTTTGAACTGAACTGGCACAAAATTAAGGACTGAAACAAGGAGTTTAACTAGATCCCAGCTCTGCTGCTACACAAACACTGCCAACAAATCACAGAATATCCCAAGTTGGAAGGGACCCATGAGGATCATCAAGTCCAACCCCTGGCTCCACACAGAACCACCCTAAAATTAAACCCTGTGTCTGAGAGCATTGTTCAAAAGCTCCTCGAACACTGGCAGTTTGGGGCCATGACCACTACTATGGGGAGCCTGTTCCACACCCAAATGCTCAGTGCAGATTACAGACTATCTCAAAATGTTGGAAACACTGAAAGACCTAAATTTACATGTGCAATTTTAAAATGAGAATTCCTAGCCTTTGTATTGTGAAAAAAGTTTTACAATGTCGCAGAATGCATTTTGATGTTTGCCATCTAACAAGATGATGTAAAACGATGCAGACTGCTTCAAAAGTAATGTCTCCTATTTATTTCCATGGAAACTACAACACGTACAACAAGTACAATAGCACTGTTTGATAGGGTGAAATCTCATCTACAAAACACTATTTTTTTTGACACAGTCACCACCATTAGCTATGCATTTTCACCAGCAATGAACAGGAGCCTGTATGCTGCACTCTTAAAAATCTGCATGGCCATCCAGAATGTGGCTTGTCTTTCATGCCACTGTCCCACTGCTGAAATGCACCACCCACTGCCTCACTGTGCTGACATCTACTGTTTGGTCTCTATAAACATTCAGCAAGCTCCACCATCTGTTGCATGGCAACAAAACGTAACCGAATATTGGCGGGATGGTTCAGCCTCTACTGCCATATCACCAACATCTGCCTCTGACATCACGGGCCAACACAGTAAAATAGGAGGCATTACTTTCGGAGTAGCCCATCACATTTCAATTCCTTAGATCAGCTATTAAACAAAGCAGAAATAATTTGTTTGAATTGCCAATTTGAACTGCCCAATATATTACATGTCCAGAAATCAGTCACTCCTAGCATATTCAATACAAATTATTTTAATTAAAAACAAAAACGTGCAGAAATGTGTGCACTGGATATTATTGCAGAAATAGAAAACCGTACAAAGGTTTACACACAAAAAAAACAGTAGGTAGGCATTCATTTCTTTATGCTACTCTCAATGCATCTGCTTCTGCCTACTGTCAGCATGTGCATATCGTAAATGGATCACTTCTGGTCTGGTCCTACATGTTTTTCACCTGGTTCTTAAAAATACACAAAATTCTTCAAAAATAATACGTGCACTCTGCACTAGTGTTCAGAAGAACTGCAGGATACAGTATTTATGAATGCAGTACGACAGGGTCATTCCAATGGTTGGGGTGGGAACACCTGAGAAGAGACTGAGCTAACTGGTCTTGTTTAACGAGGAAACATGGAAGGCAGCAGAAGAACCTAACGACCTCCTGAAATCCCAGAAGAGGCTGCCTAGAACACAGAACCTGACACACACAGGGGGGAAAACAAGAGACAATGGTTATAAACCAGAACAAGGGTAGTTCTGCCTTTACATAAGCAAAAAATGTTTCACTATGATGGTAATCAACCTTTGAAGTGCTCGGGTTGTCCTGAGCAGCAGCAGAATCTTCATCCTGGTGGCATTTTCATAGTCCAACAGGACAAAGCCTTAAGTAAACTGCTCTAACTCAGCATTTGCCCTACTTTAAACAGTTTGTCAACAGACCTCCTAAAGCCCCTCCAGCAGGAACAGGTCTGTGACTGTGCCCAACCTCGGGTCTGTGAGCTGAGTGTGTGGGGATTAAAGCCTTCCTTTATGTAAGGAAATTCCTTCCAACCCCTGCACGGCGCACGTTATCTATATGAACATTACCATTCCTCATGTTTTTCAAAAGTAACTTTTACATCGTGGTGAATACCAGTAACTTCTTTCAGATGTTTCAAGAAATTTCCTTATGACCCATACGAGTCAATGCTGTACTTCAGAACACGTAGCGAGAAAAAAAAATAAACCTCTTCTGACAGCTCCAATACTTCAAATAGGAAATGGGACCTGCGGGGTTGCCGGAGCGCTAAAAACCCACAGATGCACAAAACCAACACGGCGCGTCACTGTGCCAGCACCAGCCAGGTGTACCCACCCCCGGGCCGAGCCCCGCAGGGCTCCCCACACCACGGCCGTACCGCGGTCCGCCCGGGCCCGGCGGCCCCGCCCGCCCCCCGCAGCCTCGCCCGGCACCAGACGGGGCGCGGCTCCGCCCGCCATGATGTCACCGCCATTACACAACCTGTCCCCACCGTGCCTCACGCTTATGCAACCGGGCCCGGCCCGCCGGAGCCGCGCGGTGACACTGGAAATAGGTCTGTCAGGAAACGGGATTACACGCGGCAGAGCCGGACGCACCGAGCCCGGGCAGCGCGGCGGCAAGGAAGCACCGGAGCGCACCTCGGCCCACGGGCAAGTTCCGTGGGTCCTCCCAGCAAACTTGGAAAACTTCAGAGTACTGGGGGACAGCACACCGGGCACATCCCGCCCCGTCCCTCCGTGAGGAGAAGGGACGCCGCCTCCCCCCCTCCGCCCCCGGCTCACCTGCCCGCAGCGCCTGCCCGGCGGCGCCCAGCGCCTCTCGGAAGCGGCCCTGCGCCAGCAGCTCCTCCAGCCGCCCGCCGGCCCGTGCCCGTTCGCACTCTCCCGGGAACCACTTCTCGGCCAGCTGGCTGAGCACCACGCTGGTGCGCAGCGGGGCGGCGGCCGTGCTGGTGCCCCCCGCCGGCAGCAGCCAGTCCCGGCAGCGGCGGCAGCGGGCCCGCAGCTCCCTCCGCAGGCAGCGGCGGCAGTAGGTGTGCCCGCACGGGACGGTCACCGGCTCGCTCAGGAAGCGCCCGCAGCCGCAGCACCGCAGCGGTCCCTCGGCCGCGCCTTCGGCGCCGCGCTCCCGGCCGCGGCCCGGCCCCTGCCGCAGGCGGTAGTTGAGCACCAGGCACTCCACCAGGGTCCCGAAGCGCCGCGAGCCGGCGAGCGGCCCGAGGCACAGCGACGCCAGGGAGGAGCCCCCCGCTTCCTTCAAGCGGCCCCTCCGCTCCCCGTCCGCTTCCTCGCCGAGCCGCCCGCTGCCTCCTGGCTCCGGCGACGCGTCCGAGCCCACGGCCACGGGAGAGAACGCCATCGGCTGCCGGCTCGGCAGAGGGGGTGTGGCGCTGCCGCTCCGGCCGCCGGGCCCGGCGCTGCGCACGGCGCTGAGGCACTGGCGGCGCGGGGCGGGGGAGGAAGCGAGGCACCCTCCGCGCGGGGCGGGGGGGCGTGTCACGTGCGCGCCGCCGCGCGCGCGACCCGGGGCAGAAGTGGGCGCGGGTACGTCTGCGCTCCCCCTGCCCCACCCCGCTCCCGCCCCTTTCAAACGTCTCCGCGCGCCCTCGCCCCGCCGCTTACATAAAGAGCCGCGTCAGCTGACCGCCGGGTTGGCTCGCCATTGGTGAGCGCTCCAGGGGCGGGAGCGAGGCCGTTACAAAACGCCGCGCCGAGGGAGCGTTCCGTAACAGGGTGGGAGGGGCGGGGCTGGCGCCGGGCGGTCTGGGCGTGAGTCAAGCGAGGGGGCACGGCCGGCCGTTAGGGAGCGAGCCTCGGACACGGGCCCTGCTGTTTCTCTGGGGCTGAGCGAGAGCAGAGTGCGGCGAGAGCCCCTCGCCTGTAGCGGGGGAAAGGGGGCAGCCCCGTGGCTTCGGGTTGTGGCTCCTGTAGGCGGTGCCGCTCCTCGCAGCGGCCCTAGCTCCGGTGAGGGTCGGGCGTTAGCAGCGCTGCTGGGGGCGGCGGCGGGGAGGGGGAGCAGCCAATTTTCTGGAACGTTTGTTGTTCGCTGTGTAGCATGTCTGTTGGATGGGGGCTGATGTAGTCACTGGTCAGACGACGCTGTAACAACCGCTTGGTGCAGTACATCTCAGGATTTCTGGGAGTGTAAAATAGTGAGCCCAGTGCTTTTGGAAAGTCCCTTATCTCTGCCTACACTGTAATCGCAGCCCCTTTTCGTGGGAGAATGTTTAGGATTTCCACACCTTTGTCTCTTAAGAAAGTGTGGAGTCTATGGCGTGACATCCAGCTGTGTTGTCAGAACTCATTCCCTCCAAAGCACATCCTTTGCATTTACAGTGCTTTTCAGCTTCCGAAAGTCAAATTAAAAAGATGCTATGGTAATTGAAATATCGAGGGAGAACGTGGATGGCTTTTTAATGTGAAGACACAGGAGAGTCTTAAAATAATCATTCACTGAAGTACTCAGCATGAGTTAGGAAGTGACAGCGTAAGGAAATATCAAAGTAAAAGGTGCTTGGAGTATGGACTTGAACGGTGGTGGGATAAGGTGGAATGGCTTGAATAATCATAAATAGTTTTGATGGCTATGGGTTCTTTTTTAGACATGTCAAATATGAGGACAGTGTTGGACAAGCAGAGATTTTGAACAGTAAGAAAACAGTACAGGAAATAGGGCGAATCATCATCAAAGAGAGCAGTACTTTGTTTCTCATTTCAGATTAGATTACCCATGGAAATAGAAAAACAGGACAGTGTTCAGGGGTTTGTGGAAATTCATTGAAAAGTTGGAGTTAAGATAATAAATTAGAAATAAAAACCCCTTTCCACCATTTCCAATGAATTTTTTAAAAGTTCATATATTAACATTCATACTGATCATTTGAACAATATCATCAGCTGAAATCAACTGTTTTTTGAGTTCCTAGTTTACAGGAATAAAATACACTTTTGCTAGCTGAGGTGTGTTAGAGCAGAAGAATTGAGGTTTATCCCATCATCCTTCACTTCAAATCAATTAAAAGCAGTGAAAGATGAGAGTTTGGATAGGATGGATGAATGGATTGATAGGGAGCCTGACACCATCCTGCTCCCACCAATTTTAGAAATCTATCTTTAGTATATTCCTTCAGAGCTTACTCTTTATGTGAGTAGTACTTACTGTCACTGTAAGCCCCTCCTGTCTGCTAATATTTGTGACACATTCTGTTTTACCTTTGTAGCTGTCCTCATTTTTCTTGGAAGCTCCAGACTTCATGCATCCAAAAAACATCGTCTAGATTTAGACAGATAGGACAAGGAAAAAAACTTCTGTGTTGTTGTAGAAAGACACTGAAACATTTCATTAAAGCCTTCAGATATGTTGTTAAATACATCAGCAGTATGTGGCAGGCATGTGGAGGTAGGGAAGCAGATAATTTTGGATCATGGCACAGTAGGGTTGGGCTCAAGATGTGTTGAAAGAAGTTCATAGTAAAGAATCTCTTACATAAAATTAATCACTTCCTTGCCAGGAAATCCCCAGGACACAGGTCTCTGAAATGTGGCACATTACTTGAGGACAAATTTGACTGTACGTTCACCTTGTCCTAATTTTTAGATGCACATTTTTGATCACTCTTGGAAGTGAGGTACCAGGTCTAGTTAAACCATGCTATTATCCAGTGTGGTTGTTCTTATGTATTTAAGCTGTAGCTGTTTCTTCAAGCCTAGTTTTTGGTGCAGTATTCTATCACTGGCATGTTTAACTGAACAAGAAAAAAAAAAAAAAAACAGTTTTCTCATATTTCACTGCATTACCATTAGAATGTGATAGTTATGTAAGAAGGGAAAGAAGACCTGCGGCTTTTTACTAGATTAGATAACACACATAGTTCCACCAACACTTGATTAAAAATAACACATGCAAGGTTTTTTTTTCCTGCTGTAGGATGAGTTAAATAATGCTTTCAGACAACAACACATATCCCTGCAGTTGCACAGTTTGCGTGGGCTGTTCTAAGAAAGACTCCAGGGATTGTCCTTCCCCTGCCTTCCGTAGAGCAGTATTTTACAACTGCCTGTGTAAGTCTTGGTTATCCTCATTCAGGAAGATGCCTACAAAATGTTATGCCTTCAGTACAGTGAGGTAGAAGTATTCTGCTTATGATATTAAGCATAATATTATTGGTTTGATGTTTCTGTGAGCAATTTCTTGTACAAGTAGTGTGTGCAGCCCAATTAAACATGAGATGACAAGGTAGTGTTTTAAGTAGTCTTTAACCATGCCTCTATTTATACAGCATAATCCTGATTCAAGATCTTCAGAAATAAACAGCAGTATAAACAAAATGAAGCAAAACCAATGCAGGCTGAGGGAACAGGGAGTAGCAGGCAGTGAACCTAGAGCCTAATGCCTGGAAATCTGGAGCTGAGTCTGACAGTCTCTCTTGACATATATCCCAAGAAAAAGTAGTTAATCCAAGGAAAGTTGTTCTATTTTATGAGAAATGTGGTAATGGCTTTCTAGCTATTTTCCCTCTATTTATTTAAAGGTAGTTATCTATCCAGCTGTTGTAAATTTTGCTAAGATACATGCAGCAAAATAAAATTAGTTGGGGATTCAATTAGGTAAATTAATGTTCATACTTTTTTAACTTTTAAACCTTACTGTTCCTAAGAGTGAACTGTTCTGCTAAGAAACTATTAACACCTTTTCTTCTAAAAATAAATAAATAAAATCAAATATGAAGAGTGTATCAAACTGTACTTAGAAAAAAAAAATCTTGAACTGCTGAAGACGTTAGTGATGTTTGAATCACTTCAGATGTGACTAAGGAATAATAAATCCTTGGAAGCAACTCAGTTTTGTTTTGTTTCAGTTTGTTCTTTGTTGCTTGGTAGACTTTTTGGAGCTTTAGTGAGGTAGCTCCAGCAGGCAGATTTCTAAGTGCAAAAACACTCAGCTTTTCTGCAGTAAAGCAAGTACTGACCTTTGTGCAGTACAGCCTCCAGCAGAAGTATGTTTTGAACTCTTTTTTTTTTTTTTCTCTTCAGGTATGAGCTGCAACAAAGTTGCTTTTGCAGCTTGGTCTTGGATGTTAAATTGAGCTGAACAGAGCTAGACTGCTACTGCTTTCTCTGGCATTTTTGTGCAGTACCGCAGTGTGGGTTTTTCAAGAAATTCTAACTCTCTTCTAACTAACTTCTGATATAGGGCACTCATAAAATTATTTAATTACACTTGGTAATTATGATAGCACTAGTAAATATAAAAAAGCAATTACACATAGGATAAATGGTTAACTACATTGTAGGTAAGGATCTCATGAAAAATAAAAGGGAGGCAAAGCATAACAGGGTTGAAAATACTAGCAAAAGACATACAGAGTCACAGAGAGAGTTTATTGGGGAGATCCAATGAAGAACTTGCCTACCTAAAGCAAGATTTAAGAGGAATTCAAGTACTGAGGGTCCTAAAAAAGTGATCTAAGAAATCTCATACAGCTGCTGCCTAACTGAGAAGATGCCTAAAATCAGAAGACTTTAATTCATATCTCTAGAGTGACATAGATTGATTTGAATCTTTTTGGTTTAGTGGGGGAATGCAGTGGCAGTGGGTTGTTGTATGTAAGGTGTTTTTCTTCCTTCTGTTACCCTGGCCACAATTTAACAGAATGGTAGTTGGATCCTACAGTTAGAGAGGACTATGGAGAGGAAGTGTCAGTGCTTTGGCCTGAGTTCAGTTTCTAAGGGCTTGCAACAACACTGCCTTTCCTACAGGCTAGTGTTAGGTGACTCTGATGTCTTGGGGTGGTACCACCTCCTCATATGCACTGAGTGGCATAGCTGGGTATTTCATGTGAATTTCTAAACTTTTGTTGGGAGGGGAAAACAGAAAAATCAAAAAGTTTGGAATTGCATAATTTTTTGTGTTCAGATAACTCATTCCTTTACTGGTACTGAGATTAAGTGTATCCCCACTAAAAATAATAGTCATCACACTTACTATTAATATGGGTATGTATGTGTATGATTTTATACATATTAGCATCAATTGCTGTTGATGAGCAAGATTCAGTAATCTGATGATTATAATTTGGAGCTGTGAAAATACAGTGACTGCCTTGAAGACACCAATTAGAGTTACTCATTTCCCTGTTCTCATGCTTATTTCATTTTTTTCCTATGTATGACAATATACAGCTACGCATTCCAAAAGATAGCAGAATTCTTCTACATGTGCAGGACAACACACTTCTAAATGTGATCAAGGTGGTTTTATTTTAGGCTTCTCTGGTTTGAAAACCTTGTTTAGCTCCAGATATGGTGCAAGTAATATTTGTTTTCTCTTTAGGAAGAGAATCCTTGGACTGATTGGACTTCTTCCTTCTGCTATTGTTGCCTGGTAGGAGATTGACATAATGAACAGATTTATAAAATAGCTAAATTTTAAGTGGAAACACTTAGTTTTGCTCCTATTAATATAGATTAATATATATTGTAACAATTCAAATTGTAGTGACTTGGCAGCTTTAAATACTGAATTTAAAGAGATACAGAGTGCTCAGTTATATTTATTCTTGATGTTAAAGTGCTTTACTATGGAAATGTTAGCTGAATAATGAACAAAAAGCAGAATAGTTAATGTAGAACTAAAAAGGCTTTCATTAAGGGAGGAATTGCTTTTACAAAAATTGTTCACTAAGAAAGTGTGCAAGAAAAGTAACTCAGCTGGCATTTATTTTCAGTTTATCAGCATGTTTTCTATTAGCTGAAAGCTACTGGCTTATGATTTTATTGAATATATCTAAGTTTTTTTGAGTTGTCAATGATTCACAGCAAAGAGAAAGGACAAGCTGGTTATTTATAAATGAATATAGAGCAAAAGCTCAAGATAATGATTGGGATTTGTGTTCTGTGCTACAATTTGATATTTAAACAATAATTGATTCTGGTATCTGTTTAAATATTCTCTAATATGTTCCTTGTTACATATACTTCTATATATCTCTAATACATCTTTGCTGTCAAGTTGGATGCTTTGCATCTACTTATCATCCTCTGAGATACTTAGTTCTGAATATATATTGTCAAATAAAGTTCTTTTGATTTCTAGCAATTATTGATGTTCATTCTTATGCTGTTAAGGAAAAAAACAATTGCTGTTGTTACATTGTATTTGCATTAAAAATACACCAGTACTATACAAGATTTTTTTCTTTCCATCTTAAGGGTGATACTTGTTATACTTGACATCTCAGAAGAAAAAAAAATCTTTAATTTTTGGGTAGTCAATAATAATTATGGAAGTATATTCAATTTATCAGTGTATCGATTTTAAGAAATGCACATACTTTGCAACCTACTCACGGCGGTAAGTGGCAAAAACCCCACATTTCTTATTTATTACTACTGTGTTGTACCTCAGGCTGGAATAGGGTGTAAAACTAACAGCTGGGACTGCCAAGTACCTCAGCCTACAGTGTAAGCTGGTTGTGCTAGTTCTAGATAAATCACTGAGTTTCCAGATAGCTAATGATAAAGTTACCTGTCTTTGAAAATTGAAAAGCAGTTGATACAGGTACAAAACTTGGATTTACTTATTCTCCTTAGATTAACTATTTAGGCTCAAAGGAGTAACTGCTCCTTGTCTTAGATATTTATCAACTATTTTTTAAATAGAGTTTACTTGTATCTTTTCCTTATCTAATGAGTGTCCTTCGTTCAGAAATTCTGTAATACTAGGCAACAATTTTCAGTCAATGGGAGTAGAATCTTTTTCAAAGACTATGAAAAGTACTCTTTACTGAATGTAGTGTTTTATGAAGCAAATGAGCTGGATGAAAAGTGGTTAATTTAAACTTAAGGTGGCAAAAAACATTTATTCAATTAAATAGCCTATTTGGCAATAGTTTACCTCTTAGTATCAAGGTGAATTTTCTTGTTTATTTTGACTCTTTGGTATATCCTCTTTCTGCTTTGGCTTGTACCTCTTTTCTATGTCCTCCTTACTTCTTGAACATTAGTAGCATCACACAGCACATTGTGCGCTGTAAGATGGGTTATTACACCCACCTGTCCAGTCTTTTGTACAACACTGTGAAGGAAAAGTGCTCATCTATATCACTTCTGACAAAGGCAGTTGTTTGCAGGCTTGAATTCAGAGTCTATCTGTTGGTTGTTTTTTTTTTTTTCCAACAGAGCACTGCATCATATAGCAGAACAGTGAGCACTCTAAAATGAGTAAATGAAACATGAACTGAGTAAGAACATTTACTATTTCAGTTTTTCTCCTACCTTTTTTTTTTCCTAATGTCTTTTTACAACAAGATAAAACAATTCCTGGGCTCAGGTTGTTGCCCACAAATGATCAGTGTAGAGACAAAAGAAAACTACATTTCCTGACTAGATTCTATTCAGCAACAGAATTAAAGAACACAGGTGGTTGTTTTTCTCCAGTATATATTTGTGCAAATCTTTCTTTGTGATGCTACAAAGTTTCAGCAGTATGAATCTAGGCTGGTGGCATTTTCTCAGAGGTATCTCTGTAGTAAGTAGCCCATCCCAAATTGTCTTTCTTCATCACATATGCAGTCCTTGTCACACATTACATAAGCATTACATTTTAGGGATCATATGTAATGGTCTGCGTCCTTCAACTCCTGATTGTTCGAAAGTGATATGGAAAGAGCTGAAAGACCATGATAAGCCCATGCATGTATGTGTAACTTTTTAAGCACATTACTTATATTGGTCTTCGTATTACTATCTCTAAAGAAATATATATATCCCACAATCCTTTAATTGAGCAGCTTATCTTTTTGTTTTTCAGGGGCTTGTTGGCACTCTGTGTCCATTTCCAGTTCGCTTTTCTCTGCAGTCCAGTTATGTTAGGTCATTGCGGATGAAATATCTAAAATCAAACACTGTAGTGCAACTTTACCAAGATGTCTTATTTACTTACAGTATTTATGTAAATATTGTTTGGTGTTTCTATGAAGTTTCAATTTATCATCTTCCACAGATTAATATCTGATGAGTAAACTATGTACTTCACTGTTTCAGTATTTTCTCTCTACAATATTAGCCAGCTTGGGTAGTGAATGCAGTGTAGCTTTATTACAGTGTTTCCATTTAGTGAACTGTTCTGAGAACAAGCCTGGGCAAAATACCAACCTAACAGGGCCACGCTGCTTCTGTTACTTGAACTAACATGTTACCTGAGCTACTTGCTCATCTATATGAATGGTGTACCTTCTATCATCTCTCTTATTCTCAGCTTGGGAATAATAATAATAAAAAGCTCTTCTACTGCAGTAAAAAGAAGAAATATACTGGAGATTCTGAAAAAACTAAAGCTGAGCAGGACTGAGCTCTTTTCTCTCTAATCCCCTGCAGAAATATAATTTTTGTTTTTTTCTGGTTTTTTGATTGTATATCTTTGCAACGTTTCTTTTAGGTGGTTGATTTTATACAGTATATATGAAAGAAGACAAAGGAAAGAAAGCAACTTTTTTTTTGAAGCAGGATTAAAGGAGTTATATTCTTATACTTCCCTTATGTTTCTAAAATTTTGAGAATCCAGTCAAGAAAGCTTGGATCATTTGAGTATTTGTGGTTAAAACGCTGAAAGTTCAGATCTCTTTACACAGGTAAGTACTGCCTGAATAAAAAATGATTTTCAGAATCATACATTTTCCATGCTTATAATATATAGATTTCAAAGAAGATTCCACACTATATCCATGCAAACAGCAATTTAAAAGGATTGTCAAATCTCTATTAAAATATTTGAATGTCAGTTGGCTTAATATTTCATTGAAATAATTTTGTGTTGAAGTAACTGAATTAAAACAGTATCTTCAAGGCTTGGACAGCTCTGATTTTGAATGAGTGGTAAGAGATGCACCTGTTTAGCCTACTGAAGCAATTTAAAACTAAATAGTATGTTATCTCTATGCAGATATTTCATTTTCAGTGTTTTTCATCTACCTCTCTTCTAATGGCATGCAATCAGATTGTCCTTGCTGTAGGTCACAAAAAGGGTAGTATTTTGCAAATAGTCTTTAATGTCTCTGACCCAAATGAATGGAGTATTGTCATTATGGTTTTATTAATTACATGCTTAATAGAAAATACTTTCAGGTTTCAGTTATCTGAAAATAGTGAGATAATTCAGGATTTGCAAAGACATGTCACATGCAAAGTAACTATATGCAAGGCTATCAGCACATGGCTGCAGAGGAATAAAGAGCAATGGCTTAGCTGACCAAGAGATGTAGAAATATCTCGTATTGTGGTGCTTTATGCAAGCCAATCTCCATAAGAACTAATCTTAATAAATCAGTTTTCTCTTTATTCCTACAGAAGACTAGAATACACTGAATAAAACAATTTTCCATCTCTTTTAAAGCATATTATGTCTGATGCCTAGACAACAAGGAATCCGTAATACTTAAGTACAGTACCATAGTGATGAACACTGGCACTAGACTGACGTTTCAGTCCTCTAGTAAAACCTGTTTCCGAGTAAGTAGCTAATACAGCCAAGTTCTCATATTCAATCATCATATCTGTTCTCTGTTGCAAATTAGGTACTACATTAAAGTGTCTGAAAGCATCTTATAGTAGTTTTCTGAGCAATTACGTTAGGTAAGTTAACGTTAGTGCGTTTTTTGAATGGGTAAACTGAAGTTTGTAGAGATCAATTGGTTTTGTTCTTTTTGTTGTTTTTCTTTTAATGCTATGCAGTAAATTTAGCAGTAGCTTATTGTTTGAACTGCTGATGTGTGCTAGAAGGTAGACTCTCATGTCTGGCAGTGGAACTCTGTTGACATAGGACTTACAGCATGTTCTAATTTCTCATCTGTGGGAGAAAGTAAGCCAGCTCGGGCTCTTTTGTAGAGCTCTACCTCTCACCACTGCATTCCTGCTCTTCGCTAAAGAGCTGAAAAGGCTGACAAGCTGTTATCATCGTTTTCCTTTGTGATACATTGCAGTGTCTTGTTATGAAGTACTTGGTTGTGTCTTGAGGCTCTCAACTGTGAAGATTTGATGTAGGATTCGCTGTGTCAACATTCGTCACTCCTGTAATGTTTTTTCCCCTAGCTTGTACTGCTTTAACACCTTAATTCCTCAGCCACAAATCTTAGCCAAAACTATGTTGACTAGATGTAAATATTAATTCTTAGTTGCAGAAATAAAAGGGGCAATATGATTTTATTTAAACATTTATTTAGAAATACTTTGAGATTTTTTGATACAATTATTACCAAGATAATCAAGGTAAGCAGAATAATTTGATGTTTGCAATACCAGTGCCTGGGGGCTAAGAGGCTTTCAGAATTCATGTGGTTTGCAACATCATTAACAATGATGATAATATGAAAAGGACTGCTACTTATACTAGTGGGACTGAGCTGTTCCTGTTCTCACTGAAATCTCATCTCTCCAGCTGATATAAAGCTGGCAAGTGATGGATATGGCTTCCTTGCATCACCTAAAGGAAAATACAAGCTATATTCAGACTGTACCATGGCTCAGGTTTCCCCGTGTCTACAGTTTTCAGAGTGCACAGTGATTTGTGGAAGGAATCTCAGATCCTTCCTCTCTTGCACCAAAAAGAGCAATATGAGTAGTAATGTGCTGTAGTAAAACTGGAACAAGTCTCTAGTCTTGACAGTGTTTCATTTTAAGACACTGACTATCTTTCGTAGATCTCAGTAGAAAGCCATGATGTTTTTATCAGTTCTTACTGCAAATAATCTAGAATGACTGTTTTAAGCAATCTTGCTTAATGTAACAACTCATTATCATTGCTTTAAAATAAGCATTTGCATTTGTGCAATATCATCGTCTTAAACATTCTAATTGATTTATTTGAAAATTCTGGATTTCAGAATACTGGGTTTTACTGTAGGTGCTACTATTGTTTCCACTGCATGCTTAATTTTTACAATTCTTGTATCATAACTACTAAAATTAAAATCTATTTACCTGCAAATACATATACATACCTTCAATCGGAGTATTTACAGCCCTTCTTAAAGCAGTTTCACATTAGCTTTTGCTAAGACTTGGTGTCTTCTGAAGCAAGTGGAAGAAAACAAGAGGTAATGAAGAGAGAAATACTACTGAATGTAAAAAATATTATTTTTGTCCCTTGCTTCTGTCTGTGAAAGTGATAGTGTGCTTTTCTGCATTCCAAAACTTTCAATGGTTTACCTTCCCTGTTATCAGTCTGCTGCATGCTCTGCTGGTCCTCTCTTAGAAACAGTTAGCCCATTTTGGTTATTCAAGCCATTATAGGCATTTCTTACAAGTAAACAGCTCTATTAATAATTTCTGCTGTCATACAGGAAGGGCTGTCAGGCTGGATGGGGCTCTGAGCAACCTGATTGAGCTGTAGGTGTCTGTCTCTGTTCATTGCAGGGGAGTTGAGCTAGCTGATCTTTAAGGGTCCCTTCCCACTCAAATAATTCTATGGTTCTATGCTCAAGAGCAGTTTAAAAATTGTGAAGCGAATTTCATGATCCGAATAAAAAATTCTGTTATATGTGGAAAGTGGCAAGTAGTGCTGAAAGAAATTAAAGGATTTTTATGATACAGATTCATACACAAACACGTGTCCTTATTTTATTTTTTTTATAAACAGTTATACTTCCACGTAGATTAAATTCCGCATTTTCCATTTTGCATCATTACCACATGCAAATTTTAGAGGGGCTTGATGTGCCTATTCTGCTGTAGAAGCTTCATTCTCTGGCCAGAAAATACTTCCCATGATGCTGAAGAAAATTCACATTTCTCCAGGCAGATGTTGTTTTTCTGCAGACTTGGCCCTTAGGGGGAGTGGAACTTTGAATTTTGGCTTAAATTAGTAGATGTGCTGACGTGAAGATGCATTCAGTGCTTGGTAAACTAGTTTGAAACAATGTTTCAGACGAGATGAAGAAAATAATATAGTTTTAAATGTTTTTTTTTTTTCAATTAGAAAATTGACATTTAACAAACTGCTTTATAACATATTTGACATAGAACAAACTGCTTTTACTGCTGGTCAAAATATCCTTCAAGCAAGGAACTGAAGTCAGTTCTATTTGCATTAAATGGATGGTGCAAGATTTTAAGCAATTTTCTAATTACTTCCTATCACACAATGCATCCTAGAAAGAATATATGTATGGATGTAAGATAACTGCATTTCTAGAAAAAGGAAGATAAAGACAAATATGGAGACTGCTACCTATCTTTAAAATTATTTAGTCTCATAAATTCAGCAGTTAAGTCTTAAAAACTGTATTTTTTACTGACAGAATTCACTTTTCCGTGGAAGGGTGTAGTTATTAAAATTAACAAAAAATTATTAATGAGGAAAAAGATTATTTTAAAAATGTTTTCATTCAATTATATGTAACTATTTGATTAGGCAGGAATTTTGAAAAATAACTAGAGCTAAATATTTCATTCCATTTGATTTGTTGTCAGAGTTTGAATTTCATGCGTACCACAGGACTGTTCACATGCTTAAGCTGCATAATCCCTGTGGAAGCCAGCTGAGTTCTCGGTCACCAAAGCTTCATTCATGTTAGAGATTGTGAGCATGTCAGGCAAGAATATAGAATCAGTTGTGCTCACACAGAGAAGTGTTCCTGTAGTTGTACTTGCTTATTGGTGACTGACTTTTCTCCTTACATATTCTCTCCATTGGAAACCTCCAGTAATACTGTGTCAGAATCAAAGGAGTTAAGAGAGCAACAGGAGCTTTTTGTTCTTTTTGCTTGCTTCTTACCTCATCTGGTATGTCTGCATAGGTGCTAGAACAACAAAAATGCCAAGCAAAGCCACAGGCTTCCAGTAGGTTTTATACTAGAGAAATGTCCACTGAAGTCCGTTTTTGGGCATAAGCAAAGTAAGCAGATGCCAAAGGTGTGAACCCACTAGGAGGAGTGTGTTACTTGGGTCATAACCTGTGCAGCAGTGCTGGCTTAAGGCAGAGTGGCTGGAAAGCTGCTTGGCAGAAAAGGACCTAGGGGTTCTGACTGACAGCTGGCTGAAGATGAGCCAGCAGTGTGCCCAGGAAGCAAGGAAGGCCAATGGCAGCCTGACCTGCATCAGAAATAGTGTGACCAATGGGAGCGTGGAAGTGGTTGTACACTTGTATGCAGTGCTGGAAAGACCGCCTTAAATATTGTGGTTAGTATTTAGAGGCCTCTCACTACAAGAATATTGAGTTGCCTGACTGTGTGCAGAGAGCAGAATGAAGTGCATGAAGGGACTAGAAAGCAAGGGTTATGAGGAGTGGCTGAGGGAATGTGGGTTCTTTAGTCTGGAGAAGCAGAGTCTGAGGGAGACCTCATCATTCTCTACTACTACCTGAAAGGATATTGCACCGAGGAGGGTGTCAGTCTCTTTTCTCAGGTGACAAGGGATAGAAAAGAGCCTCATGTTGCGTTACAGGAAATTTAGATTGGAAGTCATAAAGAATTTCTTCTCAGAGAGGGGCGATCAAGTGTTGAAATGAGCTGAAAGGGAAGTGATGGGGTAGGTGACATGGCTTGGTGATGGGACTCAGTAAAGTCAGGTTGATGGCTGGACTTGATCCTGAAGGTCTTTTCCAACCTAGATGATTCTATGATATGTGCTGGAGTTGCAGCACTGTGTGCAGCCAGCAGCCCCCTCTCTCCTCTTGCTGCTTTGCTTATATTGAGGCAGGAGTGTTAGAGAGCACAAAATGAATGTTGGTAGCAGACTTGTCAGTGGTTCTTCCCAGACACTGATTTCAAACTGTTCTAAGAGCATGCAATAATCCATTTTAAAGTGCACAGGAAGTGGTAATTCCATAGTGTATTGTTCTGGCTTCCTGCTATTTGTGGTTCAGAACATTCTTAATTTATTCTGTTGTCACATTAGCCACCCTTAATTATTACAATGGATATAAGTGTAAATTACACATACAAAAAAAAAAAAAACCACCAAAGTCATCATTAATGAATAGCTCCAGTTGTATAATCAGCAAGTACAAATATTTTGAGTACTATGTGCATTACTTGCTGGCATGATGATCCATCTGTTTGTCAGGAAGGAAGAGCTGTGAAGCTTTACTATTCTTCTGTAGAAAGGCTTTTAAATGTGTAGAAGCAGCTTGCAAGTGCTCAGCTGAGTAATGGGCCCTCTTATATGACAAGCTGCACTTTGTACTTTGCTGTACAAATAGATTTCTTTTGATTTCTAATGTTTGAGAGTGGAAAATATTCTCCTGTTTGATAAATCAAACTTTATTTCCAAAATAAGCATTTAAATAATTGACTAAACGCATTTGCTCACTGAAGGGATAGTTTCATGGGAAGAGGATTAAAATTCTTGGAAAATCAGCAGGGCAGCTACAAGCGTCAGGTGATTATATGGCCTTATGTAAGTGCAGTGTTTGGTGTTTAGCCAAGTATTTCTAAAACTTATAGGGCAACTTCTGTTCACATTCAGGCCAGCATAAATCTGAAAGCACTTTGAAAAATCAGAGCGTGTTTGCACTTATGTTAGAACTTCTTTTGAAAAAGAATAAAACATCTTTGTTGAAAGAAATGTCTTTACTACAGGAATTTTCTATGTGGTATTTACAAGAATTTAATTTTATTCCTGCCTTTCCTGTAGATTTTCTTTACTGTATGGGTCAAGCCATCCTTACGGCTCAATTTCTGTCTTAATCATAGCAAATATATTGTGGTTGTGTATGTATGTCTGATATTCAATCAGTACAGTGTTGGTGGGGTGGTTAGTAGGTACATTAAGTATTTGTCGTAGAGCTTGGAGATGTAGCATCATGAAATAATTTTGTTACTACTTTTGTTTCTTGGAAAAAACTTCTTGTTGGAACTAACTGGGAGAAGGTCTTTGTAAATTTTCAGGGGATATATTTTTCCTTTAATGCCACTATTGAAGAGAATCATCTTAAATAGAACATTTATTTCTATGGTTTGGTAGGTTTTTTAATGTGTAATAATCTTTCAAATACTATTTTTTTTCCAAGATAGCATCTGAAATGAAGATTACATTCTATAGTATGTTCTTGCACATCCACTCTTTTTTATCTCTTGCTTAGTTTTTCTGCAGTTTATATCACACTACTTCTATGTTTCAGGTATGAAACATCTTTAAACTTGGCGAGAGGCAATATTGTTGAATAATTCTCTTTGACTCAAGGAAATCTTTACATATTTAGAATTGGAAAAGTAAGGTTTTACATTAATAAAACATTGCTTGGAGTGCTGAAGATGCCTGGCTAAATCTGGTGAGTACTAATTAGGTAGAATTTGTGAGTCTGTCAATCAATCAGTCTTAGAGAAATTTTCCTGATCACATACTGAACATATCCCAAGCAAGAGAATAGACATAGTGAGTTCAACAATTGTTTTCAGAATGATTCTTCTTTTAAAAGAGATTTATGATCTGATGTTCAGACAGAAGCATAAAATGTTTTCAGATGACAGTAGAATGAAAGATGTCATAGATCTCAGGAAAGGAAGTCAGAATTTGCAGGAATGCATTTGGAAATGTATTAGCCTTTACTCAAAGCAGAAATTCGGACATCAGAGAAGTACTGGAATGCCTGCTAGGCTTTGTTCACTGATCCCACTAGGCTTTCAGCACTCTAGTTGCCTACTACAGCAACAGATGAATCATGAAAACCAAACAAGACAATTCTACTTGAGGGAAAAATACAGAATATGAATCCTTGCTGAGACAATTCAAATGCTATCTGTATGTTTTTCCAATGAATGGCTTTATCATATGTTTTTGTGCTGAATGAGTAAACTATTTTCACACATCTACTCCAGCACATTATTTAGGAAACGACTAAGCACAAATTTCAAGATGATCTTTACTATGCCTGTTGGAGGATGGCATATAGGGGAATGTTATGCAAGAGCATTTCAGAGAAGAATTGAAGGAGAATAAAGAGAAGAATTAAGATGTTGAGGTATTACCTAGTACTTCATGGGAAGCTTTACATCTAACCTACTTTCAGTAAGAAAAATAACCTTATTTGTTTACAGTGTTCGAGTAATATATGTATTCTCTTCTTGTAGTAAGAACTTCTCAGTCAATGTGTAATCTCTATAAAACATAAGTATACTTTATCATAATAAAGCAGTAATAACTAAGCTATTCCTCAAAGATGATTTCAATATTACCAAGGCCTAGAGATACATATTGTCAAAAAGCATTCACTACTTCAGATGTAGTAACTCAAATTTTCACTCATTGAGTGATGTTTCTTTCTGCTTTTTTTTTTTTTTTTAAAAAAAAAAAAGGCTATTCATGATTTTCCCTAAGGGCTGTAGAAAAGTAGAACCCATTTTTTTGGAAGCCTGAAGCCTCTTTGAAAATCCAGTTTCTGGTACTTTGTGCTTATGCCCTGAGAGAAGCTCTGCAGGAAGAAAATAATCACAGAAAAACTTCAGCTTTTTATGTCCACTAAATGAAATTGTTTATAGCAACAAAAAATAAATACAGCCAGAGCTCACATTATGAGCACATGATGGAAACAAAATGATGTATTTGACAGCAATCCTTCCTGATCTGTCAGGTGTTTCTGTCTTCTCTTGCACAGCCCTTTTTAGTACTATTACTTTCAAAAATGGAGTACATCAAACAGCATTAGCACATTCCCTCCTCATAACACTGTTAACGGGAATACTGACAAATTCTGCTTCTACAAAGCAATAAAAGTAAGATTTATTATGCAGAATACCTGTGTTTCAAAATATATTGAAGTTGCATCACAGAATACAATGGTCCTGATAGAAAGACCAGTAAAGAAAAAAGTTATTTCCATTGACCTTATGTAAGTCTCCCTATCTCAAAATATCTGAGCCTCAGTTCTTCAACCTCCCAGTTCAACTCATGCATTATTTACTGTAAATAATCCATTATACAGCTTTCAGCAATAGTGCAAAAGGACTGTCTGAAATTGCATTGGTACATCTTGATTAAATTTTTGAAGATGCAGCTAGGCCGTTCATAGAACCCCAGAATCATAGAATGGTTTGGGTTGGAAGAGACCTTCAAGATCATCGACTTCCAACCCCTCTGCTATAGGCAGGGATGCCTCCTGCTAGGGATTTGATTATGCTTTGATTATGCTTGTATCAGTACATGCAGGAAACTGTTGACTAAAAGTTACACTTTTTATTATTCCTTTCAGATCTTACAATTTTTTCTGTATCTTTCATCTCAAAATATATTTAGTAAATAATTTACAATGCACAGGATGTTCTTTGCTTTTGGGTGGAAGAAGCTGGTCTGTGGCTGTAGTATGTCTTGTTAGGACAGGAAGAACAATGTCTAACTGATATTCCAGTGCAAATCTTTGAGAGGGGAAAAACAAAAACTTTGCATAAAATTCACCTCTTGACACTGGAAGTCATTAAATCTTACAAAATTTGTCAGAGTGAGAATTTCCCTCTCATAGGAAGAATTCTGCTTTCTGAAATATAATTTAAGTGGTAATATCCTAATTGCAATCAGAGATTACCTAATGAATTACTCATGTCACTTTCTGCCACACTTGCTAGCTTCTTTAGTTGAGTACGTGATGAACTATTTAACTCTGAGAAAAATAAGTAAGCAATGAACAAGATTGCAAGCTGTAAATTTAAAATGTGGGAGTTTACACCCAGTAGCACTCTTATATACAGTCATGGGAGACAAGTTTTGGTGAAAAAAGTTCAAAACAATGTAAAAGGCATTGGAGAATTCATAGTTTTGGTTTGCTGTTACTGTTCCAAAATGTTTACCACGTTGCTGACAGAGAGTAGCTTTCAGAGAAGAACTGGTCTCAGCCATCATGCTTACATGGGATTTTTTTTTTTTTAATGAGCAATTTGATTTTCAGTCCTCTGGCCTCAGTTGTTTGCATAACCTTTGTAACTTTTGATTAAGAAGTGCTACGCGGAAGAAAGTCTTGTTAATGAAACTTAGTTTTCTTGCAATGGAAATTTAAAAAGTGGCTCATACTTCGCAAATCGTATTACTGGACTGTGTTGCAGCACTGAGAAAGTTGACACAGAACTGAAAAAACAAAGCAGAACAAATATGTATATAAGAGATCCCAAAACTCAGATTGCAATTTATGATACATGTTAGCTTTGTTAATTCATCAGAAAAGGATGTTATTCTTTTTTCACTTCATGATCACATAAGTCTGTTTATCACATGCCTCTGTAAATAAGTGTCTTTGCAGATGTTTTCTCTTTGTTGAAAATACTTTTGCTCCCCTCAGGCCATGCAACACTACTAAATGAAACTATGAATTTCCTTGCTTATTACAGAAAATGCTTAGAACACTGTGTCAGGCATTCCACATAGTATGCCTAACTTTTTATTATCAATTTTAAGAACTTCTTATAGTTTATTTCAGTAGTTCAGTGGTGCTATATCTGGTTAATCAAAAAGATTGGATAATTTCATTGGTAGAGATGTATCAGATGGTACCTTAAATACTGTTAATTCCACTGCCTGCTAAATGGTCTGAGTCCCTTAGGATAATTTCATTATTATCCTAATAACTATTTAAATCTTTACTTTCTTTATCTGCAACTCCCATTTCTTTAATTTTGTGGTTCAGATTTACAGTTCTTTGCTAATTTGAAATATTATGTTGTCAACATTATCTCAGTTAGTCCATCTATTAGAGACTGGGCAATTTCTTCAACAGACAGAATAAATACAATCACAAAACTATTTTTGAAGAGGCTTTGTAAAGCTCTAAAGAAGGGAGGATGAACGAATGCAAAATCAGGAGTTACTGTGCAGTGTAGAAAAATAAAAGAAACTTAAATGATGATAAACTGATATATTCCCACTTATTTTATATTTCAACCTGAGAGAATTTATTATTCCTATCTTTTACGGTGAAATATTGAGATCACTTGGAAACTTAACGATTAGTAAAGAATAATAATATCTTTCATTTGGATGACCTGTTTAATTGTCATACCTGCTGAATTCTAAGTAGTAAAATTTAGCTATATTTTATTAAGTAAAATGTTACAATGTGGGTCTGCTGATTAAATTTGTACCTGGAGAGTTAAATACTACAATCCTAAAATATCTTTGCTTTCCAGTCAAGGTTAGCTTGTACCGATGCTTGCAGTAGTTATTTAAGTACAGCTATCTTGCCTTAGCACACACTGTAAATTACCTTGGGCTCTTTCTAAAGAAATGTTTCTTGGCATAGTTTCCAAGAAACACACTTCCCTTATTAGAACAGTATAGGGAAATTAGGTACAAAACCACAAGAGGTGATAAAGAGCTCTAAAGATAGCTTTATGTTTTGTTAATATCCGTAAAATCCTTACTTACGTGATAGAATGGAAATTATAAAAGAGCACATGGTAAAGTTGCAAAGGCTGTGTAGTACCATAACAAGTTCTTTCCAGCCACTCCTTTGCACAGTGGCAAAGAATATAGATGCCTTCTGCAAAGAAATAGCCAGAGGTGCTATGTCATCATACAGCATTCAACTCTGGTGTATAGTCTTAGTTTGAACCAGTCACCAACACAGGGAAAGGAAGGGATGTTGGGCATGTATTTAGTTGTGATAAGTTATTAGTGTTCATGCAACATTGACATCCTTCAGACACTGTAGGGCTGGAATGCAGTAGTTCTGCTGTGAGGAAGTTTATGTTGGATGAGCCTGTGCTAATGAGTGTGATTTTTACCATTTGAATCATGGCACTACAGTATCTCATGTAGTGAGCCACATTACAACCTTACTGCCACATGCTGTGACTCAAACATTTTTTACATGTGAGTTTGCTTTCTTTTTTATCTATAGTAAGTAACAGCTGACATTTTCACTAAGTGTTATGCCTAGGTTGAGGGTATATGACTGTTGTTATTGTCGACTTGATAACTTATGCCAGAAGGCAATGTAGTGTATAGTACCTAAATTAGCTTGAAATAAAACAGTTCATGATCTGAAGTGCTCCAGCTGTGGGAGCAGATATGCTCAAGAGGCTTAATTCACCCTGTCAGAAACAAACTTCAGTATATATAGAGATATCTTTGTGCATTATAGTTTAACCTTGATCTGTGTACAGATAAACTAGAGTGGCTAAGTGGGCTGTAATGTCCCTAGCTCCTACCATTTCTCTGCATGCTAGACATGCCTTTCAGTTGGTGATACAGCAGTGGCCAGGAGAATTCGTACTCTCTTCAAAACTTGGCTTCTAATTAAAATACTCCACTTGTAACTCCTCCTTTGCTGAACTACTTCTGTTCAACTCATAAACGTTCTTTTGCACATTATGTATATAGCACTAAATGCAATTACAGTTACATGTAGGTTGCTCTGAAAGTAGTGCCTACTGTTCATTTCCTTAGAAACTACAGTAGATACTAAGAGCACAATAACAATATTTGATAGAGCAAATTCTCAGCTACAAAAAAGTATTGTTCAGTGTAGTCACCACTATTTGCTGGTGAAAATGCATAGCTATGAATGAGAGCCTGCATACTGTGCTCATAAAAATCTGCATGGCTGTCCAGAATGTGGCTTTTCTTTCATGTTGCTGTCACCACTGCTGAAATGCACTACCCACTGCCTCTCTGTGCTGACGTCCACTGTTCGGTCCCCATAAATGTTCAGCAAGGGTTGATGAGTGTCAGTTGGTGCCATTTTTTTCTGCATGAAAGTATTCAGTGACACACCTTTGCTTCACACAATTTTCCATGTCAGTCGCCATTTTGTCGGACTGCCCCTCTGCTGCCATCTGCTACATGACAACAAAATGTAATGGAATATTGGTGGGAACATTCAAACTCTGCTGCCATATACCACCAAGATCCGCCTCTGAAACTGTAGGCCAACATAATGAAATAAGAGACATTAGTTTTGGAGCAGCTATCATATACAGTGAAGAATTACTCTATTATGATAGAATCTTACCTATATTTGGAAGGCAAGAGGTTTTATGACTGTTAAATTCCATGTAGAACAGTTTCTTAATGATAAATCTAAATAAATTGGTTTGAAAGGAAAGCTGTAAAGAAACCATCAGAAGGCAAAATGATATTGTATTTCCAAGTAGCCTATTTCAAAACTAGTTGACTTGCCACTATCTGGCTTATGCTATTATGCCCATTCTCTTCCACCCAGCTGTGATGGCTTGGGGGCTGTTGGAGCTGTTAATTTCCTCATGACTTTTTACTATTTCCTCCTTTAGGTTGGGGTTAAAACAGGAATGGTCTTGGGAGTAAAAACTGTGGGGGAATTACTGTTACTGTAATCAGTATTACTCTGATGATATATTTATACCAACCTTATCACGTGAAAGTAATTATGAAGAAAATATGTTTCTCCATGTTTCTTGTCACCTTATCTTAGGGCGTAAGTTAGGTTCCATACAGTTTGTTCAGGCATGTGTTGAGAACTGTCGTGACCTAAAATATTTTGTTGCCTTGTAAATGGATCATTTTAGAAAGACTTCTCATATTTTGTTACTCTGAAGTCAAACTGAAATTTATTTTACATTGCTTTTTAAATATAGTGGTTTTAAAACTGCGTTTGACAGCTTGATCTGACATTGGCACTCCAGAATATGAATTAAACAAGAGTTTTAGAACAGGGCAGTATGTTCTATGCCACACTGACAGTTAAAAATGCAGCTCCAGACACTTGAAGTTCCTGCCAGACTACACAGTATGTATTAAATCATCCACCCCTTATCTCAATACTTTGCTGCAGTGGTGCTTTGCTGTTTTCTGCCTTGCACTGAGATAGTTAACAAAGATTTGTCCTTGCAAGAGAAAGTAATTAGGCTAAACAGAGTCATTCTGATTTATTCCTGTAGCATCATGGACTGTAAAACTGGCAAACAAAGCAGATAGGAGGGGAATCCACAGTTTTTCTAATCCATTTATGTGATGTTCAGCTTTTCATCTCTATTTTTCAGAAGAGAGCACCTCATCACCTGTACATACAATGTTATATACCTGCAAGTTTTCCTATGCACATGACTTTAGAATTTTTGAAGTGTCAAGATTCATTCGCACCTCTAAATGTATTAATTGTGAAATTCCTTTTGACTATTTGAAATTGACCTTCACCTAAACATCTACAAGTAATGATAGTTAATTTTTGTCATCACTGTTGTAAAACAGCAGGTGATAAATAACCAGGCCAGTACTGCAATATTTTTGCACTGATTATTTCTTCACCTGATAAATGATAAAGTAAGGTTGGGGTTTATAGTACATTAGCTGCTTGGCTGCAAAACCTATTTATACAGATAAGCTTTTGTTCGTTTGCTCCTCCTTACTGCTCACAAAATTCTTTAGATGCTATTAACTATAGGGTAAGGGTTACATAAGTTATAACAGCTGGCTTTTTATAAATTCATACTTTAGATTATGTACAGATAACATTTTGGAGTTAAGATATCAAGCTTTTTTTTTTTTTTTTTTTTCAAACTTGCCAAAACTCAGAGCATCAAAATCTCAGTTCATCAAAATCTCAGTTCATCAAAATCTCAGTTCTCGAAGGCTTGGAAAAGAAGCTGGGTTTGATTTTAAAATCTGCTGCCTTGCTGACATGGCATAAACGTAAAGTGAAGAGGCTAGGAAACACAAATCTGCAAATTAGCAGCTTCTAGCTCCTCCCAAAGTTTAGCTGCATTCCTATCAGACCTGTGAAGCAAGCTGAAAGAATTTCCTTCCTCTGGGCACTAGGCAGCAGTTTCCAAGTTAGATTGCTCCACAATACCTGCAGAAACTTGGTGGGAACAGCAGATTGTATCTTGCCTGGGGATTGTAGTCTGCTGCCTGAAAGGATGGTGGTGACAGTCTGTTCCCTATTAAAAATGTAGTAGTGCAGTATACTACTTACATAATCATCCACTATGTGAACTGCAATAGAACTCCACAAAACATGTCCTTACTTTTCATATAAACAGGGACAATACCCCTAGGGTTTATCTAAAAAGCATCTGAAGAACAAATATTACTCTTTGGCTCATCAATGTTGCTTTTTCATTTATGTCAAATATACAAGTTGAAAAACATATATTCTGGCAACTTATTCCCCTTGCACTATCAATTCCACTGACTCCTGCTTGAAAAAGAAAAATATTTCTAGTCCTAATCAAGTAGATGTTCTTTGTCATTAGAGTGCATTGCTGGCTGATGGTCAGTTTTTTATCCACTAGGACCTCAAGGGCCTTCTCTGCAGAACTGCTTTCCAGCTGGTCAGCCCTCAATGTATTCCAGCACCTGGAGTTGTTCCTCTCCAGGTTCAAGGCTTCATATTCCCCATATTTAAGGCCCATTGGAATAACAGCATAACCATGCAGTGCACTAGCCACTCCTTCTGGTATATATGATCTTGCTTAGGAGTACTCCATCACATTGCCTAGCTCATTAATGAAGGTGTTAAACAGTATTAGTCCAAATAGCATCTGGGTTACACCACTCCCCTCTAGCTGGACTTCGATTCAACCTTTCTTGCTGTGTAATTATGTAAGCTTGTCTGTGAGGATGTTATGGGATCAGCTGTGCTGAAGTCGAGGTAAACAGCATCAGCTGTTTTCCCTTCACCCAGCAAGTTAGTCACTTCACTATTACATATATCAGATCGGTTTAGCATAATTTCTCCTATGTAAATGCATGCTGACTACTCCCTGTCATCTTCTCGTCCTTTTTGGGTCAGTACTGGGACTGGTGCTCCTTAACATCTTCTTCAATGACATCAGCAGTGGGGTCAAGTGCACCCTCAGCTAGTTTGTGAATGACACCAAGCTTTGTGGTACAGTCAACACACCCAAGGGATGGAATGCCATCCAAAGAGATCTAGACGGACTTGAGAAGTGGTCCCGGGAACATCATGAGGTTTAACAAATCCAAGTGCAAGGCCTTACACCTAGGTCATGGCAACTTCCACTATCAAAGAGCTGAAAAGCTCTTGGTGGTACTGGTGGATGGTAAGCTAGATGTGAGCCAGCAATGTGCCCTTACAGCACAGAAAACCAACTGTATCCTGGACTGCATCGAAAGAAGAGTGGTCAGCAGGTTGAGGGAGGTGATCCTGCCCCTCTGCTCTGCACTGGTGAAGCCTCGCCTGGAGTACTGCATCCACGTGTGGAGTCCTCAGTATAGGAGAGACATGGACCTGTTGGAGCATGTCCAGCAGAGGGCAACAAAAATGATCCAAGGGATGGAACACAGGCTGAGAGAGCTGAGGCTGTTCAGCCTGGAGAAGTGAAGGCACTGGGGAAGACCTCAGTATCTTAAGGAGGGCTGTAAGGAAGAAGGAGACAGACTCTTTAGCAGGGTCTGTTGTGACAGGACAAGGGGAAATGGTTTCAGACTAAAAGAGGGGAAATTTAGATTGGGTGTAATGAAGAAGCTTTTTACTCTAAGTGTGGTGAGGCACCGAAACAGGTTGCCCAGAGAGGTGGTGGATGCCCTGACCTTGGAGACATTTAAGTTCAGGCTGGATGGAGCTCTGAGCAACCTGGTTTAGCTGTAGAGTACTGCAAGGAATGAGGCTTGGAGGGACTGAGGGAAGAGTTTGGGGATTGTACAAAAACATTATGCTTGGAATGAATGCAAGACTGTTCTTCCTGTTTTCATAGAGTTCTCTCCTGTAGGAGCAATGACATACTGCAATCAGAAAGATGTTAAACATTCTTGGTTAATGCTTATTTATTTTATTTACATATTTATCTTTGATGAAGAAGTAACAAAACTCTGAAGGGTGACATAAAACCCTTTACAAAGGTCTGAGTAGACCACATAAGACTTTGTTCTTCGAAGTTATTTACTTCTACTTTGGTTATCAGGAATATGGATAGACCACAGGAATGTGGGTGGCTATTTCTCTTCAGTGGGACAGCTCCTTACCAGGAGTGGATCTGGAGGGCATGCTGGTGATTCTGTGTGGGCAGCTGACTTATTGCCTACCAGTCTAATCATGGGAGAGAAAGAAATTGAAAATATCTATGAGGATGCCTCGAAGCAACACTTGATCTGACAGATAATTCTCATTTGCTTGCTAACCAAGGAGGACAGAGTAATTAATGCAACATAGACACTTGTGGGCTGTTTTTTCTTCAATCTTTCCTTCAAATGTCAATCTTTCTTCTCTTTTTAGATAGGGGGAAATCAGGCAAGAATCTAGGAGGACAAAATGAAAATAATGTATAGATAACGCTGTTCTATTGTTTTTATCTACTGAATATACTCAGAAGTTGCAATTGCATGTAGCATCTGCAAAATCTGATGTCATGAGTCACCTGAGACTGCTAGTTTATTTCCATTCTCTGTATGAAACTCAATGCCTTACAGAAAATGCTTGAAACACAGTCTGGTTTAATGACTTCTTCTATTTGTGCTCATTGATGCTGTTTTGAGAGTGTTGTTAGGGAGTTTGTATTAGGCAGTAGCTAGATGATATACCAAGACTGTAGTATGAGGAATCAGCAGAAGTTGTGTGTTATGCTGCATTTTTTATTGTTGTTTTTGTTCATATGTTTGGAACAGGCATTGCATGCAGACATTGCTTGATTTTGTTTTCCAGGAAGCCTAGGTATCTTTGATTCAGTGCAGTCCTGCTGATGTCACTATTACCATGCCTGCACACCCCTAATTTAATGCATCTCTTAAGGAAATCTATTGTATTTGTTTCACATGGCTAATTGCTGCTTCCGTTCTAGCAACAGAAGAAAGAATCATTGTTTCATGATGACAGGACAAAGATTTCTTTAATTCTTCCTCCAGTGTCTGCAAACCTAAGAGTAATTTTGGAAATCTCATCCCAGTTTAAGAGCCATCTCTGAAGATTCTCTTCTTGTAATAATGCTTAATGTTTTGATTGCTCAACATCTTGGTAAAGCACCCACAGTATGTATGAATGTTTTAGGATATAATGTACTCTTCTAACTGTAGAACATCCAGATTTCTGATTTCAGATTTGATGGATAGTTTAATTATCTGCTTTGGCTTGGTAGCACTGGCACTTCTGTTTTTCTGTGGAAAGATTTTTGTCTCACAGTTTTATAATCAATTGTGTTTTGGCATCCAATTTGTATTTTTCCAAGAGACATGGCTTGTACTGATCACACATAATGACTGAAGGAAAACGCAGAGTACATTTTGAGCTTCTGTGGGGCGCTTATACAAGCGGACTGTTTTTTTCTTGAAGGCATTTCTGGTATGACATGTCACTTACTGGACAAAAGCTTTAGCTCTCACTACTTGTAAATACTACGGGGATTATCTTGTTTTTTCTTTTTCTTTTCTTCATTAAATGTTATAGCCTCCTTTCTGGATCCCTATGTATTTGTGCTCTTTTAGGGAGGTGCTGTTTCTGGACATTCTGGAATATTTTTTTTCCCCTATATCTTGACATCCTCAGAAGATAGTGTTTTTTTTATAGTGACTCCAGAGAATCACGCTACTATCTATCTCTAGTGATCACTTGGGAATTTTTGTAATAATTGCTTATCCCTTAGCCCAGTATGCTATCTTATTCATGTTAATACTTCTTTTCATCATCTCTTAATCACAGTTTAGGATTTGAATGTACAAGGCTGCTCTGAAACTATTTGCTAATTCACCTTTATTTTGCTGTGTGAGTGAAATAGTGCCTTCCGAAAAATCACACTGCAGTGTGATGTGATGCTTACTTTTTATTGAAAAGTTATGTAAGCAGCTGTAAGGCTTCTGAAATGGGTTATGTCCTCTCATGCACATCCCATTAGATACACCAGGGTATTTCTTTGTCTCTTATTGTTGATCTAAACCAGATGTGATCACTAGGATTTGCTTATCCAGCATGATTATCACTCAAGAGACGTTAGCTAACATGGCCATTTCAGTTGTTGCCTCCTTTGGCCAAAGCGATGTTACTCTTTAAGAAGTCAGGCTGATGCCTACTGCTGAGTCTGGCCTTGACAACATACCCATGCTCACTGCTTGTTTCATCCTTGATTCGCTTGTTTGTCCAAGTGAAGGGCAAGCAATTACTTTCTCCCATTCCCTTTTGATAGAATGTTAGTTCTTATTTGTAACATCAAATGAAGGTTAGAGGCTCAAGTCACTACTAATGCTGCCTAATGTTCACTCTGAGCAGTTCACTATTCACAATTAAAGTTTTTAATTCTTCCTTTGGAACCCTGATTCATAAACGACTTGGATTTAAGCCACACATAACAAAATGAAAGGAAAAAGTAAGCTCAACTATCATTGCTACTCCCATCTAGTAGTTTTGTTCTCCCTCAAAGCATGGCTACCCACTTCATTAGTAGAACTCCTTGTAAAGCCAATATGCAGAAGGGAGAAAATGTATCTTTCATTGATAACACACTGAAGTTAGGAGGCTGCTTCCTCTCCTTTCTTCTTTCTTTGAATCTGACTGTCAGCCATGTTTTCTGCTATTGTTATGGTTTTTTTTTGGTTGTGTTTATCTATTTTTTTTTTCCTGTCAAGAAAGCCCTGCCTTTGACACAGATAGAGTGAGGATTTTATCCTATATGTTTCAGAAAATCATGCCCAGCAAGTGCAGGTTGCCTTACTATTTGATTATTTCCTTGAAAACCTTTCTGTTTAGGTGGAAAAAACAGATACGTAATTTATCCAGCTGGTTAGCCTTGTCATCAGGATCATGCTCTAGGGATAAGCGGGGCTTAGGAAAGGCCATGGAGGAGTGTTTGTGCATGAGCTACTTTTTAATTTGTTGATGATGTATCACAGAAGGGTTCATTTTGGGCAGGAGCTAACTGGGAGCTTGATGTATCAGCTAATCTTTGATGATAAACTCTAATCTAAACTAAATCTCTCAATGTACTGAGGTTCACTAATTTCTAGAATAGTATTTATTTCTTCTTAGAATGTTTGAATAAATACATTAATAAAGATTTAATAGAGGGAGTGATAGCCTCTTTTAAAACTTCTTGCACAGTATAGATGAACTAAAATGTTAGCTTTTATTATCCTGAGAACTTCTTCATAATTATGCTTTCTTTGGCATGAGCACTTAAATTTTACATCTGTCAGTTATATCTTGCATATTAACTGCTAGCAAGGAATGTGACAAAGTGAAATCCAGAGCATATCTGAATTAAATTTGACATTGCTGCAGGAAGGAACAAGTTAATGTCCTTGCATAATGCTTGTGTAATAGATTAGATTCTCTGCCTGACTATTCTAGTTGCCTCTGCTGGTATATAAAAAGCTTACCACCTTGCTAGTACTCAATTATCTCATTCACCACTAGTAAACTAGTTTTGCAGCTTACAGTAGGAAAGCACTTCCAATCTTCTAATTGGTTTATGCATATAATCTTTTCCATGCACTAACAAGTGCAAAAGTTGACTGGCTAAAAGAATCAGAGAATTAAACTGGATGGTGGGGGAGGGGTATGTGGAAAAAAAACATGAAGAAATATTAAATTCAAGGTATGTGGAAAACATGCATAGTAATAGTACCATGTGTTACTTCTTTGATTCTTTTTAGTTAAGAAAATAGGTAAATCTCAGCATAAATGATAAGGGATTTTAGTCAAGTAAAGCATAACTATTTTTTTTTTGAGGTGTATAATTGCTTTCGAACTATCAAACCAACTGTGTGATGTATATAACATTAATATTCTACCTATGTTTTTTGCAATACTTTTAAAGAATTCAAATAGGCATTAGTAATTACTTGATATCAGTTTTCAATAAGAAGTTGTATAATTTATAAAATTCATAAATTTTGTTAAGGAGGAAATACTAATCTATCTTCAGAAAGCACATTTACTGGTATCACAACGATGCTCAGTTCAGGATCAGTAAGAACCTGTTTTATGTATCCTCTTTAATGTCACTGATGATTACTCTTTAGGATTTTTTCCTGGAAGAAAAATGGAAAAAAAGCCAACACAAAAAAAATCCTTGTTATGGACCTATTACACATGGATTCTAGAAATAGACTCTCTTCAGGCCTTTAGTTGTGGTCATTGTCAAGGCAGAGCCAAGACTGCTGAATCTGTTTTTGTTTGCATGGGTCCTCTCAGGGCAGAAGCTGTGAATGTCAGAGTCAGAAGCAGTGTGTCTGATAAGGAGTATCCTGAGACAGGATGTATACCTTCCAAGCCTCAGCTGTATCTCCAACATTTCTTAATAGTCCTTATGACAACAAAAAATGCAGCAATGCCTCTTCTGGTGTTAACCAGAACTATGGTGATTCTCATCTTTGAATTTTGTTTTGCAGCCACTTGCCTGACTTCCTGCCTATTAAGTCATCAACTGTGAATAAAAGTGGGCAACTTAGGTAACCCTGTGACTTGTTGGTTTGTCGTACTCTCCCAATTAATGAGGCTGTCAGAGAGTAGCGTTGGCTGGCTGCTCCGTGGTGGGAGGTGAGCCAGAAGATGAGCATGGTAGCAATCTCAGACAGGCCAGCAGCGGTGAGGTAGGGCTGTGTGTTAGAATCTCCACATGGCTGCCAGCCAAACGCAGGCATGGCTATGATGTGGTAGTTGTGAAGCCGTGATCCATAGCTCATCTGGGAGACAGACAAATGCTAGTTGTTCATCTTAAAAGTAGCTTTGGGAAGGGAAGGCAGCCCTGGTGGCAGTCTCCCCACAGCTGTGTCTGGAGGGCCCCCTTGACCACACTGTCTCCGAGTTGGCCCCTAACTGAGGCAACCTACAGTCTGAGAAAGGAGTATGCCCTCAGAACCCTTTCTGAGAGATGTAAATGTGTATGTAGTAGAACATTTCCAATGATTAATGAGCTTTTTTGTGCAGAACCCCATCCTAGTTCAGCAGTTTTTAGCATTAATTCTGTGTTCAGTTCATGTCTGCGAAACATTGAGGTAGATTTCTGGATGTGATGGGGTATGCCCAACACTGTCAGCAGGAAGATTAGGAGAACAACAAACACCTGGGTGACTAGGAGTTCAGTTCTACTGATAAATATGGAAGAAGGTATTTGATAGATTATTTTCCTCAAACTGTTAGTCCAAAGCTGATGGCAGAATCTGAAGTTTCATGTATTAGCAACCAAAAAGCTTTCTAGAAATAAGCCACCATTATGCAGTCATTCATATCTGATACTATGAAAAGATTAAATGTTCTCCTGCAGTGTAAAAGTGAATCATGAAGACTTCTTTAAGGTTACACCTTGCTCCATCTGATGCTACTGCACAAAATATTGCCAGTAGGATAGATCTTGAAATGCATTTGTCTTTCGTAATGCTTGTCATAAGGAAGAGGTCAGACGGGATTTTATGAGGCTGTATTCTGCTGAGTGTGAAGATCTCTTCAAACTGATAAAAAATTTTTGATCTGCCAAATCTTTTTGGAAGATTCCAAATCCTCTTGTACTGTCAGAGTTACTCTTGATTTATCATAGTTTAGCAGACGTTCTTCTTTCAAGAATGAATAGTGTTGTTTTTAACATGAAAATTAGTTAAAATTGTATGTGAACTTATATTTAAATATGCATTGAAATCATTGATAGAAAAACAATAAGTTTGCAAATTCATTATTCAGAAAATTCTGTGATGCTTTCGTATTGTACAGAATGACAATATCTTTCTTCTTTTTGATTCTGCATTATCATACTGTTGTCATTTTCAGACATTTGTTTGGATGCAAGTCAAAATAGAAAGGCACAGATATCTGTCATTTAATGTCTGTACCCTAAGAAAGCGATTGGCAACTATGCAATTTTTCAGAGTGTCTTGAGAAGGAGTGACTTAGAGACTGCCTTTTATGAAGAGAAATACAAATGACAGGCATAAGAGTAGTTATTGTTTGAAACAGACAGATTTGCTTGAGATTCTTTTTGGAATCCTAATGATGAATTTCAAGCAAAGTCTAACACACCACAAATAGAAAACAAAAGAAAATTAAGGCTTATTAGATCTAAAGAGAAGGTGGATTTGCTCTGAAAGTACATACTTTAAAATTTATATAATTTCTTACTACTTACCAGTTAAAAAAGTTTTAGGTGAATTACAGTTTCTATAACAAGCTGCCATCAAACCTGGGAAAGAAATTACATCTTTGCTTGATACTCACTCCTTTAAATTGCCCCCCTCCCCAAAGAGAGAGGCTTACTAATTAATTATTTGCCTCTTGTAGCAGAAATGCTGAGCCATGGCCTGAACCAGTGATTGAGCACCTGGTGGGAAGGCAGGGCCAACCCAGGGAGCTCAGGTGCATGCAATGCGCCTGAGTGACTGGAAGGGGTAGAGCCAGGATCTAGCCCTTCCCAGACCTCTTTTAAAGGTTGGCAGTGGAGGCAAGGGTACCTTGTTAGAGATCCCTGCTTACTGGAGGCCTTCTGAAAGTAAGCAGTTTTTCTTCCTTTGTTTCTGTGTCCATAGCTGCTGCATGGGGACTTGTTCACATTTGCTGCAGCCTAGGATTGTTCTGGTTTGCTGGTATTGCTGTATTTTCTATCATGTTATAGCATTACAGATTACATCTCTTCTCTTGTGCTTCCTCCATCTCCTCTTTCTCCTCTTCTATCACATGCAAATACTGGAAAACATGGCTTAAAACCACTGGATGTGTATGCGAAAGTCTGTCAGCCAGTCTCAAGTTCCTTTATGACTAGCCATTATTAGATTTGTTGACAAAGAGACAAGTAATATTTTGATTAAACTGAGTTTGGACTTCAATGACTTATTTTGCATAAATAAAATCACATTTCTCAAGCCTTTGTGGAAGAATAATAATAAATGGTCACAAATGCTTATGGCTTGCTCAGTGGTTACATTTGGACAAGCAGTGTCTGTTTCATTGCACTTAATCTTTCATTTCTTTGTGTATCTAAAACTTAAGGATATAAAATATTTTTAACTTCCATCCAAGTCCTTTTTGCTTCACCTGTACTTAAGAGGAACTCATTACTGTCTGTAAGGCATGTTTGACTCTTTTCCCCTTTCTCTTTCAGTTGTTAGTGTTTAGGTAGCTAACTGCCTTCTTAATGAGGTATTTGTAGATCTGCGAGGCCGTGTGCAGACAGTGTACTGCAGCTAGAGCATCAAATAAAACGGATTACTTTCTCAATATAAATAGTTAAATCAGTTTTCAGGTTAACACATATTTATGACTTAACTAATGGTAAACAGGTAGAGTTGTCAGCAGACCAGATTTTTACTATAACTATGGCAGAAAGAATGGAGAAGATGGAAACTTTTTTTTTTTTTTCCAAGGTGTAATAGGCAAATGAGTTTCTTTTTCCCCCACCCTTGGTACCCTCTGCAGAAATCTGAACCATTACCAACATGTGATATATGGAACATTTGTCAGTTTAATTTCTGTTCATGACGTTGAAGGCTTTTTTATTATGCTGAACTTGTCAACTGGGTTTCTAGCTGTGAGTTTGGTATATGTTCAGATAAGTAACTAAATTAAGTTTTTCATATAATTACTTAATTTTTAGCGTGACGCAATGAGTTTGAGTTGCATATGTAAGAAAATAGCTTTAATCACACTTGAAAAGAAATTAGTTTTATATTCAGTGATTCAGATATTTATAGAAGGGCCAGGGCAAGTTTATGGTGCAAAGGAAGTGTTCTTCTTAAGATGGTTTAGCTTGATAGTGATTAAAGGATTACAGATGCTTAGAAATGTGTACAAATAACACATTCTGCATCTGTTTCAAATTTCTTCTAAATTAAAAGTGTGTGTCTATATGCATATAAGTGTTTCCTGGAATTTGAACAATGAAATACCTCTAATTTGCTTATACTGAAACTATATACACTATAGTGTATATACACTATGATGTTTGGAAATACTACTTTTCTGAAAGTGTGGTCAGGCGCTGGAACGGGCTGCCCAGGGAGGTGGTGGAGTCACTAACCCTGAAGGTGTTCAAGGAATGGTTAGGTATTGTGTTGAGGGACGTGGTTTAGAGGGGTTACAATGGTGGTAGGTGGATGGTTGGACTGGATGATCTTGTAGGTCTTTTTCAACCTTGGTGATTCTATGTATTTAAGTAGTACCATTAAATTTAAAGTAATGGCTTCTGAACCTACTAGAAACTTGTATGTTGCTACAGCTTCTCAAGAGCAACACAGTAGATCTCTCTCCAGTGCTTGTGGAGTAATATTGACATGTCTATTTTGTTTGCAAGGTAAATAGCAACAGGTTCACTTCAATGCAGTAAAAATACCTTTTGTTTAGGTATGCTTTCTGCCCCCCCTCTGCTCTGGAGATGTTGCCATGTAACTGAAAATATGACTTTAGTAGTGGTACACAAGGTATTTTGTGCTGATTCCAGATCATTACAAAGTTACTTTTTTTCCTTGGCTAGGAAAACTATGTAAGTTTTTGGTTAATCAACATGTGCAGTTGGGCATCTTGTGCATTTCCTGTTGGAACTTTAAAAAGAGAATATAATCCAGGAGAAAGAGGGAGCCTTACAGTGAGCCTTAATGTGCCTTGGTTATGACAATTATTCCACAAGCAGGGATTCCATTCGCTGAGGTACCGACCGCTCTCCGTGTTTCCAGTTTCTGTGCCGGTGCTGCCATCCGCTGGCGTTCGGTGGTGAGTGGCGATTGTCGTCCCCCTTGTCACCGCGGGGGGGGTGCGTCAGGCGTCTCTGCTCCGAGTGCTCCAGCAAGTCCTGCTAGAGTTCCTGTTCCAGTTTGTCCTTCTGATTAATATGGAGGAACGACAAGTGTTTTCAAGATCTGATGCCAAGTTAAGTAATAGCGATGCTAGTGATTTTTTTTTTCAGAAATTATACAGGAAATAGGCGCAATTTGTCTGAAGAACACTTTAGTCTCTGTGCTCTTGTCTGGAAACTGCTACATTAATGTAACTCCAAGAAGTACTTAGTGACACTCTCTATTTTCTCTCTTTTCTCTGGGTCGCAATAGCTACATTTCTTTTTTTGACAGTGATATATGTTTGTGCTTGTGATATTTCATTTGCACAAGGCTTATTATTCAAATCTGTTCGTTTCAGTTATGTGTAAATATAAAATACATTTTTTTTTTCTGTGTGAAACATCTATTAGTTATTGTATATTTAGACAATGTCAAGAAATCCACCCTAGAGCATAGCACAATACTGGGCAGATATGGGGTTTCTCCAGCTGCTAGGGACATTGCTCTGCCCTCCTTACCAAGCTGCCTTAATATCTCTAAACTCTGGAGCAAACATGAGCTTGAAAGTATGTAATGGAGCTCACCATGTTTTGAAACTGCAGTGAAAGTATTGGAAAATCAGGGCACATCTGTACAGATCATCCTGCCAGGATGCCCCACTGTTTGGAGGCTGAATGAGGTCTGGGTGCTGGCCTCATTGCAGCCCAGAGACACTTAACACAATTAAAGCCTAAAATGTTTCTAAAGAATTTTTGTTAGGATGCATATGATTTAATAGTAAGATACACTTCTTTTTTAATTTCAGCATGTTTGGGAGTTTTGTGTGTGATAATAAACTGTAAACACACCACATTTTAAGGTATCACTTTTTTTAAAAGCTTATCTAGGCTAAGATACAGGGCACGAAGTACTAGATATCATAATTATTAACAGTGAGGATTTAATTAGAAATGTTCTACTTTATCTCTTTCAGTGTTTCAGCTTTTGTGTCTTTATCAAATTTCAGAGCCGTATCCTCTATTTCAGACACAGGCTTATGTTATAAGTCTGCAGAACTCTCTTGTTATATGAATTCTTACAGGAAGAGACAGTCATGAAGACATGCAGTAGATTTTTCTGGAAACTAAGAAGGAATATTTCAATACAAGTAAAGAATAGGAAATCTAATTCTCTGCAGAATGACTATTTTCTCTGAAGCTTTGATCTAATAAGGAATAGAATGACAATGGAATACAATTCAGTGTAGCTATCTGTGTGAGTGAGTCTTTTTTTTTTTTTTTTCTTGAAGGAGCTTGCTGCAAGAATGACATTACTGTCCTTAATCTTCATTTCTGGAAGCTAACTAAAGCAGAGGTGAAGGTTAGCGGATAAATTATTGAATTTTTCATTTGATGGAAATTACATTTTCAGTTTCTACTGAAATGAGCTCTCTGGCCTCATTTCAGTGTATCATAGCAAGAGTTTAAAGTTTTCCCAGTATATGAGTAAGGAAAGTTTGAGATGGGTGGGTGCTGACTTGCTGCTCTCTAAAATAAATGATTCAGGTTCTGGTTTCTTAATGAGTTACATCTTGGTAGAAAAGACTGGAAATTCTATACTCACACCGAATACTGCTGACAGAACAGAGACTTCTCATGTAGTTTTGTGGTGTGTACTGCTGTGGCTGGTGCGGAGAGGGGATGGGGACAGGAGGGCTTGGCAGTTCCCTGGCCAATGGCAGCTGCACCAGCAGGAGAGGGCAGCTGAGGGGCCTCCTGCGTATCAGAGGGTATTTTGGGGTGCTGGCTCTTGCAGATCACACTGTACCCCTAACACAAGCTGTGGCTGGAAGACAGACAGATTCAGTATGTTTCGAACAGATATAGGCTCGTTGTCCTTTAAAAAAGGAAGGAGCCACTCACAGGGAAATAAGAGGCAAAAAAAGCTTTTGTTCTTTCATTCTAGTAGCTGCAAGCTCTTCACGGTTTGCCGACAGAAAGCTGCAGTTCAGCTTTTCTCCCACGGTGTGGTGTTGGGAAAGCCACTCGCCGTGGTGATGTGGGGTCCTGCCGATGGCACAGGCTGAAGGGGCAGAGACCCATCTCGAATGGTACAGCTGGTGGTGCTCATTGCTCTGCTGCTCTGGGACTTACCCTTCCCCGAGGTCTGATAACACAGCCACGAAAAGGCTGCAAAGGAAAATGGTTTGCTGTAAACAGGAGGGATGAATTGTCTTTTTGATTAGTCTTTTTGCTTGAGCTTTGTCCTCTTCTGCAATAGATTATTTCGTGATGTTACACATACCTGGGAAAAGGCTGGCTGGTGGTCACAACGTTAATTTTTTTTTTTTTTAAGTATAAACAGTAAATCAATAAATCTAAACTGGGAAGAGTTTAGAAGTTGTGGGATAATGGCTTAAGTGTTACTGGCAGCTTTACCACTTTATGGTCTTGTTTTTCTTTTTTCCCTTTCAATAACAGTGACTTCTTCTGAGTGCTGCCATTTTGTTTGCTCTCCATCAGCCTGAGGCTGTGGCTTTACATGTGACTTTACTTGTGGCTGATCTAGATAACATCCTGGAGCCCTCTCAGCCTCACATTACCGCCTCCTTGCTGACAATGACCACCCTGTTTATTCTGCTACGATAGCAATTTACTTGATGGCTCTATATGCTAAAATTTTGTAATTAAGATGATCTATTTAATTATAGGGATTCTATGGTACATGCTTTTTCCACTCTTCTGTGTTTTAATTTGGGATAATTCATAGAATCATAAAATATCTGAAATTGGAAGGGACGTACAAAGATCATCCAAGTCTAACTCCTGGCTCTGCCCAGGACCACCCAAAATTCAAACTGAGAAAATTCTGACAGAGTTGTCCAAATGCATCTTGGCAGATCTGTTTTAGAGAGTAGCAAAACAAACAGCCATAGTGAGCAGAATTGAGATGATGGTAACTTCAGCAGCAGGCTGATTACATAGTAATTGACAATAGGAGACCCTATATTTTGTATTTCTCATGCATTTATTACGTTACTTTTCTTTTTTTGCCCATAACAATATTGTGTTCTAGCTAAGGCTAAATTTTGGCAAAGGAACCTTACAGCTCTGTACAGGAATTTGCTGAGTGTTGGAGCTGACATTTGTTAACTGCCAGAAGTTGCCATCCATGCAGGACATTTTGTGGTGTTCCCAGCTCTGCAGCCTCGTGGGCTGGATATTTGAATAATTTCTTCCTGCAGAGAATAGAGAGGCTCCCTAAGCACATTATGGTGCTGATGCACTGTTATTGTCTTTGTGGAACAAAGACCTAGACTACTATTTACGGCTTTGTAAGGTTTGGTATGTTTTCACCCCATGCATGCAACAAATAGAATTTGAATATGGGCTGCTGGTATTTCATAATCACAACTCTCTGCTTTAATGGTCAAAAATAAGCTTACCAGAAGACATGAAAAAATGCACCAAGAAGAGTTATGTAAGGTAGCATAATATTATTTCCCTGCTCTGCCCTGCACTTATCTCTAACAGTCTTTATCCAATCTCATACATTTTTTTAGAAAGAGTTGTAGCAATACTAGCGTGCATAATGATTTTTAACTTGTTTGTAGTCCTTCCTACCTGCATTCCAGGCTGATGAATAACCAGAACGTTTGCCTCAGTTTGTGCTGAATTCCCAGGGCACTACACAAGTGCTCTGAACGAACTCTAGAAACGTTTGTGCATTTCCAGGATTAGGTTTTTCTTTCTTTTAGAGCGTGCTTGTTATAGGCTTGGAATATCAGCTCTGGGAATCCAAAAGGATATTACTGAGAAAACTAGAATTCATTTGGAGATCAGTCTTAAATATGGTTACTGGATTCTGTAAAACAGAAATTGCTTTCTGATAAAACTTGAGTTGATATGAGATGTATCTCATTCATTATCTTTCAGCCAGTAGACATTTCAATTTTATTGGTTGCGTTACAGTGCTATCTAACTGTGGATAAACTGCATTTGTAACTTACAAGATAGTTTTGTCTTAAATTTTTTAGCAGAATGTAAGTCACAAATATGACTAGGTTACCTGTCTTTCCAAGCATTTTTTTTATTATTTATCTGTCTTGATTTCTGATTGATTTACACCTTTTGCAACATGTAAAGAACGTGCATGTGTTTAAAGTAGCTAAATACAGCATTAAAATACTGACTCATCTTCATTCTATCACTGACAAGTGTCTTACTACCCAAAATAGCATGTGCTCATAACGGCATTTGATAGTCAGTATGCAATTCAGAAGAACGCCTCTATCAGAGTACCTGATAACAAGTGTTGACAACTTTTATTGCTTTCTAACATTTTTCTTAAATATCTTTTGAATGTTTGATTTGCACTATCTGTTTCAGAGCTCAGTAACAATGCTGAAGCTGAAACTGGTTAGCTGTTGATCTGGTTGTTACTACAATATTCTGATGCTGATTGAGCACTAAAGCAATTAAAGAATTTTCAGGCTTCTTTGTCACAGAGAACAATATTTTTCTTTATGCTTTGCCACTCTTCCTCTTTTTCATACTAGACTCAAAATGGATCTACTATCATATGGGCTTTTGTCTATTTGTTTGCTTTTTGTTCAGGTGTTTTTTTTACTTTTTTTTTTTAAGTTTTGTTAGCCTATTAGATTTTCAGCCTGGTAGGTCACATATTGCATCAGATATTGTTTTAATATCGGGGAGGAAAAATTGCTGTTGATTAGGCGGTAGGAATTCTGTAAATGCTTTCAGAGTTTAATAATGGTCTGAAAGGAATTTCAGTTGGTCTTTTGGCACTTGAGTTGCTTGGAATCCTGCCAGCATTTCAGAGCTTCAATGATTGTGAGTGATTCAATACTGCGGGCCTTTTTCAGGATTTAAAAATTACTGTGAGTGGCTTGTTCATCTTTGTGTGCGTATTCAAGTGATATACCATGTCCTGAAAACTTCAGCATCATAAAAACTAGAAACCTCAACAGCAGCTTTTTAACATTAATTAAAATTCATTTAGTAGCTAGAGCAGAGGAAAGTTTTGTCTGCTAGACTAGAACTACTACCAAAATATTCCTGGGCCATTCTGTCTTTTTGCAGATATACTTCCTATTAAGAATGCTACTTCAATGGTAATTGCCTTAATTTGTTTACCCGGTACTTGTGTTATCCCCAAGCTAATTTGGCATTATGTAGCTCTTCATCTTGAACGCTATTTGGAAGGAAGTACAGTTTTAGATAGGGGCATGGTGGGTTTCAGCCAATCAACTAAACTGATCAAATACTTCTGACTTCACCAAGAATTGAGAACTCTACCATGTCTTGGACAGTGATCAAGAAAGCTCCTGACATGCACATCTCCCACCAGTCCTCTGTTTGTGAGCAGCAGGTCTAGCAGGGCACCTCCCCTGGTAGGTTCTCTTACCAGCTGCATCAGGAAGTTATCTTCCATACACTCTAGAAACCTCCTCGGCTGCTGCTTCTGTGCTGTGTTGTATTCCCAGCATATATCAGAGAAGTTGAAGTCCCCTATGAGAACAAGGGCTGACAATCATGCAACAACTGCCAGCTGCTCATAGAATGCCTTTTCTGTCTCTTCATCCTGTTTGGGCTGTCTATTACAGACCCCTGGCAGGGTATCTGCCTTGTTGGCCCTCCCCTGATCCTTACCCATAAAGATTCAATCTTACCATTCCCAGCCCTGAGCTCAACCACATCAAAATGCTCTCTAACACAAAGAGCCATGCCAACACCCCTGCTGCACAATGGCTTCCAGCTTTTTCTGTTTGTTGCCCATGCTGTGTGCATTGGTGTAGATGTACTTTAGCTGAGCCCCTTGTCTCAACCCTGATCCTGTCATCGATCCTGCCTCCACTCATCTCTAGTGGGCCTGGTTTTATCCCCTTCCCCTGTGTTTTTTCCTTTCCTTTAAGGAGATCCCAGTAGTCCTGAGAATTAAAAACAGTAATAATTTTGTCAGCAACACTGTTTCTAATACCACCATGAATGACATGGAAATGAATAATATCAGGAACAAAAACTTGAGCATTCTGGAAATATGGGCTATTGTTAGTAATAAATTATAGAGATCTTGAAAATATTTAGATGTAAACTGTGTTATAATTGGTACCTTAATCTGTACAAGATAACAAATACACATGTTGACTATTTGCAGTCAAGCTGGCTTTTGGCCTCTCTGTGTGGAAAGCTGTAGTTTATTCCTGTTGGTTTTTAGTGCTTCTGACTGGTTTTGGCCATCATACTAACAGAAAATAAAATTTAAATTGAGACACACATTGCTTTACTAAACTGATAGAAGTACCAGTATCTTATACTAAAGCCTATTAAAAAGAGTTACGTTTATGCTGAGCGTCTACAAATTCTGCATAAAACCAATAACAAGAGGGGTGAAGTTGAGTCAACTGACACAGAAAATGTTAAAATTTTCTAGCATGTTCTTCATGCTAAAGGTGGCTGTGTTGCACTTAAAACAGAGTTATACAATTTTTCTAGTTCTAGAGTTGTAAAAATAGCTTTAGTTTTCCGCACTATGCTTTTATTTTTCAAATATTTACATATACATTCCTGAAATGGTTCAATTATATATGATGCAGATGTACAGAGAAAGGGAGAGCTGCTTCTCTTATTCTCTTTGAAGTTATCTGTAAAATAAGTTTTTTGCTTGTTTAATATATGTAGTTTCACAGATTGTTGATTGCAATTTTCAGAACATTCTGTAAAATAAATCAGTGCAAAACAAAGCTATACATTGTAGATGGTACAAAACTACTTTTGCACTAATGAAACGTTTAAGATCATCTGTTATAGGTAAAGTTCATTAAGACACTGGCTGTTATTCATAAAACATGCTATGCTCTGTGGAAAAATAAGGTTCCTCTGTGTATTGGATACTTAATCTGTGTTAAAAGCAGGCAAATGTTTGATGTTTCAATTTCTTATCAGCTTTTACCTTATTTTGAAGGAGAATTCAGGCCCATGCATGTCATCTCTGTGAAGAAAAACACAATCATATCTGTTAAGAGTAATCTCCCCATTTACTGACAAAGAATTGGGAGTACAGGGGAAAACAAATCTGTTTTCTTCTACACAAGAAGAAAAACTCATTTTTAAGGATACTAAGAATTTCAGTCCACACACTGAAAAAAGTTTGTTACGATAATCCAGTAAGGCGAGTCTTAGAGGAATTGGCAGCTGGGGGCAGCAGAAATAAGGCAGGAATGGAATTGCAATCTGAATGCTTTTATGAATGCATTTCGGTATTTTGGTGTTACCTTTCCTTAAAATTCCAGAGCAGTGTTCTTTTATCTTAACTTCCTCTCACTGAAGTAATATCCAGAAAGGACTCCTTAATTTAATGAGTTTTAACATAACACACCTGTGTGCTTTTGCCTAAGATCCATTCTTCTCTGCTAGGATTACCATTGCCTTTCACAGAAAAGGGGCTGTTTTCCAGTAGAGACTATAGTCTTCCAGTACCTACTGTTCAGACTCATTGATCTACCAAAAGAGAGCATCTTTCATTTCCAGCTGTACCTTGCAAAATTAAGAGTATTCATACTAGAGGAGGAAAAATTGGATTTTGAATAGGTAACATGATGACATCTCTGGAAGAAAATAAAAAATAGTGAATATGGTGTTAATGGCAGTATGGTAGTCTTCAGTAGACTAGACTGTTCATATCCACACAGAAAAATATTCATTCTAAATTTGACTGTCTACAGGTGGTATACTTCTGGGCACACCTTTTCTACTGAAAGTATGTGCCATCATGTAAGAGTTACGTCATAGCTGCTAGAGTGACATCTTTATAAGGTGATGCCAGGGTTATGTACTGTGTGCATGGAACATGATGATTAAGGATAGTAGAGGTGCATTTAAGGTTTACTGAGGATGAGTCTATTGGGATAGTGTTAGAGGACTGTATGGAAGAAAGAGCCCTGGTGTACTCTCATCCAGACTATGTTTAGGTAGGAGTCCTTGGGGAAAAAAACTACCTCTGGACTGCTTCCAAGAATTGCCTTAGAGGAACTAGTTAATTTGCTTTAAATTAGACCCTAAGCAGAAGTCAGATGCATGCAGTATGAGTAATCAAAGGATGAGCTGAGACCTTGTATTGTTTGATGACAAAACAGAGCTCCGTGTACTCCTCCAATTTTTCCATTACGCATACATTTTAACTGTGAGGGAATATCTCTAATCTCTTCTTTGTATGTGGGCACAAGGGCTGATTAATAAAGAATACCTGACAAAATAACTGACAATTTCATGAAGACTAGGATATTTAAAAAAAAAAAAAACACATGTACATACATGCATTATATGCATAGAGAATGTCTGGAAAGATCAAGAGCTTGTTTTCTTCATAATGCTGTTGGGTGCTGAAGCAATATATTTTGTGTCAAAATATACTGGCTCATTGCAGCATGAGCAAAAAAAAAATCTGATGTACAGCAAAGTTGCTGGCCTGCAAACTGTCTGATCTGAAGTATTTATCCTTCCAACCTGATGGATAAATTTGTCATACACCTGTATAACTTTGATCACTTTGGTTACGCTGGCCACTTATTTCTGCAAGCTACTGCTGAGACTATCAATTTCCAGTAAATTATAAACTTGTTTTTCAGGTGTTTCAAAACTCATACCAAGACATAGTCTTGATTTAGAAAATGAACAATGTAGCAGCTGCTTTTACATGGAAATAATATTAAAAACAGACTAATCAACTCTTTGGTACGTCAAGTTGCCATATTATATCATGATATAATATCAATCATATTAAGCTATGATAACTTCCAGTAACTTGTGTATATTTGTAGTAGAGTAAGATTAAAGAAAAAAATACTAAATATAAGCATAAAATAATCAGTTTTAACATAACACTTCAATTTTATTTAATAGGAAATATTGAGGATACTGAGATGTACTCAGAATGTGGTCAGATTTTTGATATACGTTTCATTCCTGTGAAATGGGAATGTGAAGTGCTGATCAGCTCTACTTCCAGGAGAACTTTGTAACCAGTTAGATCTCGGACTAATTAGTAGATCTTGTTTTCAAAAATTCAGAAAAGGAAGCTATCACTCTATTTCTGAAAGCAGTTTCTGTATGTGTTTGTGCATCTTTGTAGTCAATTTGTTCTTAAGTCAATCATCTTTATGCATAAGTAAATTTTATTTTCTTGATCATTTTTCCCCACTCTTTTCCTCATAAATAGTAAGTATAAAATATTTTTCTTCTTGATTAGTTTTCTACTTACCAGAATTTGTACAGGAGTAACCATGCTAAAACTGAAGTTAGAATCCTGAGCTATTGGATTGAAATTACTTTGAATTTCTATATAACGTACAAGTGTATGTGTGACTACCTGAAAATTATTCTTCTAAACCCTTCTGTTCTGGATGATTTACAAGGTTCAACCTTTCTGCTTCAGATTGGATAATTATATTGAAAAAGTTGTGACTGTGCAGTTTCCTTCTTATTATAGTCAATGTCAGAATGACTTAGGAGATTCCTGGTTACCTGCATTCAAATTCTTATTAGACAGAATGTAAATCTCATAAAACTTCCAACTAGTATTTCAAATTATAATTTGTCTCATATAAAATGATAACAGCCCCTTAGTCCAATAAAGTAAAGGCATGTCTTATGAGCGTTTTTACATTATTTCAGTAGATGTGAACCTATGAACCAATGGAAAAGCACCAATAGGCTTGCCTCTGCTGATCTTGTTATTGCTATTACACTGAAAGAGTAATATGAGCTCCAAAAGGAGCTCTGCATGAAATACAGCCAGTGGAAATGGAACTTGGATATACTTGCAGTGTTCTTTATAGATTTAAAAAAAAAAGCCAGTGTGCTGAGGATTTATTAACTGTCATTTGTTGCCAACAGAGGAATCACACTCTTTCATCTCCCTCAAACCAAATAGGCCAACCCTATGTCTTCATCTGACAAACCACAGTATTCTGGTATAATCTATGGTAGTGTGTTTTACTCAACAAAAATTCTGTTGATTTTTTTTTTTCCTCCAGATCTGTGCTGTACATCTGTTCTTGAAAACCTGTTAGAGAGGCATAAAGAACATGTCAGTTGATTAACAACTTGGAGGCATATCAAGAACGTCCATTTTTTATACATGGTAAACTCTTGCCAGGAAAACTTAATAAAGTAATTCGGCTACTGCTGAAGTGGAAGAATGTTGGATACAGTCAGTGTTTCTAGCCAACATACAATACTGGCAGCTTGTTCTTTCTCTAGATAAAACAGAACATTTGGACTTAAATATTTAAATGTTTTTTATGTGCCTACATTTATGAAAAAAGAAAAAACAAATCCCTCATGAGCAGCAGGTTATCATTCTCATTTCCTTGTTTCTCTGCTTATTAGTTTTAAGACATCATCAGCTGATGATTAAAAATAAACTGATCCCCACAGTATCTTGCAATGCGTCCTGGATGTTCTTGTCTGCATTCTGTCATTCTGTTTTCCTCTGCAGTCACAGAACTATATTATAGAAATTTCCTCTCATACAGAATTCTGTGGCAAATGCTTTATCACCAGATAATGCTTACTCATAAAATCAAAAGCTTTTTTCTGAAAAAAGGACAGTTCTACTCGGTTATTTTCTAGACTTGTTAAATTTTCAATTCCTTTACAGTATTACTGTTTTGAAAAGTGATTTTATGTTAATTATAATGAAAAATGGTCAAGCCTTGGAAGTTTATTTTAAGATTAAAACCACTTTCAGGATTAGTTTGAGGTTTCCAATTGATTTGACAGATTTATCTATGTACCTTGCTTGTCAATGAAACTATAGTCATCGTCATTTTTCTGTTTTAGCCATTATTGCATCTCTACAGTGATGATTTGGTTGAGGAATGGTGTGTGTAGATGTTTTCAATGAAGCCTTGTTGTAATTGTCCAGTAGAATCATGGCAGTTAAGATGTTTAACAGCCATGAACAATGAAGAATAAGATTAGACCTGCAGAATTTTCACAACTGATATAAGAGTCAGTCAGATCTTCAGATGAGATTAATGAGCAGCTATGTTGACTGACTTGGCATGTATCACGTGAATATCTCAAAGGACAGCATCATCTTAAAATTCCATTCACTGCTGTGAGTAATAACTAATAAACAGCTTTTTCTGATCTAAGGTGAGTACATGTATGAGCAGCTGCTGCCAATAATATGCTTATCTGAGTACTGTGCTAACTACTGGAGGTTCTGTCATGATATTATGACAGTATGTGCTTTTCTTTTGGCATGAGCAAGCTGTAAAGCCTCACACCTCGGATCCACTAGTATTCTATTTGGTCTTGTGTACAGACTTTTTCTGGTTAGGCTAAATTAAATGCAGGAGCTGTTCAGAAAGCAAATTGAGGCATGACGTTTTCATCATATCCTTTCCAATCAAAAATATTTCAGAAATGTGGGAATTGGCCATACAGGAGAAATTAGAAGTTGCCTGTTCATGCTCTTTAGTGTAGGGAGGGATTGCATTCCTTTGTGTAAAGAAGCAGCTGGAATGTATGGAGCTTTGCCTTAGGATGGATGATGAGCCAGCTGAGAGTTCATAGGTGAAGATTAGAGGACAGAGCAATGTGGATGACACTAGAGACCACCAGATAAGGAAGAAGGGGTAAATAAGATTTTCCTTAGACAGCTGAAAGAAACTTTGTGTTTTCAGGCCCACTGATATCTACTGGAAGTAGATTGTGCAGCAGTGCACAAGTTATCCTGGGGGTTTCTGGAATAAATTAACAACTTCTTAGCAGAGATGATTGAGGAGAAAATAGGGGAAGGTGCTCTGCTAAACCTCATGTTTACAAAAAATGAAGGACTGGACAGGGATGTGAAACCTGAGAGCAGCCTTGGTAAAAGTGAACACAAAATGGTGAAGTTCAAAATCATGAGGAAAGGAAACGAGGGAAGTAACAGGATCACAAACCTGGACTTCAGAAAAGCTGATTTTGACTTGTTCAGGGACTTGCTTGATAGAATCCCTTGGGTTTTGGAGAGAAGACAGGTCCAGGAGAGCTCTCTCAGTACAGGAGGTTGGGTTAGGAAGTATTTAAACAGTTTGAGTGTATGCAAGTATATGGAACCCTGCAGGATGCATTTGCAAGTGCTGAGAGAGCTGGCCAGTGTCACTGATTGGAAGCCCAGGGTGATCTGAAGAGATTCCGAAGGGCAGAGAGAAAGCAAACACCACTACTCTCTTCAAGAAGAGCAAGAGAATCGACCTCAGCTCAGTTCCTGGGAAGGTGATGGAACTCCCTGGAGTTCCATTTCTGAATTAAAAATAAGGACAAGAAGGTGACTAGGAGTAGCTAGCATGGGTTTAGATAGTAGGAAGCATACCTGACAAAGCTAGCGTTCTATAACAAAATGACTAGCTCAGAGAACTGTCAAGCTCATTAGTGACACAAAGCCCGTCTGGAGGCCAGTTGTTAGTGATATAACCCAGGGGTTGATTCTGAGGCTAATTCTGCTTTAATATCTTCATTTCTGACCTAGAGGATGTGACAGAATGCCAGCACAGTGTTTGAATCCTTACTAGCCTCAGGAACCTTGGTCTCATTCATGATCTTTCAGAGTTGTTGTTTATTTTGTAGAACAGCAGCGTAGTTGTAATTGAGAAGTTATCTGACATACTGCTACTTTTCTCTCTAAGAGCTGGAAAAGCCCAGAGGAAGAAAAAAAAAATCCAGTCTGATAATATTCCTTTTCTGTCTCTCTTTTTTTTCACAGGCTGGGTTATTTCCTAATGGCAATTCCATGAAGCTTGACCAATGGAAAAGCTCTTCTTACAGAGGTAGTGATAGTTTCTATGGGATCAAACAGTCCTGGTACAATGTTACGCTTAGATACCTTATACGGCATCTCATCTATCTAGGTGTGTCTGCTCCACTGTGCTGTGCACAAACATCCAGGAATTTAATCAGAAAGAGAACACCTGTGAGATTGTTTGCAAACTGTGATACATCTGTAGTAATAAAAATAAATGCTAAGTTAGATTTCTTGCTTTTATAGTCCTGTTATTTCACAGGCTTGGAAGAGGAAAGAAAATGACCCAACTACTTGTATTTGATAAAACTTATTTTGTAGTTACTTCAGTAGAATCCACCTAGGAAGAGATACAGATGCTCTAACAGCTCATCTCTACCTCAAATTGTCTTAATCCAGTTAAGATAAAATTACTTGCCCTAACTTGTAGGTCCAGATTTTGCCACCGAATGAAGCTCTTCTTTCAACAGTACCTGTATCTATTTTTTTCATTTCTTTTCCAGTTTGGGGGTAATTAAAGCTAGGTGGTTTGTAGATGAAGTTGTTAGGCATCTTTGGGAAAGGTAATCTTATAGAGGCTTGACTGCAGTCTGGCAATGAGTTTTTGCGGTGACTCAGTATAGGAGTTCAGCACGATTACCATATTTTGATGATTAAAAACCCAGATATCATATTTTAGGAATTAATGTTTTCCCTTCACAGTTCCAGGTTAACACAGCATAGCAGAAACAGTGCTATATGAATATTTCATTAAAGAAAATAGGATTACAAATACAAACTTATTTTTCTCTTTTGGGCAACATCCTCATATTTCAGTTTTGATGTAAATTTTTTTCAGATGCATGTCATATGGAACTAAACTGATCACCATCTCTATACGCTTCACATTTGTTACACCTCCAGTTAAGCCAGCTTAGCTGTTTCATTTGCAGAAACTGCTACATTCATAATTTATGGGAGAAGGCTGTTTCCCAAAGCGTAGCCAGTGAGAGGAAATTTTACAGTGTGAAATGCTTGTGTGGTGATGTCAAAACATGAAATAACCTCATAACTACTGGCATAGATTAAATTTAAATATAACTCAGCATGACTGAAAAATCTTCTTAGTGTCCTAGATTTGCACTTTAGGTTTCAATTTATACTAGGCGTGAGTAAGAGTTGTTAGCTGCATGAATAATACATCATTTTCTTCAGCTCAGATCATTCCCTTCACATGTTTATTCATTTATGCTGTTTAAATGAACAGAAATGCTTGTATCAGTATTCAGTGGTATTCTGACAAGCTACAGGATAGATCAGTTTCCTCAGGCTTAAAAAGTAAAAGCCCAGAACTACTTACTCAGATGCAATCTTTTAAAATAATGTTTTATATTTTGTCATCATCTGCATTTGAACACGGAAACCACATTCCATACTTTTGTATTGTGATTTTGTATAAAATTCTTGCATACATTTAAATACATATAAATATACATGTACATTTGTATTCTTAAATATTTGTGTGCGTATCTGCATTTAAAAAATACATTTATTGTACCAAATATACTCTTTCTGGTGGTTTTACAGTAGAAAATAAATAAAATACATCCAGAGTTTGAGACCCAAGGGTGTGGTTTTTTTCCCTTAGGTACGTAATAAATCCACACCTTTTCAGAGCTCAGATGGTCGGACTGGATGATCTTGTAGGTCTTTTCCAACCTTGGTGATTCTATGATTCAGTGAGGCCGTATGTAAGCAAGTTATTGGGTCAACTGGAGGAGGACAAAGATGTCAATTTCTCAAGCTCAGATGTTAAATGAGTTGCACAGCTCAGTTAGTGTCAATTTACAAAAAGGGATTTGTGCCAAAAAGCAGTTCTATATATAAGTAGCAAGAGACTAATTTTACTATTCCATTGGATATTTGTTTTATCATTCTCCAGTTTTGTCACAAGTCTTGTATATCTTTATGTCAGTCATTCCTACTTGTGTAGGATACATGAGTTATTACTATCCACAAGCAGATAATGACTGCATTTCTTTTAAGGGCTCCGCTCCAAAAGTAACATCTCCTCTTTTGTCATGTTGGCCTACAACATCAAAAGTGAATGTTGATGGTATGGCAGTAGAGGTTGAACCTTCCCACTAATATTCCATTACATTTTGTTCTTGTGTGACAGATGGCAGCTGAGGGGCAGTCTGACAAAATGGCGGCTGACATGGAAGTATGTATGTGTCATGGTTTTATGATTTTCGGTTATTGG
>NC_034412.1:70523053-70644484 GCF_002078875.1 Numida meleagris | reverse complement strand
TTGCATTCCGATATTTTATTTAGTAAATTAGTTTGTTTCTCCTCAGATTGTTGCCGCTGTTCTTTGCTCTCAGGGCCATCTCCCTACCCTTTTCCCCTTTTCCCGGGACGTGGGCCCTTGGGTCCCCCGTCCCCTTCGTCACGGAATCGGGCCTAACGCCTGTAAACCGTTGACAGTATGAAGCCAAGTTTTGTTATTGAATTCCCCTATACAGAAAAAAAAAAAATGCACCCATTGACATTACTTGAGGCTTGCTGTTAGTGGAGACCAAGCAGTGGAAGTGAATAACAGTGAGGAGATGGGTGGTGCATTTCAGCAGTGGCAACAGCAACTGTGCACCTCTGGCTTGCATGCTCTTGTTCATCACTGGCAAAAATGCACAGCTAATGATGGTAACTGTCTTGAAAATTACTGTTTTGTAGTTGAGAATTTACTATATCTAGCTTTACTATATCTAGCAGTGCTATTGTGCTCTTTGTATCTGTTGTAATTTCCATGGAAATAAATGAGGCATTACTTTTGGAGAGACCTATGTGTACAGTGGATACTACAGTACTACTCACTAATTTTATCAATGCTTGTATCTTTGAAAACAACCTCTGAATTATAACTTACTAGATAATGGAGTTATCCAAATGAAAAAGATAAGAAGAATCTACTTATTAAATTTCATCCTCAGTTCCTGCTTTCAGTAATCTTCTGTATTCCACAGATTCTTCTCTGGTCGAGAATGCTGTGCTTATTGTGTCTCACTTTAAAAAATAAATAAGATATCAGCAAAGTTATTTTTAAATTTATTTGTGGTTCTAGGTAGAATGTATATTTTCTTTGTAACGTTTAGTGTAGCAACATCGCCAAATTTTACCATTATGAAGTGGGAGATATGTAGAAAGTTTTAGACCTCAACTCAGAATGAAAATAGGAATAATTCCTTTACTTTCTGAAGCAAAATTTCTTTCAAATGACACAACTGACAATGGAACAATTTGGAAAAGCTTTCAAAAGAAAATTTCCTGATTTGCCTTACGTTATCTCTCCATCTTGCTGAGATCCATACAATGATCTTTAATTATTTACAGAAACAAATAGCCGTTCCATATTTATGAAATAGTAACTCACCATGAAATAGTAAGGCATTGAGAACACCGAGCATTTGGGAACTGTTAGTAGCTGTCAGTTTAAGAGGACTTTCTCAGAAATAGATTTTCTGCCAGTATAGAATACAGATTTTTCATCAACAGAGTACAAATAGAAGTACTGGGAAATTTCTTGGAAAAAGAATACGTATATAATATGCAAAATGAAATGAGCCTTAAAGGCCTTTCTATTATGTACAATTCAGTGAAATGACCCTAAGTAATGGTTGATCCTGGAGCTACAATCCCACAAATTTTCCCATTTTCCATGGCTTATCTCTCTTGTCAAACTTGGTTTTGGAACACATTTTTGATGCTTTTCCTAGTTGTTCTACTCCAAGATGACCAAAAAGGGGATGGTTAGCCCACTGTGATAGTATTCTGCATGATCTGGATCCCTGTACTTTGGAGATAACTCATCTGAAGTCAATACCTGGCCACATCTGGATTACAGCAGAGCCATTGGGTGACAGTAGCTTCTAGTTACTGTTAGCCAGTGTTGGATCCAAAGCAAGCATCCTTGGAAAAGTGTGCTTCACTAAGCTGCCTACGTAAACTGCTCTATTTTCTAGTCTCATTAGCATTCTCTGATATCAGAAGTATTGCATTCCTCCCTCCTCCACACGTGTGCTGCTTTTTTAAAAGTGTTGCACATGTGACATAGTGTGTGGTGAAAAACAGCTGTCTGAGATAACTGGCTGTATAGTAACTGGAAATGAACTGATGTTAAAATAAGAATGTTGGACAAAGAGATCTGTGAAAACAAAGGGAGACTGGCCTTTGTGAAATAGTAACTGCATGAAAATACTACAGAAATGGTTCTCATGACTGTTTGCTCTGATATAAACTTATTGAATGGAATTTCTGCTAAATAAGGTATGCAGCCTATACTCATCTTCTGTAGCCTTATCAGTCTTTTTAAGGCTGAATTCCTCAGCTTTCCAAATGTATTAGTCACAAGCTCATCTTTAGGTTTTCCATTAGAACACACAACTTCAAGTATGTCTAGTCCTTAATGTGTCTTCCAGGGCTATGTGTGGTGCTCATAATCTGTATTCCTAAATGCTTTCACCTAGAATGTCCAGTCTTCTAGCATCTGCCTCAGCCATCCATATGTGCACTAGTGGCCATATTCTTTCACACAATTATGCTGCTTTGTCGGTGGGGAAGAACAGGAGAGTGCAGCAGCGATACCCAGAATGGAAAGAGATAATGACTATGTGCTATATATCTGATTTTTAATAGCTTATGTAGACTGTAATATTAAAATGCTGTAACTTGAGCATGGTAATAGCAGATACTATCATATCTTAGCAATATTTAACTGTGTATAGAATTCTTAAGAAAGAAAAAATGAGAACTGTGAGAAAGCAATTATAATGATATTGAGTAAGTATCACACATTTCATAAATTGTTATAATGGCAGTAGATGTAGCTATAACAAACATTATCAGCATTAGTAACTGAGCCATTAGCCGTGTAGTGTTATGGTTATGGCTGCAAATCCCTGAGCTGTTCCAGTCCACTGAGGTCCTCAATACTCTTCTCTTGGCCCTTTAAGCCCACACTCCTGTCATGAGGTTTCCAGGGATGCCTAGCCTGCTATGCTGAGAAGGCCTAAATGTCTGTTCATCTCTGTAAGAGTAGATTCTTAGGTGCTGGGATCTTTAGCATTGATCTTTTATTCATCTCACCTTGGTAGTCTTTAAGTTGTCTTTGTGTCCCCTCAAGATGCTGTGACCTATGATATACTATACTTTGCATCCTCAGAGAGTTTATTCGTTCTTTCTGTTAAGTTAGTTCAATCTAAAGAGAACTGGTTACTGTGTTGTTTGGTCAGTGTGTCTTCATCTTGCAGCTGTTTCTCAACAGTGCTGACTCTGTCCCTTTGTCTTCATTCTGCAGCTGTTTTAATGGCACCACTATTGCAATATTTTCCTGTAATTTATTAATGGCGTAATATTAGTAATTACATTAATTCATTTATTTTGGTTCTTCAGTTCCTCTTTGGTTTTGTAGAAACACTAAGGTCTCATAGTAGTGACCAGCCATTTGGTTAGTCCTTGTGTTGTCACAAGTGATGCCAAATACGTTTGTGTAGGGCTAGCAAAGTTATGCTAAAGCCCATCTTGACATATCAGCTGACTATACTTTGCTTTGTGATGGGCTGGCCCTGGCCTGTAGCCAAGAACCCACGTAGACCCTCACTCACCATGCTCCCCCACCTTTAGCAGAATGAAGTGAGAAAACAGAGCAGGAAGAAAAGTGGGTCAAAATAAAGACAGGGAAGTCACTTACCAAGTACTGTCAAGCAGACACAGCTTGGGCTATTTTGCTTAATTTATTGCCAGTTAAAGCATTCACCAGTGATTTATTTTTCCATGTGCCTAACCAGTGTTTTCTTTGCTGTAACTTGTTGCTACTGCCTTCTGTTGTTTCACTGTGCATCTCTGAGAAAAGACTGTCTCTCCCATTGTCTAGCTGAGGACAGCAGTGAGATTTCTCCTTGGCCTTCTCGAAGCTGAGCTAACATTGCTCTCTCTGCCTTTACCTGTCTGTCAGGTGTTCCAGCCCCCTAACTACTTTTGCTGTGGTTGCCAATGTCTTTTCTTCATCAGGTATATCCTCTTGGGTGCACTACTCCAGGTGCAGTCTCGCAAGTGACAAGTTGCAGCGAATAATTACTTCCCTTACATGCTGGCCACATTATTAAGGCATAGTTATTTTAGTAACTCTTATTGTTGCAAGGCTATAATGCTCTTTTCAATTCAATTTCTTGCCCATCAGGATCCCCAGGTCTTTTGCTGTAAAGCTACTTTTCACCTAGCTGGCCCCTAGGTTGTACTTATCCATGAGATATTCCTCTCCAGGTGAGGAACTAACTTTTATTTTTTTTTTTTTTGGTCGACCTCCATGAGGTGTTCGTTCCTCAGGACAATGAGAGTGGCCTCTTGCATTTAGGTGTGTCTCAGTAGGGGCTATTCTTCATCTGGAGGGTGATAGTAGTCCAACCAGTGAGTGCTGGTGATTCAGCATCAGAAACTGCTATGCCATGGCTTTGGGACTGTGTGGCCTGCATGAGGCTGGAGCTACAGTGTGCTGAAACAGGTGTAACAGTCCAGCCACCAGAGCATCCACCGGAGCCCTGCAGAGGCAGCTACTCACCACTACGTTATCACCACCGGCCCATACAAAGGAGACTTGTTTTTTCACTGAAAATTAATAATGTAGTGAGGTTACCCTGTGTTATCATGTTATTATGTAATTAATGTAAACTTGTATAGAATATTGATACTGCATATATTACTATTATTACATAATCACAGCCAATATAATTAAACAGCATAATATTACAATACCTTGAAAATCTTATTAAATCATAAAAGGCATACTAATCAAGGATAAATACAAGGTTCTGTCCTCCACTGAGAGCTATCTTGGAAAATAATTTATAAATAACACTCCTAATAGTACTTGCTTATTCGTCAACCACTAATAAAAGCTCAATTTCACCTTTTGAGTGCATAAAAAATTAAAAGTGATGTTTGCATAATATAATAAAAAACTGCAAATCCACCGTGGAACTAAAATTCATCATTTTCCAGCCACTGATAGTGGTTACTAAGGAGGTGTTTATACACTGTATTTGATATATTGCTTATCCCATATATTCATAGATCTATTGAGGAATGCAATTGATCCTAATATTTCTTTTACATACCAGAAGAGACCTGAGTGGAAAATACATACAAATACTATACAATACAATACAAATAATAAAAGAAAACACCTTCAAACCTCAGTTAGTTCATTGATCTGATTTGTCATGTCAGCTCAAAAAAAACACCTGTTCTTGTATGGTGATTTGGGCAAAGTGGGGGCAGCTTAGGTTTGCACTGATAGGAAAAAGTATATGGAACTAGCTGGCACTTCTGGATTAATTTGTGAAGTTATAATTTTGTAATACTAAGGCTCTAATTCAGCAAAACTCTGAAATGTTTTACTTTTCACTATTGTCACATAGTAGTCCCTTAGGGTTTATTTCACTTTTATGTATATAAATGTCTTCACAGCATGCTCTTCGTGTTTGAATGAAAATGTCTTTAATAAACTGATTTTCTTGCTGCCATGCGTTGAGCAGATAAGTGTAGTGCCAAAGCAAAAATATGATTGAGTAGCTAATGTTTTTTGATTAAATTGAAGTGGAACAAATGAACCAATGTTAGGTAGGACAACAAAAAAATAAAATTATTTTTTCAAATGCTTCTGTGTTAATGAATGGTGGCAGCTAGAGGAGCAGATGTTAATGTTTTGTAATTGTTTAATCTACCAGTAATAATTAGTAAATGTTAGGTTATATCTTTCTGTCATCAACACTCATCAGACATCTCTCATTTTTAGCTTTTACATTCTTCATAGCAGGATGTGTTTGCTCCATGCCTAGCACAAAAGGGCTCTTGATTTTAATTGGGCCTTTTGGCTTCTATGACAATCTTATCTTCTAGGGAAGAACAGCCTTACATGACTATTAGAAACATCAGCATGAACATTTAAAAATGTCATTGATGCCAGTTAATGTTCATGTATTGATACCATTAGTATGAAGTCAAAAACAAAAGTAGCAAGATGTTGCCTGGCTTATAAATATGCTTTGCTTTTGTGGGCTAGGATTTTAATAACAGCGAAGAGCATGGATTCTCTTGATAGAATACTTGATAGTAACCTAGTAGAAGTGTGTGTGTGTCTAATGTCACTTCTTTTTATGCTTTTCATCACCAGTGACCTGCGAACTCTAAACGTACGATCCTCTAGGGGATTCACATTTCAGAATGAAATAATTCTTGATGTGTGGAGTCACTGCAAAGCTTATTGAGATTTTTCAGCATTCTTTTGCTGTTGCAGTGATAAAATTTTTGCTGGGGTTTAAAACGGTAATAATCTTCCTGGTTGTTATTATAGGAAGGGGGAAGTCAGCAAACTTTGGTAGGAGTTATTTTTTCTTACTACCTCCTTTTCAGCTTAGAGATTTAATGTGTCTCTTTATAAAAATCAATTTCACTATAAAGAAAAATCATGTAATCACAGTTCTTCTATGATTCACAAGCTCAAAATGGCCAGAGTGATACATGTGGCAGGAAAACGAACAGCAATACTGCTAATGACTTTTTAGCTTCTTCTGCATCACATACTTTCCTTTTGTTGTGTGTGTGTGTGTCCAGAATAAAGTGGAAGGAAATACAATATTTGTGCAGTAGTCAGATTGCTGATCAGGACTGCCCTACATAGTTTGTTAGCTTACTACAGGCATTATCCAGCATCCAGCTTGCAGCCAAAGATGGAATTAACTGTCCCAAGGAAGTCTGGTAGCAGGCTGTCAGGATTGTTGTTATCTAATCTGCTCTCTGTGGTTATATCTAGAAACTGTTATTAAGACACAGGCAAAATGTTATCCTTACATTAAGTGAGCAGACAAATGCAGTGCTGTTAGGATCCTATTCTGTGTGCTTCATTTCTTTAGTTACAGGAAATCTCTAAGATCATTGGCACTGTAGCAGATAATTCAATTTGAGATGGGCAGCACAACATTCATAATGATCAGAAAAAGAAAGCAAGTGTATATTAAAAGCTAATGATAGCATGCAAAAAATAATGGTTAAAAGATTGTTTTTAAATAACAATCAATTTTTTTTATATGCAGATGCCATTCTGTGTCCTTACTTATTCAATGTCTGTGTGCCTTTTCTAAGGTTTTGCCTACATTAAACGCTTTCAGTATTGTTTAAGTTACTCCAGTGGAACTATCTAAAGCAGGCTAAAAGATGCTCACTTTACCTAAAAATCTGCAAACTCTCCAGCAACCTTCTCATCATTTTTCTAAATGGATAAGTAAGCTCTCATATCACTGATTTAACTTATCAGGTAAGATACTTGAGCACAACAGTGTGAAAGAACATGGGTTGTTCCTGTAGGAAATAAATTGTGAGGATATAATTGCATGTGCAAGATCTTAAAACTAGAAATCTGTTTACAGACTAGACATATCCCAGGACTCAGGGATATGCTGGGAGCTTCTTTCCCCTGACTTTTTAGTGATCTTGATTTTGTATCTCCTGGTGTGGTGTCCTTAATTCTTAGAAGAGTTTTCCTCCAACTTCCTTTCTAAGTTTTACTCCTATTTTTTCTCCCTCAAATTCATCTTGAAACACACTTGGCTGGGGTTCATTTCTGCTTGGGAGAATTCTTGTTGAGTACATTTTCTGTAACAAGTATTGTGTTTCATCTTGAAATATTTTTTTTTCCAGCTTTTGATTATTCTCTTTTGTAAGGAGGAATTGTATTATAATCAGTTAAAGAATATCACACAAAGATGTGGTACTGTATGAAAGAAAGATCAGCTAGTTGGCTACACCTGTAAGTGACATCACATCATTGTGCAGCCCTCATTTCCCACACTCTGGGCCCCATTTTACTTTTAACAGTATATGGCCATGCCCCATGCCAGCATGAATGCAATTCTGTGATAGCTATAACTTGTGAATTAGTGTACTTATTCAGTAGGAACAAATGTCCAGACTTAGACCTCTTCAGTGACTGCAAGCCAATACATTGAAGACATAAATTTGTTTTCTAGTTTTAGAGCAGCATTGGCTTGCGCAAAGTAGCTCATCTCAGTACTTGATTTATTTAAACTAGCTTAATGAGGAGGGCCCTGTGAAGATTAATACCGTACTTCTTGTTCTTGTTTTGTTAAATGCATCACCCAGAGGCATATTCAGAAGTCATGTAAATTTGATGATGAGGAATTGGATTTTTTTTTTTTTCTCCTTGATACTCCAGATAAAAACAGCTATGAACACAGGGATGTTATTTCTAATATAGGAAATGAAGAAGTATTTTGATCTTTATGGTGAACTAACATAAAAGAAACAAAATGTTGTTTAACTAGAGGTTTAGGCAGAGCTCATAACTGCATTATTTGAATTTGTGCTTAACATTGAAGGCTGCCTTGAAAATAGAAGATCCTCTTATAATGATTTACAACATAGTAAAGGAGTGGTTTCTTGCTAAAATCAGACCATAACACCAACATTAAAACACTAGCACACACCTCAGCACAACAGGCTAGCTTGAATGTTGAAGTGCTCACATATTCACAGGTTATTTTCCTATTAGAATGGTATTAACTCTGAGAGTAAATAAGTGAAAGTGTTAACTCTGAGACTAAATCACTAAAAGTGCCATTGCATGTGGTATTTTATTTAGTGTACTCTGAGGTATGTGGAAGAGTTTCAACAGAATGATGAACTAGACTATGAAGGTTATCTTTTCAAGCAGATTGAAATTTAGGGCATCTGTAGGACACCTAAAAATATTCATCTTTTTTACTGCCTTGTGAAATTCAGAGAGTTTTCTGATCTAATCAGCTTCCCCAGGAAATGCTCTTGGTCATCAAATTTAAAGAAAGGTTAAAGAGGTTATAATTAATTATCTTATTTCAAGAAGTAGCTCTAACCATTAGAAGTATTGATGCCATATCTTTAAAAGTAATTCATAATAAACTGGCATGATTTTCAGACAAGTTGTCAGTATGTCACCAAGATTTACTCACCATTGTTTACAATATATCCTGAGAGATAAGCATAATCCTTTCAAGTTGTTTGAGATAGAGCATTAATATGATTAAATATAAAAGAGATTAATTAATTTAATGTATATTGAGAACATTGTAGTTGTTGCTATCTCTTATATAAATTTATATCAACTTGATGTTTTTACAGCGTGTGTAGCAGGAAAGAGAAATGAGCACTGTCCAAACTATTATAACACATATGAGCAATTAGATTAAAAAATAATGTATTCTTGCAGGTTAAGTTTTCATTTGTAAAGAGAAGGAAAACAGAAGAAGTTTTCAGAGCAATTCTTTGTATCTAAAGGATAATGGTGACAGACCAGATTTTGCTAAAGTTATTTAGGGGAATTACTTGAGATTACATTTCCAAGCATTCAGTGGAGATCTGTCATTAGCCGTAGACATTTTGACCTGAAAGAGAGAGCTAGTAACTTTCAGGTAAATGCAGTATTTCAGCTTGGACAGAATGGTCCAAGGGTGGAATGATAGTAAATGCCAGAATCTTCTAAACACGTACTTTTCTCAGCAGGGTGTTGAAAGGAGCAATGAATGCATGATACTTGCTTAAAAGAGGAAAAAATGCCTTATGTGCCAAGTTTGATGTTTCTTTTGATTGGAAAATCCTTGTTAAATACATTCACTTAGGAACTCTTATTTTGGCTTACAGAGCTTAATGTTTTTCTCCTGCCTGTATACTTAGAAAAAAAAAATGATGGTGCTCTCCTACTTCAAGACTGATATTGGATGATGGTGTATATAAATCAAGTCTCAAGAATTCTTTTGAGACTATGTAACAAGAAGCAAAGTTACAAGAACACTGGATTACGTTGTTGGTTAGCACTGGCAATTTTTATGGCACAAAATGGCAGGGTTTTTTGAGACTAATAGGTTATTCTTACAGGAGAGAAATAAAGGGCAGAATTGTATATTTTCAGATGCCTATAACAAATGCATTGAAGTCCCTAGAGACTACCTTTTTAGTCAGCAGAGTTCACACCAACTGCCTATATATTTGATGAATGATTTTCTATTACGCACACCAAAGACTGTGCTCCAGAAGTGTCCTTTTAATATTTATACAGAAATGAGTTCATTGTTTCCAAGGCAATTTCCTCTAAATCTTCGTTCAGTCTTCAGGGCCGTGCCCTGAAGGATGCTTGGAAAATCCTAGCAGCAAGTCTAATTTCTTAGTGCCAGAAATCCTTTCTTGGGGAAGACATGTCCTTCTTTAAGAAAAGATACAAAGTTGTCTCCTAGGGGTATTAAAATTAAAAAAAAGACGTGTTTTAAGGATATACAAAATTCATTAAAATTTCTCAAGATACAGAGAAGCAATGTATTTTCCCAGAATTAAATTTGAGATATATATACTTATTTATGTATTTATCACTCTGTCATCTATGACAAGTGATGTAGAATAGAAGAGGTATCTGAAGACTGGAGGGAAGCCAGTGTCACTCCAATCTTCAAAAAGGGCCAAAGGAGGATCTGGGAAACTACAGGTCAGTCATCCTCACCTCTGTCCCTGGGAAGATAATGGAACAACTTATTCTGGACGTCATCTCCAAACAAGTGGAAGAAAAAAAGGTTATCAAGTGTAGTAACAGCATAGATTTATCAAGGGGAAATCATACTTGACCAGTCTGGTAGCCTTTTAGATGTCATGACTGGCTGAGTAGATAAGGGGAGAGAAGTGGATGTTTTCTACTTTGAATTCAGCAAGGCTTTTCGCACTGTCTCTCATAATATCCTTGTAGGTAAACTTACGAAGTGTGAGATAGATGAGTCGGCAGTGAAATTGTTTGAGAACTGGCTGACTGGCAGAGTGCAGAATGTTGTGATCAGTGGTGCAGTCTAGTTGGAGGCCTGTTGCTAGCAATGCTCCCCAGGGGTTGGTACCGAATCTGGTCTTGTTTAACATCATCAGTTACCTGGATGGAAGGGATAGAGTGCACCTCCAGCAAGCTTGCTGATGCTACAAAGCTGGCAGAAGTGGCTGACACACCAGAAGGCTGTGCTGCCATTCACTGAGACCTTCACAGGCTGGAACGTTGGGCGGAGAGGAACCTGCTGAAATTCGACAAGTGCAAGTGTAGAGTGCTACACCTGGGGAGGAATAAACACATGCATTTGTGCAAGTTAGGGGTTGACATGCTGGAAATGAGCTCTGCGGAGAAGGACTGAGGTGTCCTGGTGAACAACTTGACCGTGAGCCAACGTTGTGTCTTTGCGGCTAAGAAGGCCAATGGTATACTCAGATGCATTTAAAAAGAGCATAGCCATCGGGTTGAGGGAGGTTCTCCTTCCCCTCTACTCTGCTCTGGTGAAGATGAATCTGGAGTACTGCTTCCTGTCTGACTTTTAGACAGACAGGGAACTTCTAGAGAGTCCATTGGAGGGTTACAAATAGAAAGAGAGGTTGGAGCATCTCCCTTATGAGGAAAGGCAGTGTGGCCTGGGGCTTTTTAGCTTAGAGAAGAGGAGACTGAGAGGGGATCTTATCAATGCTTATAAATACCAAAAGGGCAGGTGCCAAGAGGATGGGGCCAAGCTCTTTTTGGTGGTGCCCTGTGACTGGACAAGAGGCAATAGGCACTAACTGCAACACAGGATGTTCCACCTGAACATGAAAACAACTTTTCTTTGTGAATGACAGAGTTGGAACAAGCAGTCCAGAGAGGCTGTGGAGTCTCCTTCTGGAGATATTCAGAAACCTCCTGGATGCTTTCCTGTGCAACCTACTGTAGAGACCCTTCTTTAGCAGAGGGCTGGACTAGATTATCTACAGATCTCCCTTCCAACCCCTATGATTCTGTGAGGAGAAATGAACCATTCTGGATGAAGAAACTGAGAGGTGAATTGGCAATTATTCTATGTCTGCTGGAGAATAAATAAATAAATAATGTATAAACATGCAATTAAAAAACTTCCTCCTGATTTGGGGCCAGTGCCATACTGCTCTTGAAAAGCTAATAGAGTAACCACTGTAGGAAGAGCACCAAGAAAGAAAGGATTGGCAAGTAGCCAGCTAACACATGTAACGTTTGTAGTGTTTGTGGTGAAACACTGAAACTATCTTGTGGGTATTAATCCTAAAGCAGCTGTTACCTTGACAACAGCAGGTAATGGATGGTTGTGGTGTTCATCTCCACAGATTCACTTTAAAAAATTTAGAACATCTTGCCTTTTAAATGGCTTAGCATGGCTTCCCAATGATTTGCTGTTTGAGCTATTCATCTGTTTTTGTGACAATTTTGCAAATAAATATGAATTTGGGCAACCTGACATATATTAAATGTAACCTGCTATGTATAATATCATCTAACTTTGTGGCTTAGTGGGAAAATCTTTATATCAGGTAAATGAAATGCATTCCATATCTATAGTGTATTTTAAATGCAGGTGCTCAGCCTGTGTCTGAGCCCAGTCTCCTCTTACGGGACTTCCAGTCTCACTTCAGTGCCTGGAAAAACTATGGAGAATTTTTGGGGGGAGATATTGAAAAACACCTGAAAGTCAATGCAGTCACTGACCACAGTCAACACTGGTTCATGAGTGGAAAGTCCTGTTTAATTAACTGAATTCCTTTTTGTGAAAGATTACACACTTATTTGACCAAGGGAAGTCATTTGATGTAATATTTTTGGATTTCAGCAAGACTTTCAATACTGTTTCTCACAATATCCTTCTGTAAAAAATGTCCAGCATGCAGCAAGGCAAAAACATAATGTGATGAATGAACAGTTAGTTGATGAGTTGAGCTCAAAGGGTTGTAGTAAATAGGGTTACATCAGTCTGGCAGCCAGGCAGTAGTGGGATTTCACAGGACTCCCTTTTAGGGCCAGTTCTCTTCAATGTTTTCATTAATGGCTTGGATGCAGGAGTTCGAAGGTATACTATGAGGACTGCTTTAAAAGCAATGCCTCCTATTTTATTATGCTAGCCCACAATGTCAGAGGTGGATGCTGGTGGTATGGCGGTAGAGGCTGAACCTTGTCGTCAATATTCCATTACATTTTGTTGCTGTGCGACAGATGGCAGCGGAAGTGCTGTCTGGCAAAATGCTGTCTGACATGGAAGAGGACATGAAACAGAGATGTGTCATTGAATTCCTCCATGTGGGAAAAAATGGCACCCACTGACGTTTACTGATGCTTGCTGAAGGTTTAAGGAGACCAAACAGTGCACAATGAGGCAGTGTGTGGAGCATTTCAGCAGTGGGGGCAGCGTCGTGAAAGAAGCAGTATACTGGACAGCCATGCACAGCTGTCACACTATGAAATGAAGAGTGTCTCGATCAGTTCATCCATGCAAACTAGCGGATTATGACCAGGAGACTGTGTACAGAGCTTAACAGCTCTGTTGCATTGGAAACAATGCTTGTGTCATTGGAATATCACAAAGTTTGTGCCAAGTGGGTCCAACAAATGCTCACACAGGATCAGAAAGAAAGCCGTATGCAAGTTTAGCAAGACCTATTAAACCAATATGAGTCTGAAAGTTACAGTTTCCTGGATTGCATCATTACTGATGCTGAGACTTGTTGTCACCACTATGAGCCAAATTCAAACCAGCAGTTCATGGAGTGGTGACATGTGAATCAAAGAATAAGTTCAGGATGCACCCCTCAGCAGGTAGTGTGATGTGTGCTGTCTTTTGAGATAGGAAAAGGGTGATCTTTCCGAATGTCCTGCACCCCACACAAACACTGTGGTGCTGATTAAGCTGAAGGTTCAAACTTCCAGGTTCAGGCTGGAGAAGAAGACAACCTTTCTCTTGCAACACGATAACACTGCACCTCATACCAGTTTGAAGACTGGAACACATTGCTAATCTTGGCTGGACTGCTCTACCACACCCACTGCATAATTCAAATTTGGTGCCTTCTGACTTCCATCTGTTTGGGCCAATGAACGACGGATAATGTGGGCAACATTTTCCTAGCCACAATGCTGTTAATAGCAGCTGTGAAATAGTGGGTCACCTCTGCTGGTTCAGATATTCATGAGCACGACATGCAGGCTCTTGTTCTTTGATGGTGAAAATGCATAGCTAATAGTGGTGACTGTGTTGAAAAATAGTGCTTTGTAGTTGAGAATTTGCTCTATCAAATAGTGTTATTGTGCTCATTGTATCTGTTGTCACTTCCATGGAAATAAATAGGAAGCATTACTTTTGGAGCAACCTATGTAAGTTTGGTGACAACACTAAATTGGGAAGGGCTGTTGACTCCCTTGAGGGTAGAGAGGCCTTGCAGGGAGATCTTGAAAAATTGAAGGGCTGGGCAATTAGCAACCATGTGAATTTCTGTACCTGGGATGGGGCAACCCTGAATATATATATACAGTATGGGGGACTAGATGCTGGGGAGTGGCCCCACAGAAAGTGATCTGTGGATTCTGCTTGACAGCATGTTGATTCTGAGTCAGCAATGCGCCCTGTCAGCCAGAAGGGCCAACTGTACCCTGGAGTGCATCAAGCCCAACACTGCCAGCCGGGTGTGGGAAAGGATTGTCCCTCTCTGCTCTGCGCTGTGCTGCCTCACCTCAAGCACTGTGTGCACTTTGGGTGCCACAGTATAAGAAGGACATAAAGCTATTAGAGAGCATCCAAAGGAGAGCTATGAAGGTAGTTAAGAATCTAGAGGGCAAGGCATATAAGGAGCAGCTGAGGTCCCTTGGTTTGTTCAGCCCAGAGAGGAGCAGACTTAGGGGAGGCCTCATGGCAGCCTACAGCTCCTCACAGGGGGCAGAGGGGCAGTGCTGAGCTCTGCTCTCTGGTGACAGTGACAGGACTGGAAGGAATGGCATAGATCTGTATTGGGGGTGTCATGCTGGGGCTTAGGAAAAGGCTCTTCAACAGAGTGGTTGGGCTCTCTGGGGAACTGTTCACAGTCCCAAGCTGACAGAGTTCAAGGATTGTTAGGACAACACTCAGATACAGGGTTTGAATTTTGGGTGGTCCTGTGTGGAGCCAGGAGTTGGATTCTGTCCCTGTGGGTTCCTTTTAACTCAGGATATTCTATGATTCCATGATTGGATTCCTGGGGAATTTGTGAAGATTAGCAAGACTATAACTTCCCACTGATATTACGAACTAACATTTTCAGATCTTCTAAAGCTTATAGTCAGTATCTAGGCACTTAAAAAGAATAGAGCTTTCAAAGATCCTCAAGATTTCCATGAGTTTTGTCAGTTTGTTTGTTTACTGTGAAAGTAAAGAAACCTCAGCAACAGAGATTGGGTTGTGATAATAAACTCACAAAGGCAAGTTATACAAATATTCTTATGGGCTATTTAGTATATTTTCCTTTATGGAAAAGAATTGTTAAATATAATATTTATTTCTATCACACAATAATTTGTATTTTGATATTTATCTTCAGTAGCACAGAGATAGTTTATTTTCAGCAGATATACATCCAGTTATTTAGCAATAGAATTCAATTTCTTCTATATTAATGGCATTGTTGGAAAGTGAGAACAGAGAAGTTTAATAGTGATACTGAGAATTTTATTCTGATCTGTAGCATCTTTACCTCTGGCTGCTGTGATATCTGGTGTAGCCTCAGGGTATGAACTCTAAAGAGCTGTTCTCAGAAAATTATGTAACCACTTGCTCAGTTCTTTTGTCCAGAATATTAACTTCTTAGGGTTTTGTGTAATTCATGTGTGTATGTTTCAAATTTTTCTTAAAGGAAAGCTTTTGCAGTTCCCCTATTTTTACCAACACAAAAAAAGTATCCAAGGTTCAGGCCTGTGAGATTACTTAAAATCTTCCCCTTGGCAATGAAACAAAATTATGTAAGTATACACTGCTGATATATTCATCAGTTTGTTTTGTTCCTCTAAGACTTTGTACAGCACCAGAAAGGCTTCAATATCTTTTGTATATTTAATACTGCAGCTGTTACTGGTTAGGAGAACGCAACATGGAGGGTTATCCAAAATGACCAACCAAAAATTCAGCAGTGTTTCAAAATGGCCCACAAGATAATCAGCAGAGAGGCTGCTTCTCTCCTTCTGCCTGCCACTCAGCAACTTTTATCTGGCCTTCCAGGACTATTAGCTTTCTTACTAGTAGTTCAGAGATTTGATTAGATGGGTGATATCAGCATCTGTGGGAATGGAACTGAGAAAACCTGGACATAAGCTGAATGTCAGTTCGAAGGCAAGTGGGATCAAAACCAGCAAGCCTTATTCTGTGTCATAGCAAGTGTTGACAAGCTTAATACAGTTAGAACTATATACAGTTAGAGATACGACATCACATCTTCAAATACAGAGCAACAAAAGGAAGAGATCTGCCTCTGCATTACAATACAGTCGAATCTGTGTAAAGTTTTTAACAATCTATTTTTCAGGTAGAAAAATAGGGGAAGTACTCACAGTATTTCCACTGGCCTTAGTTCAAGATGGAAATAAAGAGAATTAGCATTACCTACTCTGTCAGGTCACTGCAGAAGGCTCTTTGGCACTCTAGCGAGAGCAGTTTTGTTGCCAGGAAACGATAAGTTAATTTTGGAAGGTAATGCCCTCTGAGCAAGTAATGCCATCGTTCTAGATCAGAGTAAAATCTAATGCTCCATAGCCACATGCGTATCTTTTAAAAGGATTTGCCCCTCTACCTTACTGGAATAAAAAAAAAAATATGCTGCTGAATTGTCTATTGCTAACAAAATCTGAAAGAGTAAAGTTTTAGGGCATTGTTAAAACTCGGCATAAAAATAATGCTCCAACAGGCTCTTCCAGGTTAGGCCATCTGCTAGTTATGCTGGTACATATGTCAAAAGGCAGGTTGCCAAAACAGTTTCCCCTGACCTTAAAATAAGAGTGATACCAATGAAATGTTACAAGGACATATTCAAGGCAAGTCTTCAACTGTGCAGCATTTATTTCACGATTAATTTCACAACTGAGGCACAGACCAGTTGTCATAAGTTGACAAGTTACCTAGCTCCCTTTGCAGAGTATCAAGCCAGTGTTCCTGCTGTTATTTTCTTCAAATAGTAGTACGTATGTCAAAACCTAGATGTAGAAGGATTTCTGAAGTTGAAATATTCCCAGCCCTAAGAAAACTTCAGAGCCCAACACGTAGACAGTGAATTTAGAACATTTTGCAGTAAAGCAGCAGGGGATCACACAGCTTCCATTCAGCGTTTCAGATAAGCCTGAAAAGGCTTTTGCAGTGTTAAACCCTAACTCTAAGCAGGCAGAGACAATCACAAGAGTCCAAGTGCTTCAGAAAATGACCTATGGAAAGGCTATGGGGAAAGGAAAAAGGAGGAGGATGTCATCAGATATTTGGTTGAAGGGTATTGGTGACTGTTTTTTGATATTTGTCCAGTTGTTTTGCCATGTATTGTGTAAGTCAAGCATTGCCACCATCATGAGATGTAAAGGAGGGGAAGGATGAAGTTCAGTCCCTGCTTGCTTTGCTATATTGAACTATACAGTACAGGAGAAGGAGATGGAAGAATCAAAGAGTGTGAGGATAATGGAAGAAGAAGAGAGTGTCAGAAAAAAAAAAAGGAAATAGAATCATGAAAAGCATTTAAAAGGTAGAGAGGAAGAGATAATGAATATGGAGGGTAGTGGAACATGGAAAATTATCTTTTGAAATGGAATTGTAAGTCCAAAAGCATTACTTCCCTCAATTACCTATGAGCATTGCAGGAGAACAAGACTAACTTCCTCCTCTTGCTTATCTGCACTCCATATTTTCCATTTTGCATATTGATGTTCTTAGCAAAAAGCAAAACCTTGTACTTTAGCCTTAATTTTAGTTTACCTCATTTTATTAAAGTTTACTAAAAGCCTAGGGGAACAACGTCTAGACCACAGTGTGCCTTTTATGCCTTTCCTGCTTTTCTACAATGTGACAAAACCGTATATTTAAAACATACCTCTCAGAATACATCTCTTCAAAGCTACTTTACCCAACATTATTAGTCTATCTTGATACAATTTTTATTCAGAATAGAAGGGTTTTGGATTCATTGTCAGTATATAATTTCATATGATTTCATACTGTCTTTTCAGCCTGATGTATGGGACAGAAGTGGATCCATTCTGACTTGTAAATCAAGACATTACCAGATGTGATAAGTTCATAAATTGGAAGGAAAGACTGAAATAAAATTCCATAGGACTGAAAAGCATCTTTATTTATTTATATAAATTCCAGCTATTGCTGTGTTTTTCCGATGGGACCAGTTTGACAGAAAATCAGTAATCTGGGAGGTCACTGGACTAAACTGGGGTAAACTGGAAAAAGCATTTTCATGACATATAGCTCAAAATGCAATAGTAATTGTGGTTATGATCATCTACAAATAAGAGTTTCAGTCTGTCTGTTAAATCCCAGGGAGGATGACAGAAACAATGGTAGGTGGAGGATCCCTACTGTGCTGAACGGTGACAACAGTACAACCTGCATCAGCTACTACCTAAAGTCTGTTGAAGGAGATGGTTTTCTAGGAAGAAATTATCTTCCTCAAAAGCATCACAATGTGGACAGAGCAATTGCCTAAGAGAGACTTGCTGTGGGAAGTAGGGGGAGAGAATATGTAGACTACATAATACATATGTTTTTAAATGGTTGTAGGACTGTGTGGAATTTCCTCAGGGTTGTTTAAGGCAAAGATTGAATGAATGAGAACAGTGATCAAGTGAGGCTGGAGAGGAACAAATATAAGAAGACGGATGGGAAAATGAGATAAAAGGAGACAGTCAGGTGGGCAGCAGCTCGATAGGCATGTCTGACTGAGCCCTGGACTTGGTCACCTCTGTCTGTCCTAAATTCTTATCAATTTTGTTTCTGTGTCCTGCATGTGTGCACTGTTTGTGCTGAGCCTGGGCTTCAGGTTGAAGCGGCTGGAAGTAGACTGATCCAGCTGCCAGCTGCTGGGGTGCTACTGGGAGTCTATGGGGTCCAGATGCCAGCAACCGGGACAGAGAAGCACCTGGGGTCAGGAGGTGCACGGTCTGAGTGCCTGAAGGCTGACAGCTGGAGAAGGCTGCACAGCATGTGTCTGGGAGTGCTGGTGAACTTTAGTCCCTCTCAGCCACAGGGGAGGAGCAGGATGAGTCTGCCTCTGTTCACCTCTGTGGGGTCACCGTCTGTGTTTATCTGGGTGCTGGTACAGGTGCTGCTCTCTATTGGTCCCTGGGGCTGGTTGTGCGTGTACCATTTGTAGCATGTTTCTCTGTGTGTGTTTGTGTGTGTGTATATATGCTCAGCCTGGACTTTGGGACATGTTCATCCAGCAGCAGCCTCATATCTGTTGGGCTGGTCTAGGAGAAATCACCTGAATCATGTGTCTCACTGGATTCAGCTACCTCTAGCAACAATCATGACTAGTTTTGTTCCTGTTATAACTGCTCAATATTATCATCAATGATCTGCAAATTAATTCTGATGAAGCTAGCAGATATCACAATAATTGGTATAAACCAGACAATTATTTTCTCAAGAAGGCTATTCAAGAAAAATAAAAGTTTTAAACCACAAAATGCAAGATCATACATGTAGGTAAAAACAGTACAGGTATTTTCTGGACCACGGCAGTGTGAGAAATAGCAACTCTTAAAAAGATGTATTAGAAAAGCAATACAACGTATACCTTAATTCTGATACTGTACAAAAGGACTCCTGGTATTTTTGGCGCACTGAACTAGTGAGTAGGAGTGGAGAGGTGATAGGACTTCTGTACGTGACATTTGTCACTTTCCACAAAGTAAAGAGGGATTTGAATTCTGTGTAACCACTCTTAGTCATGAATGTTTCTTCCTGAAGAGTATTCATAGTGAAGCACTTATATCCAACCTATCTTCCGCCAACTCGGTTACTAAGCTATGTTATCTTAATATCCCTTTGGATTTGATCAATTGCACATATACTGTTTTGTTTATTTGCAACAAATTTTTTTTTATTTCAGAGCAGTTCATAACAGTTGCTCAGTCAGGGATTCATGCAGTAGCTGAGAAAATTCAAGTAGGAAAAGTCAGTAAGTCTGGCTGTCAGGCAAAACAATTGTAAACTGACGATGGAATTATTGTGTTTTCATGGAAAAAAATAGTGAGGCCCTAGGGAAGATCTGCAAAAGTTATTTGAAAATTAGAGAAAATGCCTTATAATGGAGTAATTAAAGAACTTAAGATAACTGAAAGATGACTTGGTTATGGCATATAACTGCCTGGAAAACATCATCAGTTAGTTATGCTCTTTAAGCCTAAAAAACAGCATCACAAAAAACATCTGGGCATGACAAGTAAGCAAAACTGTAATCAGATGTAAAAGCACATTTTTACTTTTTACAATGTAGTTGATAAAAAGTTGCAAGAAGAGCTGGATGCTTTATGAAGTGTGAGATTTGTGAAACATGAGAAAATGAGCTTCTTAGAGAGAGAGAGTCAGAATTATTTAGCCTGTGATGGATGCAAGGGTGAGATCAGATTACTTCTAGTGACGTCTAAACACTATGTCACAAAAGATTTCTGAAGGTTTTCATGCTTCATATGAAAAACTGTTACGGTCCATACACACAGGGAGGGTGAAAACTATCTGACAAGATGTTGAAGAGAGGCAAGTTCAGAGTGAGTTCATATCTTTTACTAAAAATAGGAAAGTATGATTGTGTTGATTTATCATAGTTTTATTGTATAGTGTAAAATATCCCTTTTATCTTCAAAATCTCAAAGTCCGAATTTAGCTACTAAATTTGCCCACTTAAAAACTGATAAAAGTTTTCATTAAAATTGCCATATCTTGGCAGATTACGATACATGGCAACTTTAGATACTAAGTCTTACACAGTTATTCGAATTTCTGTTCTGAGGTAGATCTATAGTTTCAAAAACATTAAAATAAATACGAAAACATCAAATTTATATTTTTCATTGGTTCATGTTTTCTCTGCTTGTGATTTTTAAAACAACGTAACCATGATGATTATTCCTAAATGAAAAAGTTTGTGATTCTGGGTGTTAAAATGCTCTCCTCTAGCTGAGAAATTTCCCATTCAAGATGAAGTTTGTTTCAGCAGCTAAACTGAGAACTTCAGAAGAATAGATAGATTTGGGTAAATTAGAAATGCAATGAAACTATTATAATTATGTCATTTGGTAGGTTGAATAAAACTGAACTTAGGACTAAACTATTTTCTGTTTGAATACAGGATATTTCCATATCCTAAAAGGTGGGAAAAAAAATCCAGTTATTAGGGTGGACAGGAATCCACAGTATTATGTGATTACTATCCAGCATTCCTTTATGGTGAAAAGAATCTGAGAGCATTACCACTACTGGACCTTGACAGATGTGTTGTTTTACCTCAACCACTGAACCGGAGTATTACCATATTAGTCCCAGGGCATACCAACAAGCATTGCTAAGATTCTCTATTTTAGTCAAATGTACATTTTGTCTGGCCACTCACACAAGAGCTGCAAACCCTGGAGATTTTTTGAAGATGTAAGGAGTCTTACACCTTTTACTCTCCAAATCAAATTAAAAACCATCAAATTCAGAGTCTTCCCATAATAGAGCTTAAGGGCAAATCATCACTGAGTATACAAGCATTTGTTTGTCCTTGTTCTTCCAGAATGGGGAGAAATTATTTAGGAGAAGTGGTAGAAGAACTAAGCTTACAGGAAACTCCAACAAGAGTTGATGATGGAGTTAAAGGTGACTTGCAATGGATTTTGTGTTAAATTGAGTTTGTCTCTTTTTTGTTGGGGGGTTTTAAGTAGAGTCTTCTCACCTTCTCTTAAGTTGAGATAATTGTGATAAATGGTGTTGCAGACTGTGCTCTGTGTGAAACAATCTAGTCCTAGGTTGCTGGTACATTCTCAGCTAATGCAGCTATCATCAGCTCTCACACTTGAAAGCACTCTCACACTTAACTTCTGATACTGTAACAAAATGCCCATGATGTTCTGATGTCAAAAGGATATTAGTTAAATCTTTCCCCCTCTCTCTCTCTCTCTCTCTCTCTCTCTCTAGTTTTACAGCTCTTTACTTTCAACATTTGTATCTTAATGATTTCTTCAATTGTTATGGTTCTTAAAGGCTGAACATGTCTTGTAATTCCAATGCCAAAGGCAAGTCCCCCTGTATTTTTTATCACCTTTTCATAATGTTGAATAGACACAACCAGGAATAATTTCCCCTTCATTCTGAATTCACTCTAAGGTATGTAAATGTAATATTTACTTGGTCTTCTCTTTTTTGATTGTTATGCCCACAGCAATTTGGGGCATCTCTTTCTCTCTCACTTCTTACAAGCTGCTGCAGAACAATAAAAAATAGTTGAATGTTCAGAACATATTATTTATGATCTTTGATTATTTTAAATGATAAATTGACATATAAAAGCATATAAGTCAAAGGCCAAACTGATTTTGAGTGTTAAGTGTTCTCTAAGGTGTATAATTATATTGGCAAGGAATAACTATGATTTTACTTGCCATGTCCTGCATGTTGGGTTAAAGTCAGCGTCCTTTAAAATCAAAATAGCCTTACAGTTTACTCCAGTGCAGGCAGGATCTCATCCATTATTTACAGAAAATTAAATATTAAAAGTAAGGTTTTCCTTAAGCATCTAGGGCACCTCAAAAGTCTGCAATGGACAGGAATTTATAGTGATTTTATAATATAAAATGAGTTGCTGGTACTAGCATTTGGAAGCCCAAATTATCTCCTCAACTTAGGTATAACATGATCTAAACGAAAAGGAGAAATATGCATTTCTAATGAAAAGCTACGTTAAGTAATTAGAAGACATGCAGAATCTTGAATACATAAAGCAGCTTCCTTTTTTGGTAGTCACCCCACATGATTTGGGATATGAATGTCGTTTTGTGATGTAAAAGATAGTTTCAGGAATTTTTTGATCAGCAGAATTTTCCAGTAGAACAGTAAAGTTAGAAGGGATTGTTTCGTTATTATCTGCTTGATTTTAATTCTTTAACTGGCCTGGATATAAGTATATTTAAGTGACTGTAAAGTGAAGCCTATCAGAAGAAAATAAATATCATTAACTACAGTCACTAAAAGCCTCAATGTTTAAGGAGGAAGGACCAAGCCTTCCTCGGCCAGAATGAAACAATGCTCGATTATCATTCCTGTTAACTCACTCTTTAAGCTGTTTGCAAAAACTGTATGTCATACTGAGTTCTACTTGATGATTACTGTATTTACAGATATCATCAATATTATCACATATGAAAACTAAAAACAGAGAAACCTTGAGGATTTCAAGGATTTGTGATGATTTTCAAAGATTCTTAGATATATAAAAAAAAATAACTGAATCATTTACCAGTAGAAGAACTGAAGACAGTTTGCTTTCTGTCAGCTGCAGCACTGAGAAACTGCTGTGCACTGTGTGCCTCTTGAAATTTTTTGTTTTGGATTTCAGGGCATTTTAAGTTGACATTAGGTCATTGGTAGCAGCATTTATTCATCTACCATTCAAAAAATATATTTGTGCAAATTTTATTAGGCAGTTTGACAAAGGCAAAGGCAAAATACCTGTGGAGCAGATATAGATTTTTTTTTTTTTTCAGAAGGTAAATTCTTAATTAACCTTCAAGTTGTGAAAATTCTTATTGTAGCCCTACTGGTCTCAGTGCAGTTTTCTCTGGTTTACAGTGAGGTAGGTAGAGATTCAGGTGCTATATACACAGGAGCAATTTACAGGAATATGAGACATTAAGCTTTACTTCTCAGTATCTGGAGACCTAAGGTAACCATGAAGGTATAATGAAATCAAAGACCCCAGATAATTTTGAGGTTCTTGAATACTTTTATTCCAAAGTGTTTATTTGTTTTTATTAAAGTAGATGCAATATGGAGTTTAGTTGATAATAACAGCACTGAGCCCTGAAATTAAGCATCAGGGCTAAGGGAATGCTATGAGGCAAAACATTTTTCAGGTCTGTAAGTAGACATCAGAAACTCCCTCTTACCTTGAAATCTCTTAAGTATTGCCATCTAAAATGAAATATTATATAACTGAGTAGAATACTGGGTATTTTCAAAACTTGTGTGGGAGAATTGCTGTAATTTAAGAACTAGTAACTTTAAGATTCTTGTAGTTATAATTATTGTGCAGGATCCACCTTTTCCCCTGAGCAAGCAGCAGTAATCATGATGCAGCTCTTAGAAATATATTAAAATGTTTCTTAGCAAATATCACCTGCAGCTCTAGGTCTCATGACTCATTTTTATAATACTTGTACTATCTTCTTGTAATATCATTTATGTTTTCCAGAACATTGAAGATAAGTCATGGAGGAATAGTCCCCTAATCATGTGAATAACCATTCACACAGCTGCGTAACAAAGATTTTAACAGGAGATGCTTCTTCAACACAGTGTCTCAACAAATTGGAATTCTGCAAAATGTACACACATGAATATCTTTATGCACATCATTTGCTAATAATCATTTGATTATTATTCAACAGTTAGAAAGCTTTATTTCTTTAAAGTTGGTAGTTATTTCTTCAGTGTTGATAATTATGACTTTGGGTCATAACTACAAGAGGAACAGAGAGTAAATCTAAACTTTCAAAGTTTAATTCTACTCCTTAAATACTTTCAAATACAAAAGCAGCAAATTATCTGTTGATGTATTTTGACTTTGGAATGTAGTGTTTTCCTCTTATCTCTAAATGTGGCTTTCAATCCATACTGTAGGACTGCAATATATTTATCAGGATCACAGACTAATGTCTCAGGGAAGAAGTGGGAAGGAAGTTGATGCCTCCTGCCCACTTTTGAATGAAGGCATTCTGAAGCCTGAAATAGTGTTTTGCTTCAGTTTGTGAGATTCCCCCTTTCGACTGGGAGGCTTTTCTTGGATCAGTGGGAGGATGCAGTACACTGTGATCTACACATTTCTGAGAGAGGTCGTGAGAGTCTACAGTCTGTATTTGAGTGAGTCTAGATACAATCCCTGAAATCCCTGAATCCCATGAGGTAGCCTGAGGCCGTTTTTTTTTTTTGTTTGTTTGTTTGTTTTTTTTTTTTTTTTTAAAGAATATATATGTCAGAAGCATATGACAGTAAGGAGACAAGGTGGCACGATGCATTACAGTTGGCTCTGTTATTCACTGGCAGATTGGCTTTCTGTATATCTGTGCTAGCACTTTAGCTAAGATGCCTGTCACAGGAGTCCAGCTGTTCTTCTTTGAGGCACGGCTCATCTGGAGGAGAGCAGATGCTTTTACTTCAACTAGAGGCTAAGCAGTGAGGTGCACCTGGATGCTATCTGGCTCCATGCTTTTCAAAAATCTATTCAAAGCCAGATATACTAAGAGCTGCAGCACAGAGACACAAAGATGTCTTTGAACAAGAGCAGCCTGGCACCAGCTTGACTTATTGCTAGAGCTAGCCTTTGTAAACATGCCTACATGGTGTTGGACAGTGGCAGCCTGGAAGCTGAGAGAGGGACAGGACCAAAACTGTGGTTCTTCCCACACCTTCAGAGAGAAAGGAAATGGCAATCTATTTTTTCTGTTCTTTGTGTTTTAGCTTAAAAGGTGACAGACAGAGCTGGCTTGAAGTAGCACCGTGGCCCAGTCAGTGAGTGTGCTGGGAAATATAATGGAGGATTGCACAAGTGAGTCTACAGCTCTGTCTTCATGTGTCACTCATGCACATCTTTCCCACATCCTGAACTCCTGAAAGCACTCAGGCACTTTCCTACATGGATAAGGAATAAAAGGTGATTAAAGAGGCAGTAATACTACAGCAACTGAAAAAAAGTGTTTGCTGGTTATACTTGTTGTGGAACAGGATAAAACATAAATTTTGTTCTTTTTAAGCACAGTATATTAAGTTTGAGAAAATAAAGCTGGATTCTGTGTGAAGATTGTGTGGGAGACCTTTTCTTCTCATGGATCTAGCTATCAAATCAATAGCATTAAAAGCTATGGTAACAACATTGCTCTTGGGTTTCCTTATTTTTTCAGGGACTGGAAAAACACAGATGAGCACTGAAGATCAAACACATAGCTATTACGTGTTCTCCTTGCTACTTAGCTTGGGCACTGCCAAAGTTTCCGTCAGGACTTTCACTAAACCTCTAGGGCATATTATTAAAAAAAAAGGTAAGAGCCCATTAGTAATTTTCAGCCAACTTCCAAAGAGAACAATAGGATTTCTTAAAATTGAAGTATTGCACAGAGAAGAGAATGAAATATTGTAAAATATCTTTGAAATACTAATAAGAACATTAAGATTTTTAAAAAAAACCTAACATCTGAGCTAAACTGACCTCCTTCTTTCTTGCTGTGACATATTTCCATGTAAGAATTGAATTGTAGTCTTCACTGCTAGCAAGATTCCAACAGATCATCAGTTGCCAAGAAACAGGAATGTAAACTCATACCTGAGATTTGGCATAGATATTGAGACCTAGCTGTTCTTTGCCTTCTGTATTTATAGCCTTCTTTACCTCCTTGCTTTCTAACTCACATTCAGAGGACTTTGGGAACTCTCTGTGACTCTACCTCTGAGACTCTACCCCTCTGTTTCAGAAGCAGCTGCTGCATTTGTTTAGTAAATGTCATACTTGTTACCAAGAAGTTTTTGAGAGTCTCTAGAAGAGGCTGTCCTCCTCATTGCTGCTATACAAAAACATAGTGTATTGCAGTTAAAATCTTCCTTGCTGCTTCTCTGGTATGAAAAACATTGTGTATGCAGTCGGTAAATTATAAAGATAAAGAAAAATTAGTCAGATTAGGAATCCTATCTGCTTTGCTTGAGACTAAGCAAAGAAAATTTTGGCTTGAATGACAGATGATGAATAAGATATGATCTTTTCTTTTAAGGAAAATAAATCATAGAGTCCAATTAGCCCATATGTTTCAGGATAGTCTCATAAAAAAATCTAAAGGCTTTCAATTCTTCTGCAGTGAATTACATATTTTAGTTAAAATCTGTTGGAAATTAAGGAAAACAAACCAAAAAAGCAAGAGGATTTATCAAGAATGTTAAATTCTGTTCAAAAGAATGTTGGATTCTGTTCAAAACAACTTCATCACAGTGGTAACAATTAGATTACTCTCTTGCATACCAGATCAATCAGAAAATCAAACACATTTTTTAAAAGATTATTTGTTGTTGAATCCAGATAGATTCTTTAAATAGAAAACTCTACATAAGAGTTTTTTTAAACTTCTGTTCACGCAGCCCAGTTATGTTAAACAGGCTACATACAATAGCTTTTTATTTTTGTAATGTACTACCAGAGCACTCAGAGCCGGACAATATAATTAGCATTTCTTATTCCCTGGACACTTAGTAAGGCTGTTTCTAATTTTGATTATATAATGGAGAATGAGTCAGGTACACTGTTAGATAATTTTCCATTGCAATTATACGTCTAATTTCTAGCATAAAATAAGGAAGATAATTAATGCTTCCTATTTTATTTAAAATATTTCAACCTTATAAACCCTTTCAAATACTTTTACAGAAATGACTAAATGAGACTGAAATGTAAAACTAATTTCTGGATATAAATTATAAAAATATATATCTTTAAGAAGCTGAAGTAAGCTTTAAGTCAGAGGAAGCTTATATAACAGGGAAAGACAGGAAATTTAGACTAATCATCTTGCAAAGAGTGGTATGAAATCAAGACAGAAGGCAATGTCCCTTAACAAATTGACTTTGGCTAAGAATACAGATGGATCACTTCCTTGAGGCAGATGTAGGTGTCGCAGTACTCATCATTGAAAGTCCCGCTCCTTCAGACATTCATCTGTCTGTTGGCTTTAACAGTTTGGCCTCTGACAAAGCTCATCCATATGGTAAGATTTAAGCACATAAGGATGGTATTTGTAGCACATATATCTTGTCTTCAGCTAACTATTAGGAAATTTGAATTATGGGTTGCGTGGTTTCAGAGAGACATTTACCTTTCTATAGGAGTTATTTTGCTATGTTTGAACTATTTGGCTCTTTATCCGCTCACAATTCCTGGAAAAACTTAATCCCTTTGTTTCAAAAATTCAGCCTCATATTCAGTAAAGCTAATTTTCAGTGCTCTCCTTGGCCACTGAGAGCTGGAAAGAAACCATTGTGGCTATGTCTATATAGCCAGCTGAAGTGTAGTGCAAAATTATCTAGGCTAGGATTTATCTGAGCTAACTTGAGTGCTGACTGTGGTATACCTGTGAATGTGAATCTTTGGAAGATAAATTAAGACCCTTGTGTTGAAATTCTGCTGAAGATAGTCAACAAATATGTCAGAGCCATTAGGGACCTGCAAATGTATTTACAGGCAGGCAAGACAAAAATAAATAGCTTGTATCTCAACAGCAGTAAGTGGTCCTGAAAATACAACTTTTTGCACTTGTGGTAGGAGGCAAGGGTTGAAGAAAGCAGCCTAAGACTGTGGAACAAGAGAGTATCCCTCAGAAGCCAGGAAAGAGAGGGGAAGTTAGAACAGAGCTGTTCTGAGTCTAAAACGAGATGTTTTTACCTACAACTGAAGTTGCTCCTGTTTCTAGAAACACTGCTGAAAACTCCTAGAGAAATGTGGGAATTTAGTAAAAGATGAAAACTCATGCAGTTTTCTTGTTGTTTATCACTGATGCCTTTATACTTAATGAACATAACTGTTTAGATTGAAATTGCTCTTGCATGTTTAGATAGCTTTACAAGTGACATCTTTCTCACTAAACTGTTTTGAACAATGATGACCAAAGATGATACCTCTGCATATAACTTTTCTTTTTAAACAGAAAAATCCGTTGGTCACATTTTTTTCCTTTACAGCAAAAGAATGGGGTAAACTTGCATAAGAACAGCAAGGATAGCAAAGACTGGTTTTTGAGTCAGGCAACAGCATTCTTCTTATTGTGTATACAAATAACTTTCTCTGTTTAGCTGTTACGGTTGGAAGATTTTCTATTTTAAAATGATCCTTCCTAAGAAGTATATACGTTGCACCGTAACTTTTTTTGAAAGAGCAGAGCCAGCTCTTCTGGATCTTTAAAGAGACTTATATTACAAAGGCACATAGTTTAGCTTATCTCAAGGTTCTGAAAGAATTTTTATTGATTGTAAGGACAAATCAGTCAGAGATGACAGAGCTCCTGTCATGTGTTATTGTAAATGGTTAATGAACCCCAGGTTTTAATGGCACATTAAAACTTCGTTTGAACAATACATTTAAATTACATAAAATTAAAACTAGCTGAAACACTTGTTAAGGCTTTTCAACAGGCAGCTATGTAGCTCTGTAGGCAGTAAGGAAGACTGGGGACTTGTGTCCAGATAATCAGATGTAATACATAGCCAACTCAGAGTCTAATTTGGTCCTTGGATAAGTACTTTGATCTCTCCCTTTAATCATCCAAAGACAAAGTAATGCTAGTAATTTATGTTCACTCTCAAACAGCTTGATTTTGCTTAACTTACTTTCACTAAATTTCTTCAGGCAGGTTTGAACTGGTAGCCAATAACAAGTTAGTCAACCAGAAAGCACTACTGAATGGTAGTGGTAGTGAAATCTGGCTGCATTTACTCTTTGCTGTCTTTCAGGTTTGGGAAGAAGTATAACACAGTAGTCTTGCTCTTAATCATTTATTTTAGTTGAATCACATTTCTTTATTGGGCCTGTATTCCTCTTAGAAGATCAAAGCTGCTGAGCATTATGTATGTGCTCCAATTTAGTCTGATAAATTAGACTATTAGCAGAGAGTAGTAGGCAATTATAAAATGCAAATCATCCCAGATTTTTTAGAATGGGACACATGTCCTGTGGAGTTAGATGTCTTTCTGTCTCTTTTCTATCTGTATTGTGAGACTGGAGTGCTAGGTAGGTAACACCACCTAGTCTGACAAGTAGCTTTAGGTACCAAGTGAACAGAGACAGAGCCATCAGAGATACTAGCTTTTTCACTGAGAAATAAAATAGGCATAAATAGGATGCTACCTTGTTATAATAACAACATATTGGCAAATAAACAGCTAAGGAAAGAATTTGCTGGTATTCAATTAAAATCATAGTAAGTTAAAATTATTGACAGAATAACTAAACAGAAGATGCTATTCATCAATTAGAACTTTTATCAAGATGGCAAATCAAATATCTTTTGATCTGTGCTTGTTGGATTTAATTTGCTGAAATCAATTCTCTGAAATTCCTGGAATGAGAAGGCTAATAAACATTATGTTTTCATGTTGCTGAAAGGAACAGAGTTTCAATATTAGGCTTGAGAATTGTTGTGGGATGGATGGAGAAAAACACAAAGGGTTATATTTTCTTCATTATATTTAAATTTTGAATTCTAGAGAGAGAGTCTTCAAATGTAGAGGTGTTATAGTTTTGAAAAACCGAGAAAGAAAATCAAAAATATTTGCAAACAAGGCTTTCTTACAAAAGAGAGAGAAAGTAGCATGTAATGTATGTATAATGTAAATGTGTATCTTTTTTGCCAGACTTTGTACAAAATGTCAAATATTCAAAGATTTTTAAATTAATTGTTTAGCAGATTCCAGGTGGTAAGGAGCTGCTCCTTGTTGTAGAAGTGAACATAATCATCACAAGCATGTGCATCACAAGTAGAAAGGAATTAACTCAGTTCTGTAGCATAATTTTATACTTCACTTGTCCTTGACTGCATGCTGATTTAAGGCATCTCCTGCTATAAAGTGGCTGCTTCTGTAAGATGAAGATGCAGACATATAGAGGCGTCCGATATTGCACCTTGGAGAAGATGCTGTGGGTATTATGGGAACAGTAGTTATCCTCCTAGCTGATGATCTTGTGATTTTCCTCTGTCATCTTCCTCTCTGTGGAGCCCATTTATCTCTGACGGGAGGCTTAGCACTTTCACCTACATTTCCTTTGTGGAAGCAAAGGTAATCAGTAAGGGCAAGCAGCACAGCAGTGGTATATTACTAGCTAACGAGTGACTACACGTACAAAATTTCCCAATGACTAGAGTCAAAATTTGCTAGCGGCAGCATCCTTTATGAGGATATCATAAAGGCTACATGTTGATTAGAAGGGCTGCTCTGTGATTCAGATGGTTAAACAATGAGTACAGGTTGAAAATCTGTTTAGAACAGAAGAACACTGTGAAATGAAGGAAGCCATACATAAAACCCAAAAATATTTATTTGCAACAAAACCAAACAGAAACAAGGCAAAATACCATAATGTGGGGAGAAAAGCACTGAAAATTTCTGATGAGTGTGTGTTCCTATTATAAATTAACAAATGGTACAAAGCAAACCGTGCAGTAATACAACTGAACTAATAATGCTGCAGTAGAGAGGGCTACAGTTGTACTTACACCTGACAAATTACATGCTTCCACAAGTATTTAAATTTAATCTATATGTGCTACAGTGAAGAAAGCAAGTCGAGTCTCTGGCTGGGATACTTGTAAGTGTTTATTAAAACAGTGTAAAAATCTCAGTGAATACCTCACATTAGTAGCATGTGCAAACTTGGGGATGGCGTCTAGTCTTGAGATTTTTACCGTACCTACATTTTTTCATCTGATCTGCTCTCTGAACTCCAGCTGAACAGGTCTGAATAGATCTCTTATTGATTAAGAAGATCTTAGATACTCACTCAAATGAAGATACTAGGGCTCAGCCCAAAGGTCTAAATTTAGTGTCATAACTTTAATGCCATTTGTGATGACCATGGGGATCCTGCCGGGCCTCCACAAGCTGCTACAGAAGGACAGGAATTTTTGTTTTGTAGTTCCTGCATTGTATTTTCCAGTGTCCTGGGGATATTTCAGGTACACCGACTCCTGGGGACTACATTTTAACCACTTCTTTTTACCACCAATTTCAAGTGCCTTTCATGCTAGTGGTTGCTCTGTCAAGGCCTAGAAGCTACAAGTGAGACCCACAGAGAATAATGTTGACTTCTCCTCTGCAATGACATTGAGCAGAAAAATATTTTGCTTCAGAACAGACGTCTGAAAGTCTTCAGAAAGTGAGTTTTATGGATAATTCTCAAATGGCTGACTTTTCAAACTCTATCAAAGTTTGTTAATGCATTTTGAGTGATCTTCCTGGTATTATGATCTAACTTCAGTCATGTAAGAAAAGTGAAACTGCAGCTTTAGTAAACTAAAGAATGTAAATTTTCAAGATTTCTATCTGGAACATGGACTAATACAGTGCTTACACCCAGAATATACACACATGCAGTTAACACAAGACTCACTTCCTACCTGTTGTGCAGTTGGGATAGGAAGGTCTGACCGGGGTGTGTTGCATATATTTTCTGCTCCTTGATGGCCAGGAGGAATTCAGCAAGACTAACCTTGCTCATCACTAATATATGCTGATGGGTGGAAAACAGATCCCATGTGTTGGGTTGGGATGAGCATTTCAGTTTGCTTGTTCCTGATAGCAGCAGGATGTGGGTACACATGGAAAGAATAGGAGTCCCAGGATGTAAGAAGAAAAGAAGGAAGACTATACACTCCTAGGAAAATGGTTTCACTGGGAGCTCAGGGCACCAGAAGCAGCTAAGGAGTCTGTCATATTTGCAATTCTTCTTGTAGATAGTTCAGCCCAGCATGTATATTCTGAATTTCTACTATCTGGAGAAATAAAAAAGTTGCACATGGTCTTCATGTGCAACTTGGTCCACAATGAACACTGGGATGCTGTGAACATGACATCTCTCAGTAGTGTCTACTGTGTAGCTGCATGTTGCTACTAACAGCATCACACACTTAACTCTGGCTCCTTCCATTGCACAGAGGGTCTGATAGAATATACACTCATTCTTTGTTCTAGGGATACCTGAGCCATTTGCACTGCTGTAGGGATCCTTGCAATACTTTCATTTAAATCTTCCAGTTTCTGTTGATAAACAGTTCAATAATCATGGGAGGAAAGTAGTTCTTTCAGAAGTCTCTACATAAGCATCAGTTCTGGGTACTGGAGGATACCTGGCTAGGCCAGTATAAACTGCTGGGGGCACCCATAACTCAAAAAGCTGTTCCAAAATGACATGAACCCAAACAAAATACCGTATGTCATCTCTGCTGGCAAAAGGTGATCAGCTTTAGAGAGCTGAATTAAGCCTTGAAGAACTGTGGAAGTGCACTGGAGATCAGCTCTGTTGTTATAACAGACTTAAATAAAATGGCCAGTTTCAAAACACAAATGCAGTGCAATACAGTCAACAATGTCTAGTGTGTGCACTGTGTAACCCTGCTAGAGTTAGTTATAATGTCCCCTTAAAACATCAGTGATTTTAGTATACATTGACTAGAAGAATTCTGTAGAACAATTTCTGAAATTACTATGGGTAAACTAGCATCTGTCAGTCATATGTGATATTTTCTTGAAGAAGGTAAAAAGCTTTCGCATTTTTCAAACAATAAAATTACTCTTGAGCACTTGTAGAAAGCAATTTGCTTTTTGCAGACAGAATTTTCTTAAAATTAGCTCAGACAGAAGGTCTTCCTTTCCCTAGACTTTTTCAGTCTATATAAAAAATCCTTCAGAGTTTAGAAAAAGTCTCATATTCATATACGGAAATCCAACCTCAAAGTTTATGTACCGTATAGGACATCTGAGTTTTAAGAAGAAAAATAGCATAAATTCTTGTTCTATTCTTATTTTGTGCCTTGTTTCCATTGCACTAACATTAAGAAGGTTTACAGCTTCTATCTATAAGAAAATTTAAATAGTTGGTAGTGAAAGTTATTTGTTTTCTATCAAGAATTTCGCATATTTTCCTGTTGGAGTGGTTCTGTGAAGGCAGAAGAATTACACCCTTAGCAGTAAGAAGGCAATTTTTTTGGACATGGAGCAGGAAGAGATGACTTGATGTACCAGGCTCAAGTGTGGAGATCTGTCATACAATATGTTATTCTCATAATCACCACAGTTTTCTAAATGAAGCAGGACTAGTAATGCAGCTACAGTAAGTGTGACTTCATAAACATTATAGAAAACCTGCTTTAGTTTAATCTTAGGAATTTGTTTACCTTTTCTGGCCAAAGATTGGTTCATAATTTTCATTCAGAAACTCCAGTGTTTGCTATCAAATAGTTTTAAAGACAAGAATTTATTGTTCATTTTTGGCTTAGTGGATGGTACAATGAGAACAGACAAATTAGTAAGCTGAAAAAACACCATCTTCATTCCTGTGGCATATTTGAACAGTAAAATTCCTTATAAATGTCAGCTTACTGGAAGAGATCTCATTTCTGTCCTGTATACTAGATACGGGTTGTAAGCAACATTCAAAATCACTTGTTGATGGTTCTATTTTTGCAGTGTTTCAGTATTGCTCAGTATACTAAAATCACATGAAAACTGAGCCACATACAACTATTTCCAAACTGTAAGTGTCAGCACTGTATATGAAATTGATAACAGTCATTGTATCTTTCCAACTCAGTAGCCCAGGCATCAAAAGACCCAGCTGCATTTTGTTCAAATTCTAACCAGATTTGTAATGCACCTGTTAAATTCCTGCCCATTCAGAAACACAATAATTCCACTTCTGCCGAAATGAGCATTAAGAATACTAATATAGGTCAAGCAGTTTGCTATCAGTATGAACAAAAGCATAAATAACCCACAATTTGCATCCAAAATGAATGAATAGCTGCCATTGTATGATTTAAAACATTGTATGATTTAAAAATGATTTAAAAAGAAAGGAATGTTACAGCTGAGTTGCTTTTCTTGCCTCAGCTGTGACACTGAGGTTTAAGAACAACTGTGGAAGTGAGTGGAGCACTGGAAAGAACTGGAAAGAAGGACACAGAGGACTGGAAAACTGCGAGTCTGAATCAGAACAAAGAACGCTAAAACTCTTGGTGAAGTCTTTTGAGTTTTAGGAGCTGCATCTGAATGAGGTATATCATCTCTAGTTTCCCTCATCACCTGGGAACTCTAAAAAAAGGATTGATAAGACCCTGGTACCAAAGTGTGTAGAGTGAAATTTGCCATCATACATAGCCAATCTTTTCTATGACCAATGTGCAGATACAGTTAAAGTCTACTCTAAACTATTACTAGGCAGAACGTCTAAAGGGGATTGGGGCTGGTGTTTAGAATGTTGAGCTGTGGCTTGTTCATGGACTTCCTGAATGTTTGGGGACAAATAATTTATCTCCTCTGACTTGATGATTGTAAATATCTAAATGCAGGGAACAAAGTTTGTTTTTCAAAGAGAAGTAGATGCATTAGAGGCCTGCAAGTTCCTCCACCCAGGAAAGGGCAAGGATCTGCATCTGCTTTAGTAGTGCACTCTCTGTTTTCCCCTTCTTACCTTTACTTATCTCTGATACTGAAATTCTGTTAATACTCAAACATCCACCGAAGTGCATTTTTACCATATGCTTTAATTCAGATCAAAATATCAAAGTGCTACAGGAAAGTAATCTTTATTCTTAGCCACAGAGAGGAAATGCAAATGTTTGAAAATCACGTCCTTGTGGAATGTCTGCATCATTTTTTGCAGAGGCAAGAAATTTAAGTACTGAGGACTTTGTCCTGCAAGGAGACTGCCAATGAATAGTAATTAGTCCTTGTAAGATAAATAAATCCATCTCTCCTTCCTTGCATGCCAAATAGGATTTCATTGCTGCAGGATACTGGGACGTACCTCAGTGTCTGACAGTATGCCACCCTAACATCTGTAGTGTGTTGATGCCAACAGTCCTGAAACCCTTGTGTTTTTCTGTGTTTAAGGTAGTTAGGCACCAAAATATTTCATGTTGTTTAAGCTTGACATTGTTATCTCATTAAGAAACACTCTGTCCCTTTGTTCAAAAACAAAAGGAAACCCAACAAACAAACCAAACCAACCAAATAAAAAGAACCCCCCAAAACAAACAATCAAGTAACAACCTCAAAATCCATCCAAATTTCTTTAACTTCTGCTTCTGAAAACTGACATTGTAAACCAAGAGAGATGAAGGATGACACCAAAATAAAATTCAACAAAAAAACTGTGTCAAAGAAGGTGTTCTCAATCTGGTGGATAAAGACAAGTTTTTCTGTGTTCATCTTTCTTTCAAAACTTTTACTTAACTAGTTTTTACTTGATTTAAGTCAAAGCTAAAATATGTATGAAGTAAAACTTATCAGTGCATAGATTTTGCCAATTATTACTGTCACATTTCAGCTGATATCAGTGTTGTATTTGATCCATCCATGCATTTAGGGTCTGAATTATGTGTCCTGGAAAACAGTCAGTAGGTTTACTTGGTTAAAATATTATACAGAATAAGTAAGGAACTGGCACTTTAAGGAGTACTATATTTTCGTGTGGATTTATATACTATTGCTTTTCGTATTCATTTTTCAGTTAGTCTCTCTTTAACACCTTTACAGTTGTGTTTCACATCTATCTCTGACAGTGAATTAAGAAATTTCACTCTCTTGTGATCAGTTCTGCTTGCCTTACCTCTTGCAACATCCATATTGAAATCACAAAGACTTGTGCTAGTAAGGTGAAGGCCTGTAAAGCTTAGTTATAATACTTAAGTATTAACTAATAGTGCTTAGTACTTACACAACTTGATGCTTTATAATTTTCAAAGCACTGTACAAATGTTAACTAGTTAATCTCCACAGCAAATCTGCGTGGTAGGTTATTAAGGCCACACTGAAAATCTCCCACCATATGATCTTGCTTGCACACTAGGCATATGTGAAAAAATATCTGAAGTTATGTCACTGAAGTCATGAGAGTTTAATTTTAGTGGACCATAGCACCGTAACTTGCTCTGCTTTTAGTAAATTAGCTTTGCTTTCTTATACTTGGTATTGTGACCCAACACAGAATATTACCATGATTTTAAGGATATTTACTGTTATTAAAACTCCAGGAAACAAATAAGAAGCAGAGAATGTTATTTTTCATTCAAGAAATCAAGTTTCTAGTGCTAATGGTTGCAAAGAAAACAAAGGAAGCGTCTCAATATTGAAGCTCTCAGGAGAGTAAGTACCATTTTTGAGAATGTGAGTTTTATGTTATTGAGATTGACTATGAAGCCAAAGTATGATTGTACTTAGGGGAACTTAAGGCTTCAGAGACCCCATTTCATTTAGGAAATTGTATACATTCCTAGCTCAAATTTTCTTTGAATTTTCATATCCCAGAATAAAAGAATATGGAATAGTTACTGCTTTAGTTTCTGTCAGGCTAAAAATTTCCTATGAAGTAAAAATACCACTTTAACTTCCCAGTAATAATGTTAACTTTCTACATCTGATAATGTCACAAATGCCATTGATTCCTTTTTTTTTTTTTTTTTTTTTTTTTGTTAGCTCTACTGGAAAACTTTTTAAAAACATTATAATTTGAATGTAACTTTATTATCATGTGAAGACCAAATTCACCAAGCAAAGGTGTAAGTTATCAGCTTAAGACTGCTCCATTAAAAAAAAAGCTTCCAAAAAGTGAAAAGTCTTTCTAATACCTGGCTCAGAAAAGAAACAGTGGTTTTGGCTGGCAAGGCCTTATTACAAGAGAACCAGATGGCAACTGCAGTTTTCATCACCAATTAGAACAAAAGTTCCTCAGTTTTCCAGCATGTCTATAGAGTCGGTGCAGCATTATTTATATTCCCTTCAAGACATCAGGGAAATGAATGCCTTCCTCTTGCTTTCATCTCCAACTCTCTTCTCTGTAAAGCTGGTAATTTGAGAGCTGGTCCTTTGTAAGAAAGAATCTCTATGATATTGTGAAGACTGACCTCAATTTCTTATTTCCTTTCAGCTTCAGCATGGAAACTTCTATTTCCATACTTTTATACTGTTTTCTCCTGTCTTTGTTTTCCTTGCTTTTGTCTTCATTTGTTGTTTTTTTTTCACCTTTAGAGGGAAATGACAACCTTGGAAGGAATAATTAGAATTCTCTGTGACCCTAAGGTAAAAAGTGTTGCCTGATTCACTATTAAACTGCTTATCTAAGGGTAAGAGTTTCAGGCAGATCTGGCAAAGAGGAGTTTCCACATGAGCGATGACAAGGATGAGCAGAAAAGAGACCCTAGAAAGCAAAGGAATAAATGGATGAAACATAGGAGGAGAACTAATTAATTAGCCAGTCTCACATGCTTGCCACTACATAATTTCAAATGCTCCAAATGGAGCCTGGTGTTCTGCAGGCAAGCTCATAATTAAGTACAGAGTTGCAATGCGCACGCATGAGAGGGCTGAATTAAGGCTTCACAGGTAGCCTTCTGGCTTTCCCAACCTTTGGTCACTTAATTTCGTGACCTAAATCTTTTTTTAATACAGAAAAATTGTCTTTGATGAGGTCTTTTAATTGTTTAGAGAGGAGGAGTTGTTAAGGCGTGCAATTTATTATACAACTACAGATGCCTAGTACTTCAAAGGAAAAAGTGTTCTATTTTTATTCTGCATAAATTTGTAAATCATGCTGAGTCCATAATACCTGTGTGGTTGTTTATTTTTTTTGTTGTTGTTTTTTTCTCCTAAAGCCCATTAAGCTACATGGTTAGCATGTAATTCAAATGCATCAGAAGCAGGAAGTCCGCCAGAGTTTATAGGACCAGTAGATAATCTTGGCTGTAGAATGCCCAGAAAAGATTAGGTCCTAAGGGAAAGGATGAGTGAATTCACTATGGAGTTTTAGAAGAGTCTACATCAGAATCTTTTTCTAAGAGGCAGTTTTTTCAAGCTGAATAGATTTTAAAACAAGTCAGTAATGGTGTCGATACATAACTTGGACCAGATGGTATTCACGCTTTAGTGATTTTTTAGGAAACTTAGGTATGAAGTCACTGGAGGTGCTGAACTATGTGGCCTTTTCCTGGGATCAGCTTTGGTACCTGAGGACAGAAATGCAGCAAATATAATGGCATCTTGCAAAAAAAAAAAAAAATAAATAAGAGGTCTCTGAGAGCACTGGGGAATATCAGATCAGACCCTAGTTACCCCAGTTTGTTTGTACCAGCCAATTAGCTGACATTGCATTACAAGACAAAATTAGCAGATGCATGTGGAAGAACAGAGTAACAGGATACATGTCAGCACAATCTTTGTAAAGCTCAGTTGCGTCTTATATATCAGTCAAAGCTCTTTGAAGAAGTTAAGAAGGTTAACTGTGATTTAGCCAATAGCCCTGACTGTTGGATGTCTTCATAATAAAGATCAAGAGCTTCAGCATTTCTCCAAGGCTTTGATATATTTAACAGGATATTAACTTCATATGTCTCCAGTGTAGTTTTTCTCAGCCTGTTCTTCTTTTCCAGTATTACTGTTGTTTTTTGCTTTAGGTGGGCTTGTCAGACTAAAACCAATGCATGTTCTTGAGTTACTTCAGCAGTTTTGAAAATCCTATTGATACACAGTCATGTTCCTACTATTCCCCTTTAATCCTGTCTCCAGGTACCTTCAAAGCTGATTTGAGGCCACGCAGAACATTTAATAGTTCAACACCTTCAGAGCCATCAGTGTGACGCTGTGCTGAGTTCTGTGCCTGTAGCATGAGCTCGTGGTGCTTTTTCATGCTTCTCCATGTATTTATCTGTAACCTCATATGTAAATTATAAGCTCCTGGGTCAGGACGATCTAATATCCTGTGTTTATGCAGCACCAAAACTATTGGGTCCCCGTTCACTATTCTGATGAATATAGCTAAACGTGTGAAAGTATAGAAACAACCTGCCATTTTCTGGCTCCCATCACAAGCACTGGGAGGATACTCGTGCTGCAAAACCTGGCAGGCACCCAAAAAGGTCAGTGCGAGCTTAACCTTTAAACGAGGGTTAATACCCCCTCCTCCCTGGAAGCTTCCCCCCCCCTCTTCCCACCAGCAGCTCCAGCAGCATTCATCCTCCCCTTTTTCCCTTGCAGGATGCGACGGGGGTAAGGAAAAGAGTTAACATTTGGCATTCCGGGGGGCGGGGAAGGGGGACTGGGGCCGTTCCATGGGGGGGGGGCCCTCGGCGGAGGGCCAAGCCCTCCCCGCTCCCTCCGCCGAGGGCCCCCCCTTGGCACGGCCCGGCACGGCACGGCACGGCCAAGCGCCGCCTCCGCGCCGGGATGCAGCCGCCGCCGCCCCGCTGGTGCAGGTAAGGAGCGGGGCGGGCCGCCGGGTGGGATGCTCGGAGCACGGGAATCCCCGCTGCCATCCCCCCCGCAACCCTTCGCCCCGAGGGTTGGCTTTTGGGGGAAGGGAAAGGAGGATGGGGGAAAAAAAAAAAAAAAGGAATACAAAAACCGAAAAATTAAAAATGAAAAATAGCAAAATAGCGACCTGATTGCTGGCAGCTCGATGTCAGCGAACGGAGGTGATATCCGCCCGCTGAGCTGCTGACCCTCCCCGGGACGGAAGGATTTCGAGATTTCGAGATTTAACTTCTCCCTCCGCCCTCCATGCTCCCCGTGTAAAGGAGCGGGGCCGCGGTGCAGGCAGCCCTAGCATCTAGCAGCACTGCTGGCGATGGGCTTGGCAGCAGCACTTGGGAAGGGTAGTTTTTAGGAGACGTGCAGGGAATTTGCTACAGAAATAACAAGTTTCTCTGTGATTGCCTGGTTATTTAAAAAGGAAGTATGCGCTCTGAATTGGCAAACAGTCCTAAGCAATGATCTTGAGCAATCCTGAGTCTTAATAGTTTATCATATTTTCCTCACCCAGAATATTCAAAATTCCTAAGCATCGACTTTGTAAATGCACACAGAGACCTTACTGTTGCTGAGTGTTTGGTGTTTACTGAATGTTTGTAAAGGGATTTCATTCCCACTGAGTGCCGGTAGGAACAGCGGGTGCTCGGAGGCGGGTCATCCACTCCTGCTCTTTGGCAAAGACAGAAGGAGCAGAATTCTTCCAGCAATACAGCTGTGTGGTTGTGGTGCACAGGATGACATTCCCTGCTGATGGAACTGCTTGGGTGATGTGTGCTTCTGGAGTTTGTGATTTTGAGCATGAAACTTGAGAAAAAGATAAGGAAAATATGCAGTAGTCTCTGCATGAGCAACCAAAAAGGTCCTCTCAGGACTTTTTAATGCTCTGTAATAGAGCCAATGGGGAGATCGGGTTTCATTTTGGTTATTTATTTTCAATCTAGCGTATTGGTATATTTATGTCTGTCTGTATGCTATTTATAGAGTGCCTGCCTCTCTGAAGGAGTGCATTTTTATTTACTGTTTTCTCTCTCACATTGTGTTTTTGTAATGGACTGTACACTGAGATGTTTCTGTGGTGCTGCTATTGTGTAGCTTCCAGAGATGTGTGTTTTGGGAAAAATAGACACATGCAGGTAGCTGTGGCTGTGCATTTTAATATTGCCTCTGGCAAGGAGATGTTCAAAGGGATAAAACGTTGTCAAACGTACATACAATGCTAAACTGAACCTGGTGAGAAGAAAAGTCACTCTTCAGCATTTTCTGAGATAAAACAAACACAAATCCATACCTGAAGTTATAAAGTCTGTTCAAAGATTGAAATCAGCCCTGAGCCAAGGGGCAGATAATAAACAATTCCCATGCAAACATTCTGGTTTGCGGGTATCCTGCCATCCATTCTGGATGGATGACCCAGAAGAATAATATGGGACGGCACAAACAGCATGAAGCTCAGTCCTGCAAAAAGTTATTTGCACATTCCTACTTTCAGTTAATAAAGTACCTGAGGTCAGTGAGATGACTACGGTGCAGAAAGTTAAACAGTTATCTGTGTCTTTGCAGTACCAGGATCTATGTGGGCATGTTTATAACTGATAATACTTATAGAATAATCCCGTGTAGCAGGAAACCGTGGCTGGAGGTCTGCATGGCTCTCTAATTTGTAGAGATTTAAGACATTGAAAAAATACTTCTGACTTTTATATACTTACCAAGTTAATTTTAATCATTTTTAAAATGAAAAATGAACTCCTTTTGTTTGAAAATACTTAGGAGGAGTGGAGACACTAGCTCTTCATAAAACTTATGTATGTGCCTTCATAAGAGGAGACAAAAGTGAATTACTGGGAGAAGTCTAACTATTGAAAAATGGAGTAAATATTCATGCCATGGCTAGGCCTTATGTAAGTGACTAAAATTCACGGACACAGAGTCCTGCATGTTTTTTTTTCCTGGAAGACTTTAGATATAATATATTTGGGCCAAACACTGTCTATTTTGGTTTGTGCTTTGTTACTGAAAAATATTTATTTTTGAATATTTGTATATTAATATACACATGTAGTCATTTCAGAAAAATAATTTATTTGTAGACCGAAGTTCTTATAAGAAATTATTTCTAATGGTGTTACACTGTTTTTTTTTTGTAGATATTAGCTCTTGTTCTCCATCATAGAATAGTTTCCCCCAAAAAATTATTAAAAAAAAATAATTTGCATCTAGAAAGACAATGGTATTCAAATATTTTCCTAATGGAAAACTTTAGCAGAGTGTATAGGGAATTTCAGCTCCCGCAGGGATCAGCACAGCATTTCCTTTCCATGCCGAATAGGAAAAAATGCTTAGTGTAAAGGCCTTTGCATTCAAATAGAAGGCTTAGAAACACCAAGCTGGGTAAAACGGAATCAGTATAACATAAAGCCTTTACAATAGAAAAATATTCCAGAAAAAACTCTGGGAAGTTATGAAAATGAAGACTCTTGTCTAGAGATTTTGGTGGTGGAGTGCTAAGCCTTCACACTGCCCGGCCCACTACAGCTACTAGTGGAAGAGCCTGGGTCTGCAGCAGTGGCCAGGCACCTTATGGGGGGGTTGCACAAAGCAGGCATGTCAGATTTTTGAGCATTGTGGAAAAATAAAAGTGTGGTGCTGTCTTTGCTCTCATTCCAATGGTCATGAACCAAGAATAACTTAATTCCTAAAACTCTTTCTGCCACAGGACCTGTTCTTTTGAAACTTTATTTAGACAGTATAGTGAATACTGAATACATTTGTATACTGAATATGAATTTTTCAAATTATGAAATCATATTTTCAGCTATAATGAACTAGCAATAATCAGGAGTGGTTTTTAAAAAATATCAAAAGAATCCTCATGGCAATTTTGTAATTACTGTAATTGATTATGCAATGTTTTATATTTAATTTTAGGATCAAAGGTAACCATTGATGGCCTTAGTTGGGGATCCAGTTTGGCAATGTGCTGCTTATCCTTCTGTCACTAAGATATTAAGATTCAGCAGAAGATGTATCTCCAAGTAACTGAATGTCTTACTTAAATTGGTTTGTAAAATTGCTTTAATTTGGGAGGCTTTGTATGTAGCACCAAGAACTATTTGAATACCAACTGTGATGAGCATTGTGAATGGGAGAAAAAGGAAAATTATACTGCATAAATTAAAACTAATCCATCTGGAAATAGTACTCTAAATACCAACCCAAATCCTGTGGAAACATAAGGAATTTAAAAGGCTATAGTTCCAGAACTATAGGATGACATTAGGGAATCAAATGTCTATAAATATATCTTGGCATGAAGAATGGAAACATATGGATAGGATACAGAGAATGACAACAATACTCAAAAGACCACCGAGATTGATTCATCATGAAGAGTGAAAAGTATTAAATATTTAATGCTTGATTAATTGCTGGTAAATAAGGGACAGAAGACAAGGTAACTTTAAAAGTATATGAGATATTACTCTGACCAAGAAGAGGATTTAACTACCCTTAAAAGCTTGTAAGTAGTGTAATGCAAAGGACTTGAGATACTGATGCAGAGCTCTTAGGAAACAAACAAACCAACAGTAACTGTAACTGTTTCCAATGGGAAATGAGTTTATTATCTTTACTAATTTAGCTTCAAAATCAACCTCAATGTTAAAGAGTAGGAAACGTACGTGAAACATACTTTCAGCTTTTAATTATTGTGGTTTTTTTTCTATAGCAATTAACTGAAATCTGGCATATAAATTGAAAAATTCAAGTTTTATTCTTACATTCATAGACACACAGACTCACAAAGCTTAATGCTGGGGCATCTGTCTCCCCCAAAGCTGCATCAACTATATCAACGTGTTTCCTGACAGATGCTTGGCTAACTTATATTTTTAAGAGCTTACTGATGGAGGCTCTGTGACCCACACATTCCAGAATAATTTTCAGTGCTTTTCTATCCTTCTCATTGCTTTTTAAATGTCTCACTTTTATCTTCCTTGCTGTAGTTTAAGGCCACTATTTTTTTGTCTGCTCTTTACTGTGGAAAACAGCTTTTTTTTTTTTTAACTGCTTTCCTAGTCCTTTCACATTGCTGAATCAGTATGAAAAGGCTAAGGAGCAATAGAAGATTTGCCTAGAAAAGCCCACTGGCACCTACATTTTGCAACCTGTGTATTTTGCAGTTAATTAATGTAAACAGTAATCAACAGACTTAACTAGTGTGGATTATGCAGATTATTGTATTGGTTATTTGTAAAAATATTCTTTGGTCCATAGTATTTATTACCACAGGAGAGATATCTGATGTACTTCTGCTTTGTAGCTAATCCAGGGCAGAGATACATCATAAGCAAAGGAAGCTTAACAAGGCGATTTGCACTTAAACTCCACAGTAAAGTAGTACTAGCTCAATACATCATACACTCTTCTGCATAATTACAGTAAACTGAAAATGATTTGAAGATTCACTTTCCAAGCTACAATTCTTTCTGTCACCTCTTTTCCCTCCAATTTAACACTTTTCTTCATCCTGTTCCCATTGCTTTGGTCTATGGCTGCTGAGGTGAATTGCCATAGGCAAGAAGGACTGTGCTCTCCAGCTGGGGAGCGGGTTGTGTATTGATGTGCCCTGGAAGGTCTGAAGATGTACATCAGTGCAAGTCTAGCATCAGGGATTTTTGACTTTTTGGGAGCCTTGTAGGAAGGCACCTTCTTTGCCTAGGGGTGGGATGTGTATTTTCCTGTAGTAGGAAAGATGGACTGACATTTAATGGGACTTCTACATGATTATGCTCCTTCTTTCAGTGGTTTTAACTAGCAAAGGTTTTGTGTTTGTGCATTGTTTTCTTTGCTGAATGTTATCTATCTACAGAATAGAGTTTGTACCTGATGAAATGCATCTGCTTATGATGCGGCCTTTCAGCTGTGTACATTATGACCCTAAATGCAAAAGTGCAGGGGGAATATTAAATGATTAACTGATCAAAGAATAGGATGTGGAGTGAATAGTACTAGGTGTTGACTGGAGAATAAAACTAACAGAAAACAAATTTGATGGTGAATGTTTGCCATTTAGACTAACGGGAGTTTGAATCATAAACTTTTTCTTTAGGTCAGGACCTTGAAAGAACAGTCTCTCTGCTTTCAGTCTTTCATTAGAGCAAGATTCTATTTATCAGTAAGAAAAAGTATAATTATAGTGATTTTATTTCAATTAATGAAGTTATTTTAAAATTCTAGTTTCACACTGACCATTTTGAATAACAGTGATTCTAAGGTTGTCTCAGATCATTTTCTCTTCAGTTTGCCAAATTTTACTGGAACAATGCTACTGAATCAGGAGCTCAGCTCAGCAAGGTTTTAGACACACTGCATGGCCTTCCTCTCGCTCTGATTTCACACTGTGCATTTTCATGGGATTGTTGCTGTTCATGCATGGGTGAATTTAATTACCAGAGTTGTTAGCCTTAAGAAAACTGTTTTCTGCTGTATCCTTTTTCTTAACTTGGATTGCATCTAGCTTAACAATTCACAGCAGGATTCCTTTTATTCTGTTTCATTATCCTTTATTTACTCTTAAGGCTGTTTTACGTAATGATTCATATCTAAAATCATACTCCTATTTGTTACCTTTATTAATGAAATAAAGCACTGTAAATCAGAATGGACATCATTACTGTGATTTATAAAGCCAGTCTTAAACGTGGGCAAAGCACTGACAAAGAAAATGGGTCCAGTTTTGAGAAGGAGTGTTCTGATATTTTGCAATTGGTTCTTACCGTTGGCTGTACATGCAGCTTTTCCATAGTTACTTGTATTTGAATGAAAAGACTGGTAAGTTGTAAGCAAGCTGGCAGTTAACTGGAAGTATTTCTCACCATTGTGTACAGCTCTTCCTGTCCAGTAGATGGGGAAATGGAAGTAAATAGGACTTTCTCACTCTTTACCCAATTGTTAGTATTAGCTATAGCTGCTCGTGTTACTGCTGGAGAGCAGAGTAGTGTTGGAAATAAACCTGCCCTTGTGGTTATACTGTTCTATATTTAAAGTTATTTTTTAAATTATTACATCCGTAGCTGCAGTTGCATGCGTAACCAAGATTTGTGTTGCTGTAGCAACACGAAGAGACAACTGTGCTGAATTTCATAGATCTTTGAAGTAGGAGGGCTCCTAATCCAAAATGGGATTGAGAATTCCCATCAGTGTGTCAAGAGCTTAACTAATAGGAGCTCTCATTATGAGACTGAAATATTTCATATATGACACTCAGGCTGAATTGAGTAAGCTCCTGCTGTTCATCAAAGGGTTAGAGAAAACAGGCAGCTGCAAGAGAGAGAAGTGAAAGGAAAGCCTGTGGCTCAAATTAATCAAGAGCTATTGATTTGAAGAGAAATAGGAGGGGTGCAGGATTTGATGCCTAGCATGAAAATCACAGGATGCTTACAAGAGGCCACTGACAATGTTTGTAACGTGTTCTGGATATTGTGACTGGCCTAGCCATAGAGGCAGTCACAGGAGGAACTGAGCGTGAGCTAATTGAAGACTTCACAGTGTTATACATCAAGTTAAAATAATGGTGGTGAAATAACATGTGGTAAGGTAGATAGAGAATAATATGAAAATCTTTGGTTTAAGTGGAACTTGAAGTGAATGAGGAGGGTTACATGGGATTCAGAAGAAAGGAAGGTTTGGAAAGCTTTTGGTGCAGACAGAGTTTTTGGACTGAACACTACCTGCATTTCAGCGTTAGGGCACCTTTTATGTCTGTGGGGCAACAACTGTTTTGAGCTCTTGAGGCAAAAGTATTTAATACAATTAGCCAAATCACTTCCAAAACCCACAAAAATTACTTGGAAAAAAAATCCTGGCTTTTTAAAATGTTGTAAGCTGGGATTATTAATTTTGTGTGTTTTCATTTCAAGGTGACATAGTTAAATGCATTTATCACTTCAGCAGTGATAGAACAAGTCCAAGCAACAGGACTTTCCTTAAAGCTTGAAAAGTTAATTGTTTAAACAGTTTCAAAATATTAATGGCAAAGGAAGAAATTAGTTCCCCTTGGACTTAGAAAACTTTTAGTAAGGTGTAGCTATAAAAATATATGGTTTGTTAGTACAATTACTTCTGCACCCTAGGAAGCTGTAGGTTTAGTTTTTTTTAATTTTATTTTGCTTTTATTTGTTTTAATAAAGAAACAAACCAGCTATGTAGGGAAGAGTCAAAGAACCTGTTTACTTTTGGTCATTTTTGTTCATATGCCACAGTTCCATGTGATGGGCTTGTGATCCATTTCCCTGCAAGATCAACAAGAGCTACACTGCATCTTTCAGCTATTATTTTCACTTCATAGATCATATACAACAAGGGCCTGTTGTAATCTTGTGAGCGAACATAGATGAACCAGGAGGCACTGGCAGAGGAGAGAATCCTACTCTTCATTTGTTATCCAAACAGTTTGTAGGAGTCCTGTGTTTCTTGAGCTGCTTCCCTATTTTAGGGACTTCCTGCAGTCACTGAGCAACTGGCTGCCTGTCCATGGTACCCTTCCTGCTCTTGCACCTGGTCTCTACATGAGCCCTTTGGCAGCTGTATAAGCTACCACTCTAGAAAATGAAGAATTCAGGGTGAGGAAAGAGTGCCCATAATCACATTCCTCTGCTCTTCTTTGGCTAATCGGATAGCTTCCAGATAATCTGAGTAGAGCAGATGCTGAAGCAGTGGGATTTCTGGAAATCTTACATTTTCATTACCTCCTTTGCAAAACAGACATTCCCATTATCCTGGAAGTAAAAGATAGGATTTGGATGAACTGAACATTTTCTACAGTCTATGTGCAGCAGAGACGTTGTCTGATATTTTTAAGGCAAAAGGGTTGTAATGATTGGTTTTGTTTATGAAGAAAAATTGAGGTACTGTCTTTGGCTTGCAAAGTTAGGTAGTTCTAAATTTTATGTCTTCAGTGACATCAGGCTTGTGTAATACTGGTACATCTGTAGGCTAGGTCTGTCTCCACAGGTTTCTTGCCTTCTGTAAACAGTGAAATGAAGAGGATTATTGCTGGGACATTTCCCTGCTGTGCTGCAAAGTAAAGCCTGACAGAGTTTTGGGCTTTGACTGGAAAGTCATCATCATGTGACTTAATCGTCTGCAAAATATATGTAATCAACAGGAATGGAAATTGCAATAAAATGCTAAATGAAATTATTTGTGTTTTGGTAGACTACTATTCTGAGATTATAGCCAAATTATTATCTTGATAGCATTTATGAAATGTATCTAAAAATAATAACCTCTAATACAGTGCTGTGGTACTCTCTCACGTGTCCAGTATAGAAGACTCAGTAGCAGTCTCAGTGAATGAGAAAGTCAAGGCAAAAATGTAATGGGCTTGTGATTCTGTAGAAAACAAAGCTGAATTTCAGCCTATATTGGGATTTAATATAGATGTTTCACAAAAAAATGCAGTAGAATATTGTATCAATGGGGAACTCCTTACCATCTTCTATGTCAAGTCCAAGTTGGCTTTTGTATTTAACATATTCAAATTAAGCTTCGGTTCACACAGCTAATTCTGTAGTTGTCATAAACTGAAATTTCTTTAGCATTTGGAAATCACTATGAATTGTTGAAAACATTCTCCATTGCTTTTTTTTTTTTAAGAACTATGAAGATTGAACAAGCAGCTTCAAGTAGAAAGATGAAAACACTTGTAAGCACTGAAGCACATAGTAACCAAGCATCAAATATAAACTAGAGCAAGAAGCATACGGAATGACAAAAGAAGATAAATAATTGTTAGTCTTTGGAATTTCTACTTATAAATAGAGGATTTCTGGGTAACTGAACAACAAAATAGAGGACATTTCAAGGTAGAGAAGAAAGATAACTGCAAACCTGAAACACCCAATCTGTTTTATTTAAGAGTCAAATAAGAAAAAAAGAATGGGCTTCAGACTCTAACAAATACTTGTTTGAAATTACTGCAACTAACCCATCCTATTTTACAACATAACTTGAAATAGAACTCTGAGGAAAACTCTGAGTTACTTCTGGCACATGTGATGTCATTTCAAATCTATATTTCCAACAGCATCTGCTTTTCTTGTTCACTCTGTTATAGTTTTCCACTCCTGAGAATAACACTGAAATGTTGGCTACTGGGAATTTGCTATTCTGTTACTGATTTTTTTGGACATATTTTTATATATACGTATATATATAAACACACACATGCATACATATATTCAGCTAGTAAAAGCTGAACTAATGCATCATAAAAGAAAACTGTGGATCAGGCCAGAAAAACGAAAGTAGGTGTTGTAAAGACACTGAGCATAAATGTTTTGAAGAGAGCTATTATATTAGGCAGTATATAGAGAGTTAGTATATAGGTGCTACAGTCCGAATAGACCACTGGGACAATTTGGCCCGACATAGCAGAGTATGTAAAACCAATGAGGTGGATAAAATCTTTTATACTATTCTTGTAACTGCTCACATACACTTAACGTAAAGCACACAAATATTTTCTTTGTTGTCACCGGAATTAATTCCCATTTTCTAAATTAAGAAGATAGTGTTTGTAGGAGAGGTGTTTTGAATGAAATGAAGACAGTTAAGCAAGGGTAGAGAAATTCTGATTTTTTTTTTTGCTGAAAATCTCAGCCATGTCATCACTTCGAGGGGGTAGATAAACACCACAACTGCTTTAAACATGATTTGGGGACTTTGGTTTCAGGGTCCAGGCCATATTTAAAAAAAAAATCATAATAACAGCTTGCCTATCTACTCGCTGGAAAGTCTATTCTGAACTTCCTGGTTCTGTGCTCCTGCTGAATACATGCTCTGTTTGTCAACAGATAAGCTCTTACTGTACTGGCCAAATTACTTAGGAATGTGCACAATGTTGAACAGTACATGTTGTTATATAATGCTTCTCAAGGAATATGATAAATTCAAAATTTTTCTTGACATTTATGAAACAAAACCAGATACTTTGATTAAAAAACATTTTATAAATATGACAGCTATTAGATGGTTGTAATGACTTTATGAAAATGAGCTTACAAGGTCAGGAATTACGCATGTAAATATAGTCTACAACAGTTCATGTTTTGTTGTATACAATCTTTCTTCGTTATATTTTCAGGATGGAACATGAGGCTACCCAGCTAGAAAAGCAACATGTGCATAATGTGTATGAAAATACAGCTGCTTACTTTAATGATCTGCAGAGCAAAGCATGGCCTCGTGTGAGAAACTTTCTGTTGGAGCAAAAGCCTGGCAGTCTCGTTGCTGACATAGGTAAGCCATTCCCTGAGGTAGCATGAAATATTGCCCATAAACTTTATTCGTTTATATATTAATTACATATATTCTCCAGAGAAGAAACTTCTAAAGTTTTTTAGAGATTGCTTTAAAATTGTTTTAAAGCCATATTAGATGTCACATGCCATTTATTTTATTTCTTTGACAGTGTATCAGGCAGCGAGTAAATATAATTTTTTACCTTATTTTGATGGAGCTAAGCTTTAATCTACCAGTTTCTTCACAAACTTAATGGTCAGTCACTCCCCTGCACTTTAAAAAAAGTAAATTGTATTAGTAGCTTAATTATTTCATGTTTCAGTTTCTTTTGGTCTCTTGGATTAAATACTGCTGGTCTGCAATTTGTTACCTTTAATTTGTTCTAAAACACCTCCTATCATGGCTTTAACTTCAGAGAAATATTTTGACATGTCCGCTATTAAAAAAAAAAAAACAGCAACAACAACAAAAAAAAACAAATAGAAGTTGTGAGGATCTCCCTATGCTCCTAAATATGGATACCAAAATCTCAATTTTCTGCTATGGCCTTGTCTTCCCTACATGTTCAGTTTATCTCTTGATTTTCTGCTGCACCTACAGGTACTGTAAGGTTTACCAGGTCCTAATGTTTGCTTTGTGTTGTGTTATGAATTCAATCCAATGCACCGCACCATTGCAAACTAGATGCTCCTTTGCATCGCTGGATTTTCCTTACTGCTTAGACTGGTAAAACACATTTAACACAGCACAGCGCAATAATTGTATGACATAAGTTATACACCTGCCTTATCCTTTCAGAGAAAATCCTTTTTGAACATTTTGGCTACCATAATCAAAAGATAACATACAGTTCTGCTGATGTCAAGTAGTCCTCAAAAAAATACTAGACTCATTATTTTGGCTGTGTATCTTTTATACGACTGCGTTATTTTCACTAATAATCTCAAGAGATATCCTATGGCATACATTCATTTGACAGTTGACTTAACATGGTATTTCTAAGCCAAATTTTTTTGCCACTTCAATAAAAGTCATTGAAACCTTTGCTGACGTTCTTTGAGGCTTTATCAGCAGGTGTCATGGCTGTTGCTGAAAGCTTAAGATCACCCCATTACAGTTTCAGCTGAAATAATTTAAATGCAGGTGAAGCATCTGAACAGAAGGCAAATGCTTACAGTTGCCAATAAAAGTATTCCCACCGAGGCACACAAGGTACCTTCTCTTATGGGATTTAATAAGACCTACAGGAATCTGAAAGCAGTGTTTATTTTTAGCATGCATTTTGAGAGGAGAGCTACACAGTAGCACCAACATTTCCAAAATAAGATGTTCAATTGATAATTTCTTTTTTCTGTAAAATACCACCTTTTTTAAAAATATTTTTGTTAGCTGTGAAGCATGATAACAGTAGCAGAATGAAATATCATTTTGTGTAATTGCCTTATTATTGTTCATTCATCAGAATAAATGGCAATAGTATGGCTGCTGTTAACAGCTTCATGAAGGAATCCACCCTCCTGATGACTCATTTAAAAATGAATCTCCTGCAAATGTAGATTTTTGGAGCACAGGGAGTGTTATCACTCTGTGACTTCATTCCAGAGCAGACAATGCACTTCAGAAAACACTGATTAAAAAGCACTCCACCAAAAAACATGTATGTAGCAACTGAATCTTCTAAATGAATACACATTTGACTTAATGTGTTCCTTCTACAAAAAGGCTTGATTTTGCCCTTTTTCCAGCATGGAAGTGTTGTGCTGTTCTCCAGCAGTTTCTGTGCTGTCTCTCCAGATAATGGTGCACATTAACATCAGTGACAGCAGCAGTGCTGCAAGAAGCAGTGACGTTTCTAAAGATAACTCTAGGCCTTTAAATTGAATTACCAGTACGAAGATAGTTCTCTTTGCCAAGCTGCTACCCTGTTGCGTGGCTGTCAACTTCCCGAAATTATTTTTCACTACTGACCCGTAACTGCAGTGAATGTTTTCTAATCTAATTTTGAAAAATGCCTGTTATGCATATGGTAGAGGAGAACACTCTGAAAAATTTCAACTTAGTATAGCACAGTCCTTTAGTAGACATACTTGTATGTAGAAGATAGTCTGGGACTGTTCATTACATTTACATGTGTTACAGTGCAACAGAACAAAGGCAGAAAGAGAACATGCCCTCAGAGTGGCAAGAATTGTTATGAATCAGTTATTTTCAAGTCTATATGCCAAGTTGAAAAGTTCCTTCCTGCCTTGTGCCAGTTACAGATATGGTTTAGGATTTCTTGCAGAGAAATCCTTTCCTCTGCCACACCGTCAGAGACCTCTCTGGCTGGGTCTGGGCCAGTGAGTTCCTCCTTCTCCCTGGCTCCCTCTGAGTGAGATGCACTGGAGAGGTACTGGGTAGGATTTAGCAGAGACTGGGGAAGTATGTGGCAGAGATTTATTGTAGGTCACTAAAAAGACATTGCTGTAAGATATGCAGTAGTGGCTGCAGAGGAACACTCATTCCTCCTCCTACCTGCACGTAGCTTACTTCCCCAGAGAGCTGCACATAGCCTAGTATTGCACAAGGCTAAGTAATGGGTATTTTTATTGGTGATAGTTATACTGTTACATTGCTAATTGTGTGAACAAATAATTTCAAACAGTCCAAATGAATCTTGCAGGAGCTGGGCTAGTAGGAGCAAACACACATTTTCAGGAAACCTTAGAACTGGAAAAGACAACCCACCCACATACAGCTTCTGATCTAGTAAAGAGTATTCTTTTCTTTAGGTTGTGGAACTGGGAAGTATCTCAGCGTCAACAGTCAGGTGTACAATCTCGGCTGTGATTACTGTGGACCTTTGGTAGAAATTGCAAGGAAGAGAGGTGAAGAAGTTCTGGTTTGTGACAACCTCAACCTTCCCTTTAGGGACCAGTGCTTCAATGCAGTCATTTCCATTGGAGGTAAGACAGCATACACTCATTCTGTCTCACTGCAAATACATATTGGTTTTGATCATTTTCTTTCTGAGTGTCTTCACTTCAGTTAAATGTTTTCAAAAAATTCTCTAAGAATCACAGCACATATTACTGAAATTAGTGTAGTAAAAGTTAAAAAAAAAAATTAGGTCCATTGCACAGATGTGTGCTAACCAGGGAAGTATGTGGATCATTGGTTTATATGTGGTCTTGATCACTCTGTGAAGAAAAGATTTCCTTCCAATTGCATTTTAAACAAATAAATATTAATATAGAATCACAGAATGAATCATAGAATGGTTTGGATTGGAAGGGACCTTTAAGATCACCTAGTTCCAACCCCCCTGCAATAGGCAGGGACACCTCCCTCTAGACCACGTTGTTCAGAGTCCCATCCAGCCTGGCCTTGAATGCTTCCAGGGAGGGGGCATCCACAACCTTGCTGGGCAACCTGTTCCAGTGTCTCATCAACCTCACAGTAAAGAATTTCTTCCTAATATCTAGTCCAAATCTACCCTCTTCCAATTTGAAACCATTTCTCCTCGTCCTGTTGCTACATGCCCTTATAGAAAGTCCTTCCCCCGCTTTCCTGTAGGCTCCCTTCAGCTACTGGAAGGAAATAGATAAGCATGGCCATTTATAGTTTAAACACATTACATGGTCAAGATACACTTTTGTTTCTTCCTTAAGATCTGTTTTGACTGGCAAATACATTGAAATGGAAAAAACTTGTTAGAAAGCAAGAATTTAAAACTCATATTAGCTATTATGTATTAGGAATACAAATTTATCTTAGAATAGACATGAAATCAAAATTTAGAACTGTCCAAATGCCTGTTGTCTGAGTGAAGAATCTTAAAATCTTATCTCTTCTGACTTCTGTTTTTGAAAATATTGCTCATAATTTGGAAAGTAAAACCTGTAAAAGGGTAGATGAAGAGGAATAGTCAGAGTACCCAGTTACAATCTAGGTTTTTATCTCAATTCTAGCTTGAACTTCTTTCAGGCTTTTTCGCTGCATGAGCAAAAATATAAAATGGGAAAATTATTATTGGTAGTAATTAACAAAGTACTTGGTCTATTACTGAAAAGTATTTTAAAATATATATTATAAGCACAAAATTTTAAAGGGAAGAAATGTTGACCAGTATGTGACTGGTATGCATACTTACTTGCTTTTGTATTAACTATTTAATATAGTTGTCAGCTCTATCCAAATATCAGGTCTTGTGGCATAATTTTCAATGCTATCAGATCAGCTGACTTTGAAGCATAGCCTACCTATTTAGTATTTATACCAATTAAGGGTCTGATAAGATTAAGGGTTCATGTGGTATTTTTGTGCTTTCAACAGTAATGGATTTTAATCCCTCCTGAACAGAGACATGATATGTCTGTGTCCATCTAATTCTAAATAAAGTGGTTTTTATCCCATTCCAGATAATGGCAAGTATTTGTGTGCAGAATCAAATACTCTTCTTGGTTTTGCTGGTATTCTCCTCTTAACAGGATTTCTATTTCTGTAGAAGCACCAGAATGATTATGTAATTCTAACCACAAGGAATATTTAATCTGTTGAATGAATTGCTTTGATAGAGCTTGCTGATTAGCCCTTTATTCCGATGAATAAGCTCACATGCTTATGCTGTCAGTTTGATTCTGTTTTACAGGAGGTTCAGTGGTGACATATAACCTATCTCCATTATGAGAGAAAATATCAGTTTCTTTCTCCCCATCTTATTTAATAGTGTTGATTTTTTTCCAGTTGGGAGGAGCTGGAAAAAAAATTGACCATATGGAAAACTCTCCTCAGAGTTTTCTGTCAGATGCTTCTGAGGGCCTAGTTAATATCAACTGCCAAGAAAGTTCTCCTTGGCCTATGGTAAAAAAAGTTCTTTTTTTCCCTTGGTAAAATAATCACTGTTTAGAATGAAATCGGGGCTATCTGGACACACTTTTCATAACTGCAGTGTTGAAATAATCTTTCTACAAGAATTGGCTACTGCCAAGCAGCACACATAATCTAATTTTTCTGAAGGTATGAAGATGACTTCAACTGAGAACATATATAGTTAATATATTTTGATATATGGGTAGATTGAATGTTTGTGTGAAGCAGCGTCTTACAAGTCCATCTGAAATGAGTTGTGGAATCAGTCCATATGTCACTGATTTGATTAGCATCTCACAATCTGATGATGTGAAGAACAACTTCACCAACATGACTGATCTCAGTCCAAGTTAAAGTTTTTGAGAGTTTAGAGAGCAAACAGCTAACTTAGCTATTCTCTGGCTGTTGAAATAGTTCCTTCAGGTGAGTAGGAATCTATAAACAATGTGGAAATCTTGAAACACAGCTTCATTTCGTGTTACAGTGAAATCGGGAAATTATCCTGGAAAGAAAATTCAACCATAGGGATCAATAGATTTGACTTTGATGATGACTTCTTTTTTTTTTTAATATCATAACAGAATGTAAAAAAAAAAGAAAAAAATCACTATTCTCAGGAATGAAAATGGAGGCTGAGATACTTTCTTCTCATCTTTTTTTCCTCCAAAGAAAGCATTCTGTAAAGGAAACACCTTTCTACAGAATTAATGCACTGGAAGATATTTCTGTTTAATTTCTCTCACTAGATCTTTTGAAAGCACGCTGACTTGAAAATCTTTTTTGTGAGCATCTTTTCACCAATATTACTTTTTGCTATATTTGTTACATGATAAAAAAGAATTTGTGTTTTCTGTTAAGATAAGTCTCAAGTGTATTCCAAACCCTAAAGTCAAACTTAATATTACTTTACCAAAGGACAGGCATTTAAGTGAAAGCTACTCATACTTTTTTCTTTTATGGGTGATGCAGAGAAACAGCAACTCTGGCTTATGTGCCTGACTTATCTCAAAACCCTACTTTGTGACCATATGAATGTCCTCCTTTGGGATTTGCCTGTTTTTATCCATGAATATGAACACATGAGAGCATTCCAGGGTAAACTTGTGCTGCAGTACCAACAAATTCTGCAGCATTGCTACTTGTGGTGGGTGGTGACTGTGGTATGGCAACTAAAATGATTAAACACCTCAAACAAGTTGAAGAAGAAAATGATCTGCCCTTACTCATATTCAATGCATAATGTCTTTCCTTTTTCATAGTGATCCATCATTTCTCAACTAAACAAAGAAGAATCAAAGCAATAAAGGAAATGGCAAGAGTATTGATGCCTGGAGGCCAGATGATGGTTTATGTTTGGGCTATGGAACAAAAGAATCGTCGCTTTGAGAAACAAGATGTATTTGTTCCCTGGAACAAGGCCTTGTGCTCACGGCATTTTTCAGAATCAAATCAATCTGGAGATAAGGGAGAGTTTGTGCATGCAGTAAAGAGCCAAGATATATATCCTGCAGAGGCACTGAGCTCTGATTACAGCTACCAAACCAATCTGCAACCAGAAACTGATTCAAAACATCCCCACAGTACAGACCATTGCTTATCCAGAGCCTGCTGCATGAAAATTTCTGAAGAAGAAACTAGATTTTACAGTGCTCTCGGAAGATCTTTCCGCTCATGGTTTTCCTCCAGATCCCTTGATGAATCAGCCCTCAGAAAGCAAACTGAAAAATTGAAGCCTCTGAAGAATGAAGGAGAATGGACAAACAGTACCGTGCCCATTCAGCACTCACGACATTGCAGTTTGGATTTAGGTCACCACAGGGCACTGCTGAAAGAGCAAAGTTTAGATGATGATGATGTGTTTGTAGAAAGCTCACCTGTCAAAAAACTACCGTGGTCACAAGCCATACATGCATTGAAGGATTTGAGTTTAAATGGAGGACACCAAAGTGCAAGTCAGAGCAAGAGTGAAGAAGCTGCATTTATAAATGGCCCAGTGGAAGACAAGGACTACAGCTGCAGCTATGATAAGGATGACGCTGTTAAGTCTAATGCCAGCAAGTTTTTCAAAAGAACTTCAACAACTGACTCCACCGACTCTGCTTTGGATTCAGCAGTGTCTGTTGGGGACCAGAGTGATGACACACCGGATACAAAAGCCTTCATGCGTTATTATCATGTTTTTCGGGAAGGGGAGCTGTGCTCTCTGATAGAAGAGAATGTGCCTGAGCTTCTGATACTTTCTTCCTGCTATGACCATGGAAACTGGTGCATTATTGCAGAGAAAAGAGGACAATAGCTGTAAACAGGACAAAACAATTTAGTGACTGAAGATTTTAAGCTGTTCCTCGTGTTCCCGTGATTGTACAGTGTGACATGGAATTTGAATCCCTTGTAGTCGTGTGCCATTCATTCCTTAGTTTGTTACATATGTAAATATCTAATGCAAAGCCTGTATATAGGAATGTAAGTGGCAAACAATGTTTATGTTTTGTTAAACTTTTATGAAGTTAAAAATGAAGAGTTTTATATTGCTTTTAGCAAATAATTTTGTTTTTAAGCATACTTTTCTATTGAAAAATAAAACTTTTTTTATAAGACAAGGAAAGGATCAGGGCATCTTTTATGAGAAATATCCTCTCAGTAGGACATTCAGGTTTTGTTCTTGAAATGCTTAAAATATGTGACTTTATTCCCTGGTCTTCAAGTCACATGAATAGAGACATAGACACATTTTGAAAAACACTTGTCTGTATACTGCTTGAGTGCATGCTGCAGAACTGGGAGCAAGCATGGTCCTTGTGCTACTTAGTTTGGAGTAGAGTTGTTAGTGGTCAATAATACATACAGAGCAAGCTCAGCATCTTCTGTCATTTGTAATTGGTATTTCAGAGTAAATGGCAGAATGAATTTTGAACAGAAATTTGGATTTTTGTTTTGAAAGTAATTTAATTTGTGCCTCAGTTGCAAGTTAGGTTCTGCATGTTAGCTCTCACTTTATCTTAATTTCCATTGCTGCAGGTTTTCACTGGTTATATGTATATAAAAGTCAGAGGGATTAGTGAGAGTATCAGTACTAGGTAAAGGTTACAAAATACCAAATACTTGAGATGGATATCTCTTTTTTATAAGCTTGGGTAGCTAAGATAAATAATACTTGGTAAGATTAATAAGATCCCAGTGTGCATCCATTCAGCTGTCATATTTGCTCTCCTCCTTCACTGACATGAGAATATGTACTAAATGGTGTGTTAAACAATGTAGATAGGAAGTAGATACAAGTTGAATTTTGTATCTAAAACACAACTTTTCCAATCTATGTTAAGTAGATGAGTTTTGGATTGGATTTTGACTTGAATGGATTTTAACCTGGGTGGATTTTGGGTTGATCAGTAGAAAGCCCTGGTGGTACTGCCTATTTTTAGATGTAGCTGCCCAGGAGTAATTACTGCATGGTAATGTATTATACGTCTATTTACTGGAGTTATACTTGTAGAAGAATCATCTTGGTTTTCCTCTTAGTTTAGGATCCTTGTACTTTATCTTTCCCAGGTTTGTACCAAGTGCCAGAGGCAAATTCTTGCATTCCCTACTGCCTTTTGAAAATAGAAACTATCCATCTGAAGCTTCTGAAATATTATTCCACTGTGTCTGAGCCTTACCTTGGAGCACAGGCAATATTCCCTGCGTGACTGGGGCCAGCTGCTCCCTGCTCAGGGGCTGCTCCAACTGCATCCTCCGTCTCCAGTTCCAGAAGCACAGTGCGAAGATGCCTGTGCTGGTGAATTGCAGAGCCCATGGGGGACATGATCAGCTCCACACCTCATCTGCAGTGTTCTCATGTCTGACCTCATTTCCTGAGGATTTCTGGAGGAGCCTGAGGAGTTAGAAGCAAATTCAGTTTCTTCCAGAGAAATATGTTAGGGGATATTCAGCACCCCTGGAATTTGGGACCAGTGTAAGAAGGAGATAGTTGTTTATCATCCTATATCCAGTCTTGAAAGTTTGTTCCTAAAGTCCAGCATGCAGAAACTTCATTGCACATACATTAAAATATTCATTAAAAAGACGGAATCTAAACTGAAAACAAGTTTATTTACCTGGGAAAAGCAACATTATAATTCTCTTATCTGTCCCTCTGCATTCTACCCATGCAGTATTCTGTGTCTGGATAGGCAAATTGACAAGATTTGAGGAAATTAAGAAAGAAAGTCTTTCATTCTCTTTACGACAGAGATTTACTGTTATTGTAAAAGGCTGACTTTTTCAGTGTCTACTAAAAACTTCTTGCTCCATCCGTTGTACAGATAAGAGCTGTCATCTCAAAGCCACTAAGTTACTTTAAATCACGTTTCTGTTTATGGACTTTCTGTGCATAGTTTAGTTTGAGATTTTTGACTGGGGATACTTTCCACAATTTTTTTTTTCTGTATTTCCATTCCTCTTGTTTTGAGGTATTGCTAAGTAGTGTTAAATGAAAGTTTGGATTGCATTGTTAAAATTCCTGAGGGGTGGGGTGTTTAGTAAATGACTTTCGTTTTGTTTTTTGCAGTTGGACATAATGATCTGTTCTGTGCTATTGTATTCTACTCTATTCCATTTGATTCCAATTCTATTCCATTCTATCCTATCCTATTCTTAAGTACCCTGTTTTCCACTGAGAACATACAAGGGCTACTCTGAGACTAATGCCTCCTGTTTTATTGTGTTGGCCCATGACATCAGAGGCGGATGTTGTTAGTATGGCAGTAGAGGTTGACCCTTCCTGCCAATATTCTTTCACATTCTGTTGCCATGTGACAGATGATGGTAGAGGGGTAGTCCGACAAATTGGTGTCTGGCATGCAAGTGTGTTTGAAGCAAAGGTGTGCCACTGAATTCTTCCATGCAGAAAAACTGACACCCACTGACATTAATCAATGCTTGGCGAACGTTTATGGAGACCAAACAGTAGAGTTGAGCACAGTGAGGTGGATGGTGCATTTCAGCATAGGCAACAGGGATGTGAAAGACATGCCACATTTCGGACAGCCATGCAGATTTTCATGAGTGTGCCATGCAGACTCTTGTTCATTGCTGGCAAAAATGCAAAGTTAGTGGTGGTGACTATGTTGAAAAATAGCATTTTGTAGCTGTGAATTTGCTTTTTCAAACAGTACTATGGCATTCTTTGTAGGTGTTGTGGTTTCCGTGGAAAAAATGGGAGGCATTACTTTTGGAGCAGCCTGTAATTACCTTGGAACACAATTTTTGTAGGTGGAAACAGGCAGCTGAGGTCAGGAACTTCAGGCCTGCACTGCAAGCATGTGAGTCAGGCTTTTATTCCTGTATTAAATATTCCATCTACCTGTAGAGCCTGCCTAGATCTGTTACAGCTTTAGCATCTCATATGAAGCCAGATTACCTCTCTCTGAGCACAGTGAATGTCTCTTTTGATTGGCTTGAAGACAGTCATCAAGCAGGACATGATTTCCAGAAGAACCCATGTGACTCCAGTCTTTGATAGCTTGCAGACATCCTTAAAGTGGTCAGAGAGGTGGGTATGCTCTTGAAAACTTTATAACGAATGAATAAATAAATACAATCCTTTTCCCCCTGCATTCTCAGTGATGCCCAGTCTACAAGATCTGATTGCTGTAAGGTTAAAGGCAAATATGTTTTTGTATTTCTTGTCTGACTTAGAGGCAAAATTCTCACCCTGGTTATGCCAATGTCAAATCTGCTACTGAACTCAGTACCTCTGCTCTTAAGTGGTGCATGGAGATGTCTTGATTACACAAGAAAACATGGCCTGTTTTTTTACAATTTAATTTACCAGAATCATTGCTTGTCTGAACTGGCTGAACAAAAGCTGCCACTGTGTTAACTCTTACAAACTGTAATCAGAACACACAACTGCAATAAAATGGATGCAATTGAACAGATCTACTTCTGAAGGACTAATACAATTACAATCTTTGATAAATGGCATTTTATCATTTTTATTTTTTTAGCACATGAAATATTTATATTAGAAGTGCAGAAAGATCATTTTTTTTTCTGCTAATGGCAACTAACTTACCTTCTTCCAAGCTCTTTATGCAGGAACTTTAAAAGCACAGGTGAGGTGTGAAAGCTGTAAGTATTCCAGCAGATCTTTTTCTGGCACATACTTATATACGAGTTACTTATGTGCACACTGTAAAGTCATGCTGAATGAAGGGCTGTGTATTCTATGCCAGCAGAACATTTTAAGTGAACCACTTTGGTTGATTCTGAATAGAAATGGAGGCTCCAAGCCTGTGACATCTCTGCTGTATCGAGCTGCATTCAAGTATCTGTGGGGCTCTGCTGGTGTTGACATCGTGTTGAAGCCATTGGTCTACCCATTTCCTTGCTCAGCTCTTTGACAGGAGTTGTGTCTATTTTAGCTCTCCATGAAAATGAAGTGTGTCAATATTAAATATATATAATTTTGTATCTATTCTGTGCATTCTGCATTTCCTATTCTTATAGTATATTAATTCTGGAAGCTGCCCATGATTTTATCTTCCAATCTGCTGGTCACAGCCATGCTTAGGTACTGCTCTGTAATCAATTCTTTGTCTATACATAGAACCTATTATCTAGTATTTGATATAAAATAAATCTTACTTGGATAAAATATGATTTCATACAGAACTTCTGTGCTTTAAGATTAGTTAATAAATATATTAGTGACTGGAAACTGTGTATGGGTAAGTTCTTGATGAATGTTAATTTGGAGAAGACTGCTGCTCAGTGAGACCATGTAGCACGATGCAGAGCAGGTGAGCAGCCTGATTTTCTATGAAGCCAGAGAGTCTGTCTCTGCTTTAGACTTCCAAAGTCAACCTAGCCATAAATGTGCTCATTTGAACTAGGTAAATAAAGGTGATGAAAAGTGAATTTCAGCCACATCAGTATTATGTGTCATGCTGATGACAGAAAAGGGTGTAGCTGATGGTCCACCGGGATTATCTGCTACTGAGCTTCATTTCTGAGCCCCTTCTGAGTTATTTACTATGCTCCAGGACTGAGATAACATTGAAATATTTCTTTGGGATTGTTTGCAGTCTTTTTGCACCAATTTAATTCAGAATAGTGTTTTTACAGTTAAAGTGATTAATTGTGCTTTTGCAATTACACTGATCACTTCTTATTGTGCTGATAAGTTTATCATAGTAGTGACTAAGGACCTAGAAATAATTAGGCACCATCCAGGTGAGTGTTAATGCACACCCGGTAGAACAGATCATGTGGCCTTTTAGATTTTAGTACAGAGCATGTAGCATTTAGATTATGGGAAAATAGTAGGAATACGGATTGGGCATTGGGATGGTAACAAGTGCAATTGCAGGCGGATATGGATCGGTCCCTGTGAAGAGGGAATGAACGAAAATCGATGCAGAGTTGAGAGTGGCTAAGGAAAAAGAGCAAATATAGGAAGTATACAGAGAAATGAAGGGGAATGGCAAAGATCAGAGCAATCACAGCAGAGAAAGCACGATCGGCACTGCTGGATATTCTTAATTTCCAGAGGGTCTAATTGATGTCCTCCTGCTTCATTGCACACGCAGAGGGAGGAATGTACCTTTTTTAGTTTGTACTTTTCTGTGTGCTTCCAGTACTTAGGCATATACAGAGCAAGATTGCTAGGGTTAACAATTTTTCCTCCCTTTTTACTTCATTGTAGCTTGTTGTGTTTTGATTCCTTTTATTCTTGTTGAGTGCTTCAGTTTGTCCTGGTCAACATGACCTTGCACAGAAGAGCTTCCTCTTCTACCAGTATAGTGAAACTGGTACAAGCTTTGCTTGTAGAAAGGGTTGTAGGAACAGATTAGAAGAGTATTAAGGCACAAAAAGGTGCATATTTTCAGCTGTTGAGAGATGCCAGTGTCTTGCTCTTATTATCTGCATAGTTATAGTATGTTAGCCAGAGTAAAGATAAGATTTCTCTGAGACTCTCCTTTAATGCAATAGGCATGAGCGTGCTGTAGAAAACCGTACCAAACATGTGCAGGCATCTTTGATACTTAGTTTTCCAATGTGCCATGAGTGAATGTGGGACTGTTCAGCTGGAGAAGGCACTGGGGAGACCTGATAGCTGTCCTTCAATATCTAAAGGGGGGCTATAAGAAAGAAGGGAACAGACTCCGTAGCAGGGGCCGTTGTGATAGGACAAGGGGAAATGGTTTCAAACTGAAAGAGAGGAGATTTAGATTTGCTGTAAGGAAGAAGCTTTTCACAGTCAGGGTGGCGAGGCACTGGAACACGTTGCCCAGAAAGGTGGTGGATGTCCCATCCCTGAAAACATTCAAGGTCAGGCTGGATGGGGCTCTGAGCAACCTAATCTAGCTGTAGGTGTCCCTGTTCATTGCAGGGCAGTTGGACTAGATGATCTTTAAGGGTCCCTTCCAATTCAAACGATTCTATGATGAGTTTCTAGATGCTTGGTTTGCTACTACCGTAGTAAATACATTTAGCATTTTGCATTCAGATGCAAGTGATTGTGCAGCCCCCTTTGACAGACTAATTACCAAAGGCTCCATTATTCCTAATAATTTCATTTTGATTTCTTTCTAACCTCATTTGTTTTCTTCTTTCCAAGCATTTCCTTCCATGTATTTCTCATTTTTTACCCTTTAATCTGCATTTATGATGATGCTTTCAGGGTATTTCATACTTCTGCCTCTGACAGTTGGTGATTAAATTGAGAAAATAACTTCTTAAAGCTCTAAGTGCTATAGAAAGCCTTACTACAATGACTAACTTACAGAATTAAGGACATTTTACATTAGGGTTATTTTACAAATAATTATTTTACAAACAATTATTTTAATTTTACATTTACAAATTTTACAATAAATTATTTTACAAATAATGGTATCAGCTATACATCAGTGCCTCTCTTTGCTTTTTATGTCAGCTGTTATTTGTTCATCATTGTCTTTTTTGGGGGGCCTTTTGAGCTCATTTGATTATTCTCACAGCTTCCTAGAGCTCGGTGTGCCTGAAGACAGCAGGTGTCTGCAATGCTGTTGTATCAGTTCTAGGCAAACCAGCAGCAGCTGCACCCAGCCTGGCTGTCTTCTTTAAATTCATCAGCTCCTCTTACAGATAAAGGTTATCTTAAATTGAAGTCCAATATTCTGATTAAACAACAGCGAAGCTAGTGGGAGGATTTTCAGCAGCTGTGATCAAATGACTAGAAACGTTGAAGAAAATACAGGTGAGTGGCACCCTTGGCTTTAGAAATATTTTTGGATATAATTTCTTTACTCTCTTTGTTGCTGTTGATGGGATGCAATGCTGGGTTTTTCGAAGGAGACTGTGGATGGTATAGGGACCATGGGAACAGTGAGATGGTGTTAGGTTGCCCTCTTCTGTCATGATGAAATAGGCTGATTTCTGTAGAATGTTGGTTGCTTTTTACTGTTTATTTAACATCTTAAATGCGGTTTCCTGAATGAAGAAAAGAGTGCTCTATTACTCTCAATTATTTTGAGTTTTTCATGAGTAAAAGAAAGAAACAAGAGGGGACAGAAATAAGCAGATATTCATCTAGCTGAAAACATCACCTTGATATCCAAGTGCTAACAAAGGTGCCTGTATGCAGTTAGGTTAAAAACAGTTGTTTTCTCTTCCATAAGATAGAGAAGACTCCCCTTCATGGGAATCTTTACAGTAAGGCAACAGCAAGCCTTTTCTGCATCTCTTCATGCACCTTTATAGAAGAGACTATGCTATGTCAGAACTATAGAGAACACACTGAGCTGTCACTAGTCTTTTTCCTTACCATAAGGATGACAGGATGGTCATTTTTGATTATGAACATCTGGGGAGAGCAAATCAGTGTTTCCTCTGAAAGGAGGAGTTAGCCTCCTGAACAGAATAAATGGTTTACTGTAGAGAAAGTACAGCCTTTCAATACTGTATAAAACTCCTTTCTATTTAGAAAGAGGCAAAGCAGAGTGTTTTCTGAGTCACTGGCCAAAGCCACTTTCCAACATATATAAGAGAAACTAGAGGTGAGGTGGTGATGATATTAATAGAGGTCAGGTCTCACAGCATCCCCAAGCTGCTTTAAATTGATGTTCTAGTCAATGACATAGCCTTGAGAAGGCACTGCCTGTACTGAACATTAGCTGCTCTTATCAATATTAATAATGGTTGGAGTGCTCAGAGCCTCCTGGGACCTGCCCTATCCATTTTAAGAAGATCAGCTGTTTCACCACTGGCCATTGGACTACTTAAAAAGTTACTCCCGATGAACACATTTTAGACTCATCTAATACCTCCATACATTCTTTTTTTCCTGGTTTAATACAAGTGGGGGGGAAGGGGGGGGGGGGAAGGAGAGGAGGAAATGTTTTGCCTACACTACAATGAGACTAGTGCTTGGTGCAGTTTCTAAGAGGTGAACAAACCATTTGAAAACAAGTGCTCGGCCAGGTCTGTTTGGATGGAGGTAGAAGGGAAGAAGAAGGGGGCCCTAGGAGAAGCACATAAATAAAAAAGAAAATTGCTTGAGCCTGGAGAGTGTGACCTGGGAGTCATTGTACCAAATCTGACTCAAAGACTTCTGTTGACTTTCCTGACCTGGAACAACCTTGGTTGTTCTCAGAAATATCTATTTACCCTGGAATTTTTCTTTCTTTGATTTGGAGGAGAAAAAAGATCCCTGGGAGGTTTACTTTATGCTTAAATGTATGGTCATCAGTCAGCCTAAGAGCAGAGCAAACATCTGAGTGTGGTTGTGCAGGTTTCATTGGCTGTGGCTGGTGGATCCACGTGGTGTGTCCAAGGGGTTCAAGGCTGTGGAACTTGCACTCAGCTCCTGGTGCTTGGGGAGGGAGCCACAGGCGCTCCCATCTCTGTTTCTCCTTCCAGCTTTTGTGTGAGATTGACCATGGTGGGGCTGTGACATGTTCAGATCTTCTTTCATCTGCTTGTTCAAAAGGCCAGCATCTTGCATTTGTAGTTTAGTTACCACAAAATATTCATAAAGCTCAGCCAGAGTTACCAAATCAAAGAGTAAAAGGAAATGTGTTAAGTTTAACATTAAAAGTGATTTTTGTGCCTGAATTTGCTTTAAGTTATATCCATTGAATTTGCTGATATTGGGTGAAGTCCTAAATGGGGAATTTTGAGACCGAGAGCACGTGGCTGCTGTTGAGATTCAGAGATTTTTCTGGCCAGTACAGGGTGAGGTCTGTATGCAACTCTGTGTGTCCTCAGATTCACCTTTGCTTTTCAGTTCACATGGAGACTTCACTGGAAACATGAAGTGATTTAGTGCTGTGTGAAGAAATCTTTCAAATATGAACTGAATTTATAACTCATGTCTTTATGAAATATTAAACAAAGCATTAGTATGTCTGGGCAGTTCACCCACATGAGCACTCAAATCTGCATTGGCTGTGATAACTTACTAGGCTTTGGCTTATTGAGAGAAAAGAAGCATAAGTGAGAGCTCACTGGAGACAGGCTATGAAAAACACATTTAAGTGGATAAATCGCCAGGAAGAGATTTAATAAAGAGGTTACATAAACAGTTTTAACGCTGCTACAATGAAGTCTGAAATAAAGAAAAAGTCATGTGCAGCAATAGCCACCCAATGATAATAAATGTAGAGATATCAAAGGGGATTACAGACTACTGGCAGATAGAATAGTTGCATGGGGAGGTTGTGCGTCTGTGCTTGGTTCAGACGTGTTGTTCCCCATTTGGAACAGGCTAAAGGATGCCTACAGGAGATTGTGAGATGGAATGAAGGTCAAGCATGGGGGGGAGGCATGCACCTTCCCGAATACTGGCAATTGCATGGGACAGTGCACAGGAGCTCTGTGACAGCCTTAAAGACTGACAGATGTGCCCTCTAAAACAAGGAAGTAGTTCATGAAAAAACTTCATGAAAAAGATATGGAAATATCAATGGTTTTTAGTATATATTTTCTCTGTAATTATTGTTTTAAATAACCAGTACTATGCTCAGGGAAATTGTCTTTGAGTTCTGGTTAATTCTGTCACTGTCCTTATCAGGAAATCAACCTGTGGGTTTTGGTTTCAGTGCAGCCTTGTGGTATGTTAACAGTGAATTGTAGCAGGGCAGCAGCCTGAAGTCCTGGACAGGTTGTGCAGTCCTTCACTGTGACATGCTTGGCCTCTGGATCCCCGACTTTGGCACTGCACAAGGTGAGCTCTGCTGCTGGGCACTGTTGGGGAACTGCTGCTGCTAGGAGCCCCAGTGTGCTTGAGCTGGGCTGCCCACCAGCCCAGCTGGTAATGGCAGTGTAATGGCATAGCCTTTCCTATGCCATTACACTAAGACTCATTTCCAACCTAAGTGGACCAAAAAAATCCAAAGTCCATTGTTTAATGGTCTCTCCCAAGCTTGATTCATTAGGCATATCTAGAGAAATGTCACTCTTGGTGGATGGCACAGATCTAAGACACTCACAGTTCCCTTCTTGTTTCCAAGGGATTGAAGTTGTGAATGATGATGACTATGCTCAGTCACTGGCATGGTCCAAAGCTGAGTTGCATCCTTGCAAATGATATTTGGTAGTCTGGGCATCTTCAGGATGTTAGCCCACTGAAGGACCACATTGGCTAGCTTGGGTTCACAATATGAGAGCCATTGCTGTGGCCTCCAGTATCTATAGACCTGTGGTTTTTTGTTTGTTTTCCTAAATACAAGCAGACTATGAAGGTAACATTCACTGAAATACCAGTACACAGTCTGGTGAGTTTCAGATGGTTTGATCCCGTCAGTTTGCACGTACTGAAGCTGGCTTTTCCTGTGCTGGTTGGATGTGCACAGAGAACAGTGTGATGTGACATTTTCCTGCTGATGCCAAGGTCATTGTGAGCAAATTCATAGCTGCCTCCTGCATTTGCGTGCCAGCTTCCTGGAGAATAAATACAAAGGTTTGAATGAGTGTGTCAGAAGAATTCAGAAACTGAAAACTCTGTGAGAGGAGATGGCAAAACAACAAATAGGAATATTTCTAACAGTGCTGGAAAACCTCACATTTGAGGAAAAAAAATACGAAATAGAGCTATTAAAAAAAAAAAGCATTAAGGGAGAGGAATAAAAAGTATGAATATGGAATATAGGACAGTGTTTTTCCTGTATAAACTGGCCAAGAGGCTGTCCAAGGGACCACAGGAAGTTTTTCAAGATTTTTTTTTTAAATTGAAAACTAAAAGCTCAACAAATAAATGTAGTTTCACTGAAGCCTGGACTAAGGACACTATACTGCCTAAGGGGATTAAGTAGATAATCAAAAACATTTTGTGGTCTCTGCTGTTCCCAGAGAACAAAACTAGGGACAGAGGAGAATCAGTTCATAAATAAGTCAAACTGAAAAAATCCCATAACCCTGTAGAAAAAGATGACTTTCCCATATCCAGCTGGAAGCCAACTTTAAAAGTAGCTAAGTATTATGAAAGACAGAACACAAACACAGGATCTACAGCTATGATCTAAAGTTCTTGCTTTCCTTTGTAGAGTAGAAATATTTGGAAGTGTTTAGTGCTTATAAAAAAATTTAATAGTTACTTAAATAGGACTCAGTACATCTGAGTGTATTAATATTATACTTCTCAAATTGGAATGAGAATGTGAAGATTGATTCTGCAATTAATTATTCTAACAGGCAAAATTAGAAGATCTAGGTCACTGTGGTTGTAGAGCAGAAGATTTTGGGGGTCAGTGGGACTTTTTTTGAGGGGGTAGGTAGAAAAATTTGCTTTTTTGGTAGTAGTACCTCAGAGAGGATTGGCTTGTAAATCAGGTCTTGGAACTTAACTATATATTATGTTATATATTAAGATCTGATTATTCAGATCAGTTTGTGTAATTTTGTCCATTGGATCCCTCAAGATCACTCTATCAAACCTAATATTCAGAACTCTGGGATTTGGGTGGCATTGCTGGTAGTTATTGAGGTGTATTCTCAGCTACTTACAATAAGGTCTGGGCTTCTTCAGCAATTGCTTGGAAGATTATATCTAAATACACACGTCCCCCTTGGCTGAGAGAGGGATCAAGTCACAGGAATGTGATTTTCTGGGCTAGGAGCTGACAGTTTAGATAACTTTGAATAGTGCAGGCAGAGGTGCTAGAAGAATGGATGTGCTGTTCTAAGGAAGTGAATACAAAAGCCTCTCAGTGCCATGGAATTATATTTAGAGATCTTGTCTGCAAAAGAATCCCCATTATTTAATTCTAGTCCAGCTGGAGCTTGTAAAGTGATTGCTCAGCAAGGCTTGTAGAGCACAACACTGCACCAATCAAATCTATTAGTCACGAGAACATAGGGGTGATGCTACCTACATCAGTCTGTGGGAACTCTGCAGTCAGCTCAGCTGCATTTGGCATTTGTCTTGTATTGCAAAATCCCTTCACAGATGCTGAACATTAAGCAACTACTGAGACAGGATTCTAAAGCATGTATAGACTTAAGGACAAAGCAAAATCGTCTTTGCATTTTTATCATTAGTTGGAATAATTGATACCATATGATGAACTTATCTGAGGCCACAAAAATCAAAATTTTGGAAGAAAGCACTTCTTAGTTCTTAAATATTTATACATAAGGCATTAACCAAAGAATCAATAATTCTGGTTTACTAGAAGCAGCAACTCTAGAATATCAACTGTATCAAGAATAAGTTTGTTTGTAAGCACTTTAGGGGCTCCCAGATCTCCCATTTCTACAATAATGGTAATATGGATGAAGTCTGTATAAATACTGACTAAAAAGATTCACTCAACAGAATAAGGGAAAGGAAAGCCTCAATTTTCCACTAGGTGTCAGTTAATCTCTTCCTTTGGTGAAGTAGGATTTATCCACAGACAAGAACTGGGAGTAAAACGCAGAAGTGATCCAAACATAGTTATTTCTGTGTGCACAAACAAGAAGTATTTTGAAAGACTGAGGCTGAATGGATAATTTTGTATTCTACTTGTGCTTCTGTGTTTTCTTATTTGCTTCACATTACCAGACATTGAGAGGACACCCCACATGCTCCAAGCCCGGTACAGTCTGTTCATGAGCAAGTAGTTCTGGGGAAAGCAGGGAGCAAGGGCATGTGGTGCTGGTCTACTGAGCCACCATTTTGTAATTTTATGTCAGTCTTGAGCCAGTGTTCCTCCCCACTAAGGGGAGGGTGCCTCAGTTACTTATTGCTGCAATGGAAAGCTGAATCCAGCCTGTTCCAAAGAAGCTTAAAGCATCGAGCCTTTGAACTGCCATTGTATTTAAGATAAGGGGAAGCCTTTTCAGTCAGTGCAAGTTATGGAGAGATCTTTAGGGAAGATCAGAGAGTGCAGCAGCATAAACCAGGAAATTATTGCCAAGGGGAAGAGAGAAGAAAAGATGGATGCAGAGAGAGTAGTGTATCAGTATGGATTTGAAAAGGCACAGCTTTCCCTGATGGTGGCCTTGGCCCTGTGTCACTGCCTGTAATGGCGGTTGAATGTGATCTACTACTCTGTGTACCAAATCTCCCAGTTCAATAGCCTGAGAAAGTCTGATGAAGGGACACAATACAAAAACCAGAGGTATCTTTTATAAGACAGCATCAGCTTTGTGACACCAATTCAGTTTATAGCCCATGTTCACAGGGGAAGGGTTGCAGACTGGTTGTGCTGCGGTGAGATGAAGCTCTGGCTGAAGAAATTGGAAAGCAATGCCAGAGAGGTGGCAGGGAGAGGGACAGGCTGCCCAGGCTGTTCAGAGCCCACTGCTTGGCTGCTACCTTTCTTCCTACCTGTGGCTTTTGGGCTGTGTGATCTGGCAAAGCAGAGACCCACAAGAAACAGCTGATGTGGTGTTTTATTGCTCAGCCTGTGTCTTCTACATTGGCACTAGTCTTGCCTTGATCTCTGGCTCTGCTCTTCAGATGCAGAGCTTCTTTTCTTGCTGCTGATGATTTTTTTTTTCCCCCTGTAATCTATGGAGGTCTCTTACTGCAGTGGAATCCAGAAAACTCTTCTTTCTTGTGCTCTTCACTTCTGTTCTTCATGCTATCTGCATGCTGTCTGCCTTGTCAATGCTCTCATGTGCTGAGCTGCTCATTTGCACCACTGTGCAGCTATCCCATTCATCCAGAAGAACCAGGGTTTTCCTGGTGGCCATTACAGTGAGGAGAAAGTTATTAATGGTAGAGAAGTTATTTAGATGTATTTTAATATAAACCCTTCAAAACCCTAAACAGTTAGCTTATTATATTTGTTACTGCATTGCACATTGTCTTTGTGATCTTAAATGCTGTTGTCTGGCCTGGCTGTGTACAGTAGAGAAAGAACAGAATATTTTTTTGGTGGATCACAGAATCATAGAATGGCCTGAATTGAAAAGGACCATAACGATCATCTAGTTTCAACCCCCCCCTGCTGTGTGCAGGGCTGCCAACCACTAGAACAGCCTGGTGTTGAATGCCTCCAGGGATGGGGCATCCATAACCTCCTTGGGCAACCTGTTCCAGTGCGTCACCACCGTATGTGTGGAAAAACTTCCTCCTAATAGCTAACCTAAACCTTCCCCATCTTAGATTAAAACCATCCACACTTGTCCTATCACTATTCACCTATGTAAACAGTTGTACTCCCTCCTGTTTATACACTCCCTTCAAGTATTGGAAGGAATTGGGTCTATTGATTCTAAAATTTGAATTCTAATCAAGATTGATATCTTTGGTGCTGGATTCTGTGCTGCTGTTAGGTTTTTCTGTCCTCCTGCTGTTCACAAACATCCATGATTTCTAGTTAAGCTATTTTCTTCCTAGCTGACAGAAGCCTTGATTGTTTTATATGGGAATAAATCTTGGGATCTACTGCAGTCAGTTTTGATTTGCTGTTCAAATTCCCACCTCTGTGTAATCATTCCAGAAAAATATTTTTATTTGTGATGTTTCACTTATTTGCTATTTCTGTAATGTACTTCAGAGATTAAAAACCTTCCTTTGCTTGCTTGTGTGTATACAGCTTGTTCCCAAGAAATGGAACGTACTCCTCTGAAATGGAGGCATGAGGGAAGTGCTGGTTCCTGCTGCATGCCCTTGACTTAAGCAGATGGAAACGTGGCTTTCCGTTTGCCTTTGTGGAGCTGTGTAAGTAAAACTATTTCCTATAGAGATCTTCAGGGCAACCACTTTCTCCTGTTGAGATGCTGAAATGGAAATGCTTGCTGGCTGCTCTCCTTTAACAGCTTTCTAGTAGCTGATTTCCAGTGGGCTTCTGAAATGCCAAGTGGCTGAAAACCAACCCCATGGCTCATCCTATAGAGAGTATTGGCCACTGAACCGAATTACCAATCCTTAATTACTGTGTCTATACAGATGATGAGCTGCCTGGAGCCATAATCAGGTAGAAAGAAGTCTCTAAAACAAATCTATAGAGCAAATTCTATATTTATGTATAGCCCTGATGGCTGTTCAGACATGCCAGCACAAGTTGTTAATACCACCATACTTCTATCATGTGAATATGACTGTGTTAGTGATCATTGGGTTTTCTGGACATGGCTTTAGAGCTTCACAGACAAGAAGTTATTTCAGCTGGCTGGTTGCATTTAACAGTGAATTTTATACTTGCAGTTCTGTGGTCAAAGGAACTCAGTGTACTGAAAGAAGATTTTCTGATTTTTTTTAATAATTTTTTTAAACAGCTGCACTGATTTGGAGACTTTATCTCCTGAGGAAGCATGTCTTAGCTATAAATGCCCTCTGAGTTACTGCAGTGAGTTTATCTGCACTGGGATTAACTTATAGGTGTCACATTTTACTCTCTCAGGGGACATTTTTATTATCCTCTGTGGACCAACAATGAGGAAAAATTACCAAGGCAGGGAGTTTGAGATATCTGTAATGAGAAACTTCCTCCATGGTTAATTCTGCTCTCCAGGGTGAGCCTGCAGCTGTCCTGAAGCTAGCAGCCCAAGGACAGCTGGCCTCGTGGGGCAAGGTGTCACCTGGGAGCCTCAGGAGAGAGCAGGAGTGGAAGCAACAGCAAGCTTATCTCATAGAGTCTGCTTTTGAGTTGGAAGAGACCCTTAAAGGTCATCTAGTCCAACTCCTCTGCAATGATCAGGGACACCTACAGCTAGATCAGATTGCTCAAAGACCTGTCCAGCCTGACAGCCCCCCTCCAAGGATGGGGCATCCACCTCTGGGCAAGCTGTGCCAATGCCTCACCACTCTAACTGTATATATCTAAAAAAAAAAAATCCAATTTAAATTTCCCCCTCTTAGTTTGAAACCATTTCCCCTTGTCCTACTACAACAGGCCCTGCTAAAGAGCCTGTCCCCTTTCTTACAGCCCCCATTAGATACTGAAAGGCCACTATCAGGTCTTCTCAGAGCTTTCTCTTCTATAGGCTGAACAGCTCCAGCTCTCTCAGCTTGTCCTTGTAAGGGAGGTGTTCCATCCATTGAATCACTTTTGTGACCCTCTTCTGGATGTGCTATAACAGGTCCACATCTCTTCTGTACTGAGGACTCCACAACAGGATGTAATACTCAAGGTGAGGCCTCACCAGTGCAGAGTAGAGGGGTAGAATCACCTCTCTGGACATGCTGGCCACACTTGTTTTGATGCAGCACAGGATATGGTTGGCTTTCTGTACTGTGAGGGCACATTGCTGGCTCATGTCCAGCTTGCCATCCACCAGTACCTCCAAGTCCTTTTCAGCAGGGCCATGCTCTGTCCTTGTATCCCCCAGGTTGTATTACTGGGATTTGCCTTGACCAAGGTGCAAGACCTTGCACTTAAATCTGTTGAAACTCATGATGTTCACCTGGGCTCACTGCTTGAGCTTGTCTAGGTCTCCCTGAATGGCATCCTGTCCCTTGGGCTTGTCAACTACTCCTCACAGTCTGGTGTCTTCTGCAAACTCCCTGAGGAATGACAGGGCTTTGCCGGAGTGGATCTCAGTTAACCAGGAGCAGCTGAGAGTTGGTGTAGGGTGCATCAGCTAAAAGTTTTATTTGCTTTTGGACAAAAATAGTCAAATATTTTTAAAACATCTTTTGATGATCCTGAGCTTGTGGGTGCCTTGTTTGGTGATTTAAATCTCTGTGCTTGAAAACAAATTAGCCTTGCTAGATATCATTTCTGAACTTCTTGTGCCAGACAGGGAAATGCCTGGACAATCCTCTCCTTGCAGAAACCCATGCATTTCTGGAGAAAGGATGGTTGTTCAGAACTCAGCTTTCCAAGAGGCTGATGACAAGCCCCTTACCAATAAGTACTGCTAAAGACAATGCAATCTATAAGCAAATGAGGCCACCTAGCCTGAGATGCCTGTGGAAGGTTTTTCATCAGATCAAGGCAGAAGAAGAAAGTGAGGTGTCGAGGTTGAGCCTGGGGTAGATGCAGTGCTGGCCCTGCGAGGATTGAATGATCATTTGTCATGGTTTTATGATTTTTGGTTATTGGTACTCCACATCATAACATCATGTAGTGAATGTACATGGTCCTCAGAAGAGAAGGACTACTACAGTCCCCACGGTACTTTGCTCCTCTGTTACCATTTTCCAGCCGGAGGGAAAAGATAAAAGCTCACAGTATAAAAACTTGCAGATCACGAGACCTCGTCCCTTTTTTCTGCCGTCTCTCATCTTGGCAGCACCTCGCTCTCCAGCCGTCTTATTGTCGGTAGTAGAGTAAGGCCTACCTTGATTTTGGGACATTCTCTCTCTCTGTATTGGATTTATCAGCTTAAATTGTAATTATATTGTATTATACTGTGTTGTTTTGCATTCTGATATTTTACTTAGTAAATTAGTTTTGTTCCTCCTCAGATTGTTGCCGCTGTTCTTTGCTCTCAGGGCCATCTCCCTACCCTTTTTCCCTTTCCCCTTTTCCCGGGACGTGGGCCCTTGGGTGCCCCGTCCCTTTTGTCACAGAATCGGGCCTAACGCCTGTAAACCGTTGACATCATTGCCACCAGGTAGAGCACAAAAACAATGGGAAAGTGCCCCACAAGGGAGCCTGCAGGCTCTAATGGGGAGATTTGCAAAACAGAAGGTACCAGTGTAAGAGACAGCAGGGCTATGGCAGCAAATGATTCCTGGAGCTACTGCTGCTCAGCCTCCTGTCTGCTCCTGCAATACTTCAGAGAGTAACCAGAGAATCTTATTTGCAATTGGAAAGCATTTATGAATTTTTGGTGCTTTAGCGAAGTATACATGTCTAAATCACACTAAGTTTGCTTGATCAACAACTGAGTGAAGGAAGAGAATATTTATTGGGTGGTGAGCCCTAAGGAGTTGCAGCATAGGAAATGTTTCCTTACAAAGGGTGTCTTGTAGCCATGAATAGGAGAACAGACTTGAAGCAGTTGTGAGCAGTATGTACCTTCTTTTTATCCCAGTTTATGAACTCTTGAAGCATAATTATAGGTATCAAAACAAAACAAAAATCTGACTTGCTTAAAAACATTATTTCCCCCCAGTAATACTGACTGGGGAGAAACTGATAACAACTTACTGGATGTTATCTCCTCTGGCAGCTGGCTAGATGTGGTGCTGTCCATCAGCAGTGATTGATGGGTGCTGCTCAGGCAGAAGTGCAAATAGTGCTATTGGCACGTGACACCCACCAGGCTCCATCCTGCATTCTGTCCGTTCTGCTGTGTGGCACTACTGGAGCAACAAGCAGGACAGGGCAACGCTCTCAGCAAATCCTTGCAAATGCTTGGGTTGCTTTTCTTTGTGCTCCTCCAACTAGGGTTTCAGCAAACTGGGACTACTATCAATGGAAGTTACCAGAAAAATGCGGAAATACTTCAGAAATCATCCTTGTAGTCTTTTAAATTGCTGTTATTTTTGTGTGTGTTTTCTTCTTTGCCCCAGTTAGAGCATTATTTAAGCAAAGTTTGTCAGTTCTGGTGTGTTACAACTTGTTCCCATGATCAGCATGCAGTATTGAGCCTGGTTTTCAAATATTGTAGTTGCTTCTCTGGTTCCAAAATCTTTGTCTTTGTGCTCCCCACCATAAAGCGGGGTTAGTAACAATCTGTTTCATCTCTTGTCTATCGAAAGTAATTTGATTTGGAAATCCTTCTGAGCTGTTGAGGGAGCTGAGGCAGCTCAAAAGGGCGCTTGTTCTCAGCTTGTCCTCTAGGTGTTTGTCTTAACTTCTTGCAAAAACCTTTCTACTTGTGATAACTGCAGCCCAAAATTATATATATTTTCTTTATCTTGAAGAGCTGGTGAAATTTAAATAGGGAAACTGAGACAAAGTAGTACATGAGGTCCAGCTGGGAAACTGGACTGAGCAATGGGCTTAAGCCATGTGAGGAGCCTGGGCTGAATTCCCATTTATGCCGAAAGTTTTTGGTTATTCCTTCATGTTTAATTCTGAGACTGGGGCAAAGCGTGGCAGAGCTGTGAAACCTGGGGAATAGGCTCAGCCAGGCCATTGGCCTGGCTCCTGAAGGAACTGGGCAGCAGTGGGGGACAGAAGAGTGAGCCTGTTTGTTTGGCCATGCAGTGTTGGCCTTTATTTCCCTGCATCTTTTCTAAGGGCCGTGACAACACTTCCTTCCTAGTGCATTTGTGTCACTGACTGAAAGGGATGTGCCTAAATAGAGGTCAGAGCAGCTGCGGGTGGGTTTCTTGTTTGTTAAACAATATGGGAAGAAAACAGGGGCCATGAAGAATACTTCCCGCCCTTCTGTGCCCCAGGGAACATTCTTTATAAAATTTGGCAGCAGCTCTTTCATCAGAAGTCAGTAAATGGCTGTACAGGGCGGCTGGGCCTGGAAAATGTTTTGGCCATTTAGCAGCAGAGGAAGAGGAGGCACAGGAAAGGAGATTAAAGGAGGTTGTGCAAAGTCTCATATAAAAACTCTAAATGAGTAAAATATGGTGGCTAACTTTAAATAAAACAACACACAACTATATATATATAATATATTATATATGTTATATAAAGGTATACCTTGCAAAAAGTATGTTCACAGGTAAGCCCAACAGATCAGTGGCTCATGTAGAAATTGAAGCTTGCAAAAATAGCAGTTCTGTAAATTTGCTTGCCTCCAAGTTCTTAAAGAAAATAGACACTAAAAAACCCACCTCTGAAGATTTAAATAGTGCATTACAAGTGTTAATGATATACTGAAAATAATTACATCTTTTATAGAGCTGATGGCTGACCTTTCCAGAAGTCAGGGTGTACTGTCTTTGTTCCTGAGAAATGTTTGTGGAGCTCTCTGTTCCACTGTGCTCCAAGTGCTAACCTGGATACAGGTCCATCCAAGCCTGAAAGTTCAGACACTTCTAGCTCCCCAAGGCCTGCCTGTGGCTTGAGTTTTTAGCAAAGAAACACCTAACATCCCAGTAGCCATGGCTGGCCTGCTGAGATCTCTGTAGCCCTCAGTGGTGTGGCCTCTAAATCCAATTGCCACCATCAATGGGTTATTCATTCCTTCCTTCATCTGCCTGGCCTTACCAGGGGAGATGCTTAGGGCACAGCCTTTCCTCTGTCCCCAGTCCAATAATCTGAATGGACTTTAGTTTGATAACTCTTCTGCCTGATCTGGTTTGTAAACAATGCTGTGAGGTCTGTGCTTTGCCTCGGTTTTTGGATGTTATTATTATATGTAAGTATTAGTTCTTGTAGGTTGGAACAGGGAAGAGATCAAACTCAGTTTTATTTAGTCTATGACTCAGGCATTCAACTAGAAGCTAGAAAATCTCTACTTTCTTTGCTTGCTCAATGTCATTCTTAAAAGGCCTCTAGGCACAGTTCAGTGTGTTTTCTGAGGCCTCCAAAGCCAAATCAGGGAGACAGAAGAGGAAAGCGGTATGTAATATCAGTGCTGCTGAGTATTCTGTGACAGGCCTGGAATCCATGCATAAGAGGTTATGTCCCCTTATAAATGCGGCTGATTTCCACTTTGGCATAGTATTCAATTAATAGAACTGTCTCTGTGCTGCATGTGACATTTTATCTGATAAGGAGCATGGCACAGAGAAGGGATGCCCTTGGGGATGATAATCACTGTTAGTTCTTGTTGTGTATGACTGAACATCCTCTGATTTGGTTTGCTTCCCACCTTGCTGGAAGGTGGAAGTGCCTGTTATCTGATCCTCCCAGGCTTTAGGTACTAGAGCTATGTAGAGGGAGAGCAGGTGCTGTTTTCTGGACAGGATAACCTAATGGACCTCCTTTTCTTTTTAAAAAGACTAACAAGGAAGACCTTCAAAACTGTTTTTCTGTATATCACAAAGCAATTTTCATTATTATCCGCTGATCAACAAAATTGTTCATGGATTGCAAAGTTTTTACCATTTTCTTGCTCTTAAGTACTGCTTTTAATTTAGTTCCAGCTTTGTAGGCATGTCATACAGCTGGGATATTGAAAATTAATTTGGATTATTATTTGTATTTTTCCTTACTTGTTGTATCCTTTAGAAAACCTAACTGTAAAATTAAGTAAAAACAGCTTCAGTAAGAATTGCTGTCCTATGGGTAGTGCTAGTAAGAACTTCACATTGCAGAACTGTCTTGACAAAGACTGCAAAATTACCTAAAAACAAAACAAAACAAAAAACCAACAAAACAAACAAAAAAAAGCATTCCTATAGACCAGTGGAATTCTCATGGGTGTTCTGTAGAGGTTCTGTTGTACTGCTGTGGTGCTGGCAAATACTTGGAGGAATGAAACGAACAGAGTATATACTGCTGGAGATGACTGAGACATAATGAGGATTTTGGTGTCTCTGTGTTCCTTTTTGAATGTTTAAATGGACTACTTAAAATATGCTCAATTGTACAAATCTCTCAAGAAGGGAACAAGGTGGCCTACAGGGACTTTGCTAGCTGTGCTGTGAAGGTTAGTGTAAACTTAAACTATGTTTTAGGTGAAGATTGTGTTTAATCAGATGATAACTGTACCCTGACCTAAATACACTTTCTTTGAGCAGTTTTCTTGACACAAGAGAGAATTCTAATGATGTGACCTTTTGGTTTGTTATGAATAAATATTCCAGAATGCTCTGCCATTTGCTGAGATGCTAGAAGTGTCAGAAATATTTGGCCAACTGGCTCCTCGTCTTTCCTCTAGTAGCGTCCCTCTGCTGTTGCTGACACCCCGCACAGCGTCTCATTCTGAGCTGTGCTGTGAACACAATGTTTCTGCTTTTAGCTGGTGTATTTAAAAGATAACGGTTGCCTAAAGTAACATTCGAGTGATTTAACTGGAACCACACTTTCTTGAAATTACCCTTTCATTTACTGGCAGTCTTCCAGCAGTTCTAATTATGAGGAACAAGCACCCCCCAAAGCTTGCCCATCTTTTCTATACAGTCCTGAATTTATGCATAAAACAGGCTTATCTCAACAAATTGAGGAGGCTGACAGTCATACTGTGGAAAACGTTATTTAATTTAGCTCCCTGGAATGCACGTAATGTAATTCAATTGCACTAGCACTTTTAGCACTCTACTTTTTGAATATTTGATATATATATATCAATTTATAATATATATATATTTAAAATAGTAATATTCTTTCACAGGTATTGCATGAACAAAACATGCTAACAGATCTTCCTAACTGGGATAGGCTTTGAATAAATGTTAGAAAACTAAAAGATTGTCCCAGTTCTCAGGTCATGTCCCTAAAGAATCACTGAGGAAGGAGAAGACCTTGAAAAGGTCATTGAGTCCAATCATCAACCTGACCTACTGCGTCCCATGCTGATCTTCATGTTCCTGGCATGTAGAATGGAGGCACTGGATCTTCATTCTTAAACAGAAATCCACTTCTGCAAAACTTAAGCTACAAGAAAGATGTGCTCATTAGCAACTTCCAGAATAATTATGTCACAGTGACTTTATTATTGATACCGTGTTATTTCTTATTCAGGAGAATAGCATTAGGTGACACCTACAGACGAAAACTGGTGGTCTACGAAGCCTGTAATCATGTCAAATAGTGGTCAGATGATCTCTCTTAGGTCTTCAGAATGCTTTATGGAAGTCAGTGAAGGAATGATCCAGGGTTTGAGCTTGCACAGATTTAAATTACTTATGCTTTGCTTCTCAGTGAGAGACTGTCCCACAGCCTCAAAGACCTCTTGCTGTTTGGAAAATGTCTTTTCCTTTCCTTCTGCCTCAGATTTTCCATTAACAGTGTTTTTTATCCCCACTTGTACACCCACTCAGGCACTCTGAACTCTTCTTCTGTGTTTTTATGACCTTCCAGTGCTAGTAGACATTTACTACCTCTTGTCTAGGGGCCAGATTATGTGTATTGAATCTTTCTGCATAAACGTACACCTTCAGTGCCTTAATTTCTTTTGATGGGATATTCTTCTGCTTTGAATTCTTTCACAGCCTTCATTGCTCTTTACAGTTCCTGGCCTCAGCTTGGAAATTCATTTCTTCAAAGATCTCTGAAAGCCTCAGGCAATCAGGAAAAGGTAGTGGGGTAGTCGAGGGCGGGGGGAGTGAGCAAGCCTCAAGTCTTGGATAGCACTCAATGCAAAAGAAGAATGGCTGCAAGTTTTGTGTTATCATCAGTAATAAGAACAGCACTTCACCTTCAGTGCTATACTGGAGTCAGCATTTTAGATGTTAATATTTTTTTTTTCCTAGAGAAATGAAATAGCTCTGGACTGACAGATGAGAAACACCTGAAAGCAATTTTTTTTCAGAAATATTTAGTATCATATTGTAGAAAGGATGTAGTCAATAGCCATATTGAAAATTATGGTTATAACATGGTAAAAATGATTCGCATTTTGTCTTTGCAAATTAAATGCATTGGTCAGTTAAACCATTATCTTGATTTTGTTCCCAAAGATTGGGATACTGTGCTTCTGGCACTTTTAGGAGGAACACCTGTGTATAACATTTAATTTTCAGATGTGTTAAGCAGAAAATATCTTAGCCTGAGTCATGTGTACTACATGCATACTAACAATCCCCCTCAGATAAACTAGTGTGAATGTACAGCAGGTCCTGCTCTCTCCAGGGTTTTGTTGGCACTATTTTGCAGAGGTACTGTTCTGAATTGTTTATCTGTTTTGCTTTGGTCCCAGACTGTGTGTTAGTAACGTGGGTTTCTGGCCTTTAAGATGAAGGCCAGTGATTATTTACATACTTGAGGAATGATTGTTTAAAAACAAAAATTTTTTTTAGAAAGCAGTACTGAATTTCAACATTATGAAGCACACAGCTTCATGGATCTCTGCAGCATGGGGTTGCTATAGAAGGAAAGAAGGATTGGGATGGCTGCTGTATACCTCCAAGTGACTTGATGATGGATGAGAATAGCCAATAATTTAAATCCTATGATGTCAATTGCTACAGAATACTGCATGTCATCATCACTGTGGTTGTTAGATGCCTTGGTAACAATATCACAGTAAGAACAACCCAGCTTAAAAAAAAAAAAAATTCTGATGGAACTAGAACTAACTTCAGCATGCAGTAAACCAACACTGAATCATCCCTCTTATTCTGAAGGACTGTTGTGACAGATGGAGTCCAAAAATGAACACCATGAACAACTTAGAGGATGGTCCATAGACAATGGTAATTGTGTGGGTGTTAGTAAACGAGAAAGATAGGTGCTGGTGATTACTCGGGACTTCTTAAGGTAGGGGACTGGAGGGAAGAAAGGAGGACTTCCAGCTGAGCCCAGGCCCCAGAAAGCAGAAGAGTTCAAAGCATTGAGGGTGTTGACAGGCTCTAGGCATAAGGAGAAAGAAGGATGCAGAAAAAAAATGAAGATGTTACAATTCTTTTTTTAAACATTTAATAGTGCACTTATTGGATATATTCTGTACAGACATCTATAGCAAGTTAAACATTTTCCTTTCTCTCACTTAGATCATAGTCGTGTAAAGCACATTTACAATAGAAAACATACTTGAGGTACAAAAACCCAAAAAGAATATCTGAGGTATAAATACAGGTATATTTTAAATAATCTTTACCATGCTTTATCTATGTTTGACAGTACACTGTGGGCAAGTATACATGTTTACAATAGAATGGTATGTACAACATACAATTTTACAAATTCAAAAGTGTTTGATGTAGAAGAATATACAAGGTTTTCCTGCTCATGAGGAACACTATTACTGGAAGTACTATGTTATTTGCCATAATTAATTAAAAAAATCTTCATCAGAAAGCTTAAAAATAATACTGACAATGGTAACCAAGTCTCAGTCAAAATTCTATCTTGCAACTCATTCATACTCTAGCCACAAAATACATTATCACTTAATACTGCACCTCACTGTTACAGTAAGACCTACAGAACACACCTTTCTGGAGGACCTCACCACTTCCTACAGTTCATATACTTTGATTGTGGGAGGGAGGGCAGCAGGGGGGAATATCACAAAGGATTTAAAACCAAGTGAAACCCAAAACAAAAATCCACCCTTCTCTCTGCCGCCAACTCTACCCCTCTAAATTGCTCACATTCAGGTTCTGTTCATGTTAGTGTGCAGCTTTTAAGAAAACAGGCCAAGGAGAGAGAGAGAGAGGAAGGGAGCAAATGCTTACAGAAGTCTTCCTACCCAACTCACTCCATCTGCTGCTGCAAGAGTCCTGTGACTCCAGTGTTTAATTTTTCCTCTTGAGCCATTAGAAGATGGTAAAATACTTAACAGCTCATTAATACACATCATACATATAATTAATGAGGATAGAGTAAAATCTACAAATTTTTTGGCAATATAACAATATAACAGCTTTCTTGCCTGTTAACTAGGCATTTCACTTCTAAGCTGCTATGTTGTTCAAAAGTATATTTACTTACTTACTTAAAATTGCTATAGAATTGCCTTCACTTCCAAAAGATCATTTGGATAAGGAGTAAACAGTAGCCAGAGCAAGCCTATTGTAACACCTGCATAGAGGTTTTAACAGCATTAGAGCTCAGCAAAATGCAGAACTGACAAATGGGAAGGATGGCTACTCCTGGTCCACAGGAGAGGCAACAGTATCCAGTATACTAAAATCCATCCTGGCTGCCTATCAGTGTACCAGACACATTTCAAGTTCAACTTCTGCTATCCTTTCAACCATCAATACACTCATTCACTCTTTAATCTCTGTGCAGACCTTTCTCTGCTTATCTCAGTCAGAACACATTGAAGAGTACCAACTATTCCAGTGGATACATAAGTCCCTCAACGCACGACAAATAAAATGACATGGGTATGTACATAAAGCTAAGCATTTCACATGGGAATGTTGAGCCTTCACCCTACTTAATGATATATTTTGCATCTAAAGAATTTTGCTTCTCAGAAGCAATTCAAACCACCTAATAGTACAATACTTATCTTTTTTTGCACAGTCCTCCTCTGTATTCCAGTCAAGGCCTACACTATAGACCCTAAACAAACAGGAAGCAGCTTTAAAGTGTATGGTATGGCCACAGTCCTATAGCAATGCTCACAGTCAAGTTCTCATGCTATCATCCCTTCACGACATGACTTGCAGATGGTCTGCAGCAGATGAGCCTCTGTTTTGGGTAACATCTATGTTGCTGAGGTCTGAAGTGCACAGCTGTTCCTCTTCTTCAGTAGTCACCTGGATTTTATTTCCCTGCTCTCAAGACTCTGCTGAGTGAAAGAGTCTCGTATCTTAACTACTTCAGATGCACACATGTGTCCAAAACACTTGGTGTACCAGTCTGGCATATGACCCCTAATAGATAGGGAAAAAACAATGAAGAAAGTATCAGCAACATTGCATATATTTTTTTTAGTCAGAATCAAATACATATGTAGCTGGTTCAACGCCTGACTGTGAAATCTCCTTATTACTGCCTAGTTGCTCAGCTCAGCCTTGCAAATACATAGACTTGCTCCAAAATGAATTTGCTGCAGTGAGCAAAAAAGTTATTTGAAGTTTTGTGAGAATCTGGTCTGCTTCACTAACTTAACATTAACATGTCCTTGCATCCAAATAAATACAACTGGGAGATAAAGTGGTGGGATTATATACCAACAGCTGTGTTGGAACACAAACTGGGGGCTTGTAATGTAACAAACCCTCCCTTCTGTTAGATGCGTACCAATGATAATCATCTTCTGTGACCTCTCAGAGTCCTGTGTGCATGCACTACAGACTAAGCTGGAGCCTGCTGCACTGCCTAAATTTTGCACTATAAAAGATGTCAGCAGCACAAAAGGACAATGTAGAAATCCATACCTTAAATCAATTCTGCACATGTAGGTAAGTTTAGATTTTCCTGACCCGCAGGGCTCAATCAGATACCTAGACAGGAGCACATTGACTCTGACACCTGCTACTGGAGCACGGTCATGATCCACTGAAGTTGCTAAAAGCACACAAGCTCCTTTGGGGAAGTTTGTCCTCCATGTTCTATCAAAAAGGAAGAAAAAATATCTTGTCTTTGACAAACATCTTACAGACTAACTTGTTTCAAATCACACATAAACAGGTTTTTAACTACATAATGTGCATTCTACAGAAATTCTGTAGACAAGGTTTGTGTGTGGGGAATATTAAGGCCACAGCATAAAAATCTCTTACCTTAAGACAACGAAGTCCCTGGCTGGGTGAGGAGCCATGCTGTTCTGGACATACTGGTATATATCTGTCTGACTATCCAAAGGTTCAATTACTTTTGAGTCTATAAGATCTTCATCCCAAAGATGCTGCTCTTTAAGTAAACGATTTAAAACTTCCTCTGGTGTAGCAACAATTTCAATGGTAGTTTTCCATAACCGGAGTGGGGGACCTTCACACGCCTAGGGAAAATGACCATTGTCTGCAGTTTTACATTTCCTTTGTATTTGGTATTATTGGATAAACACAGCAAATTAAATATACACACACATACACAAATGCACACATATATTGTACTAGGGTTGTTGTAAGTTTAGACTGAGGTTGTTTTTCTAGGAGCAAAAGGCATCTTCATGCTGACTTCCAAACGATCTTTAAGTTACAGTTACGTTCTCTCATATGAGCTACTATTAAATTGTGGTGCTACAAAAAAGTACCCTAATTTTCCCAGTTTTTTTTTTTTAATATCTTAGCTCATATCTGATTGAAACATATCTCCCTCTGCTAGTTCAGAGCTGTGCAAGATCAGAGCAGAGAAACTTTGTTTCCACTGCCATAATGAAAGTTGGCCTGTCAAGGCTTTGCACAAGTGAGTGAGGGCGTGTAAATGCCATGCAGTGAACATTCCTGGGCTGTATAAACAGAAGAACTAAATTCAGTGCATGTTCACTGACTACTGCTGAAAGACAAGTTGTTTTTAAGATGGTGTGCAACTATGTCAAAAGATTATTATTTTTTCTCAAATCTATCCGCAAAATAAAGGTGTACACTGAACTGTCTGTTTTATCTATATCAAAAGCTGGCTTGTATTAGAGATGAAGCACTAAAAGGCAGAGTGGTGGAGGGAGTTAAAGTGTGCATACCTTCTTGTAGGCCAGATCTGCTTGCTCTGAGGTAGAACAGCTGACCCAGCCCTTAAACTTCTCCTTCATTTCCTTCAGCAAGTCATCCATGCAGTCCTGGAGGTAGCAGTGGTAGTCGGAGGGCTCCGTGGTGCTGCTGCTGCTGCCCCGGAGCTCTTCCAGGCTGAGGGGACGAAGGTCCTGCTCCGTGTATGAGTTCCGGCCCTGGCTCATTTCTTCAGGTATCTGAGGGGTGACAAGGACAAATCATCCTCTTGCAGCTCTCTCCCTAAATCCCAGAGTTAGTATAGCAGCTTCACAGTCACAAAGGATGGGTATGCATCACCTCCTTTTGGTAAGATGCTCACTACTCCCTTCACTCTAAAGTTGGCAGCAGTCACACCCTGTGGTAGAAAATGAGATGCCTAGAGAGGTTTTTGTGTAAGAATGTGTGTGTAATTATATCTGCAAATTACCTGAGCTAGCATACCAACTGTATCGTAAAAGATATATTTGTCAGGTCAAGAACTCAATGTGAAGAAATACCAAAGTTAAGTTTAATGTGCATCAAATCAAGGTCACAGAGACATAGTCTCTCAATTACAGGGTGCCTCCTTTTTTTCCCCCCTCTGTGGAGTAGCCTTTCTTTGCTACACAACTCAGACTCACTCCCACAGCAAAGTTTACCCTGCAGACTGGCTGAAGGAGGGGCAATTGTCAGCTACAAGAAGAGAGACAGGCATGCCTTCAGTTGTGGGCTTTGAAAAGGTTTGATGACAGTGAGGAAATCCAGGACACAGGCTTGTCTAGTTCTCCATGCTGGGCCCCAGAGGGAGCATGCCTTAGTTGTTACAGACCTTCCAGCGAATGGTCTGAGAGTGTTATGGTTCAGGATGCTTTTGTGTCCTAGACTTGCTCTCCCTTGGGAATTTAAATATAAAGCAAACACTGGAACTCTTGGAAATAGCTTTGTAAGTAGAGCCAAAGCTCACAGATCCTCATGGCCACACAATAAAAACTGGAAGACGATTCAAATGAAGCCTGCATGTAACAAAAATGCCCTGGACCCCACAACTGCCTCATGTCTATTAAGTACCCGTATCAGCACACCTGGCACTCCTCCAAATTCACATATGCACTCAGACCAGGATGCAAAAATTTTTAAAAGGTTATTTATCACACACTAATCCTTTATTGAAATAAAGAGACTTTCCATTATACAGCAGACCTAAGCCACACTGGCCAATATTGCACCCAGTGGTTTTGCAGATGTGCTTTACCTGGAAGAGCTTCTTGCATTCAGCAATCATATGGGCTAGCCCTTGGGTTGCAGCCAAATTTTCATTTAGGTCTTTCTGATCGGGTTTTCCCAGACTCGGTTTTCTTTGCATCACCCTTCACAGGAAGAAGAACACATATACACAAATCCAGTTATTTAACACAGAGCATGAGAGATATTTAGTAAGAAAACAGCCACATTCCAGAATTTTTTGGTGGTTTAGAGCAGTGCTGCTTGAGACCAGATCTTGGCATGCTGTTACTGGCTTCTCTAGTTATTCCCACTAAACTTTGCCTTTGGCATCTTCCCATTACTGCCCTTTTGTATACTTGCTAGTATTTCACCAAATCTGTTAAAAAAGTAGGGTCACAGAACCATTCTACATCTGATGCCTTCTGAGGTGTTCAAGATGATCAAAAGGGGTAGGGTCAACAGGACTGGCAGCAACAAGCTCTGCTCTCCCGATATGTACCTTGGGGAGGAATTCTCTCTTTTGAGTGTGTTTAAATGGAAGAGGGAAGGTGCTAAGCACACCGCCAGGTTTGTTGGTGTCATCTGGTTCTCCTTCACAGCAGCTGTGACATCACTCAGGAAATAGAGAAGAATCTGGAGGACCTCCCTGTTCTCGTCAGGTAAAAGCATAATGGCAGCCTTGATAGCCTGGAGACGCTGATCCTTTGGCACATCTGCAGAATATTAGCAATTCTCTCATCAGACCATTGATTTTCCACACACACAGCATGAATACATCCCAAAGCAAACTCCAGCTTCAAATATTTAACTCAAGTTTGAAGCGATTTCCTTCAGGATGCATACCATTCATAGGAAACATGAAGGAATTTTTTTTAACCCACTAGTTTAACTACCCTCAGTTATTTCCTGCCTCACAAGAAATGCAAGCAAGAAGAAGCTGTGCCCAGGCCAGAGTTAATTTTAGATTTAATTTCAACAGCTTCTTGCTCCCACAGATGCACTAAAGTGACAGAATCCTGGACTCAGGCAGTGAACAAGCAAACACAGTCTAGCCGATTAGAAATTCTTTGGCTTTTAAAGAAATTTTAAAAATTAATGCATTTTTTAAAAAGTGAATTAATTGAATAAATTGGCTAGTAAACTTTTTTAACAATGATGTCATAAAATAGCCAGAAAGTGCTTTGCCAAACACACTGGGTTGCTTCATCAAGCAGATCATTCAAAGTCATGCAGTGGAAAAAGAAAGTCAATGCTGTGAAGCCCCATACCATTACACAGCTCCTTGGTTACTAACAACAAACATCCATTGGAAAAATTTGACGTGTGTCTTTATATAAGGCCTTCTCCTACAAACTTGAAGGGAACAAATAATGAAATAACCCAGACCAGATCTGCTTCTTATAAAGGGATTTCCAACAAGCCATCCATTCCCGAAGACAACATGAGAGTCTGACTCTCAGAGCACTTGTATCATCATTAGCACCACACCGCCCTGGCTGCATGTCTCATAATACATGCGTTGCTAACCAGATATTTAATTGGTATTTGCTTCAGGTTTCAGCAATTTCATAAGGCTGGCAATTGAGTTTAGAAAGCAATTTTAAGCAAAAATCGACTGCTCTTCATGCTCTCCCCTAAATCAGCTCAAAACACGTTTAAGCCATGTATGGGAAATTCCAGACTGCAGCCTGGTGCATAACTCTAAAGCAAAGAGAAATTTTGTCCTTTGCAGGGAAGCAAAACTGACAGTTGCTTTAAGGCATTTTGCTTTGCACAGAGAGAACACTCCCTGACCACCTCTGGGGACTGCTCAGACCTACCGTCTGTGAAAGGAAAGGAACAGATATGTCTGCGATTCTGTGTCAAACTGTTTCTGGCACTAACCAGAAAGAGTTGCTGCTTAATATGCATGGAAGAGGAGAGTCTGATTCATTTTTTCCATAAACTTCCCTGGGAATTGAAACAACACCAACACAAAAGTGTGCTCTGAAATAATGGTATGTATGTTTTTATTTTAAACTGTCACCTCCACCTCCGGAGGTCTGAGGGAAGTTCCTGGATGATATAAACCATTTGCACCATCATCATAGGGAAGGCACAAAATACTGTAGTGGCTCAAGGGAAGTGTTTTTGCAGTGAGCTGTGTTGTAGCTACGATACCATGGGAAGAATACATGGGGAGAGAGCTGGGGTGGCCTTAGAAAGAGAAACAGGATTGGCAAAGTGCCTGCAGTGCATCAGTTTGGATCTCCATGTATTTTAAGAAGCTTTGCGGTCCTGGTCACCAAACATTAATTCATCTTTGGCTATTTTAGAAAATATTTTTAAAAAAGCATTTCAGTTTTCCTAATGAAACAACTTTGAAATAGCTTTTGAAGGGCAACCTATTGTTTGGAAAGCACACAACAGCCATCTGTACAGAACCTGATTTATCTGATTCACAATACAGAATGTCTCCCTTGCCGGAGCTGGACCTATCATCCCAGAAGGATAATTTCTTTTCAGGTGTGTTGATAAATACCCGTTTTGATGCTATTTATTCTAAGAACATTCTGTCTATGGTACCTACTGGTAAAGTAGTTAAAAAATAGTAACAGAAAAGCTTTTAATTTAACAGGTTGTTTTCAAAAATGATAGTGAAGAATACAATAATATGAATTATAAGAAAACAGAACTATTATAGCTATCTCGCTCTTAGAAAAACAAGGAAAAACAACTTATTTGGTGGATTTCAATCCCCTTGAAAGCTCCAGATTCTGTTAATGTACTGTTTGCACATCTCCTCTACTTAGCTACATCAGATACAGTTTATTTTCAAACTGTAATATCAAGGAAGCTCAAAGAAGAAAGGAAACTCTACAGCAAGTGATGGAGAATTTTTGTTCACCAGAGGAAGGTGAAATGAAGAGAACTTGTCCAATAAATCATTACACAAACAGAATATAAAAAATTAGTTCCTTATGTGGTAGCCTGAAATACAACAGCTACTACAAAGAGACAAAGATTGACATACACAACATGTGTAGTGCCCAGAAATTTCCGCCCTTGCTACACAAATGACAACTGTCATCTAGCTACAGAAATCTCAGTACTTACACTGGTATATCTGTAAGAAGGTCTCAGAGAGCTTGTTGGTCATGAGAGGCTCAGGCAGGTCACGGAAGAATTGCTTTAACATATCTGCCACATCGTAGGCAGACTGGCCTTCGTAGCTGACACTGTCTGTTGAACTCTCGTTCATTTGACGCAAAGCCTGAATTCTTGATTTCACTCCAGATTTCCTAAATAGTCCAACCTAAACGTATTTGTATATGGAAAAGTAAATACATTTACATCAAGTCTGGTAAATTTGAAATTTAAGTATGCGTTATGTATGCATTCTCATTTCATGGAAAGCTTTTTCTTTAATTGTTCATTTTATTCTGAGTCTATTTTTTCAGACTAACCAAGGAACTACAAAAACCTAACAGAACACTAGAAATGGGTGCTGAATGAGTATAGGATGAGAGCAGAGCAAAGCTCACCTGATCCAGGCAGTGGTTACGGAGGTACCGCATGGCTTGCTGAATGCTCTGTGGAAGGGGCTGCCCTGTGCGCTGGACGTTGACTTGCAGCGGTACTCCAAATACATTTCGGTCTCTATAGTCTGGCACCTTTATCCTCTTCATAAATTTTGGTACTGCCCTATAAAGTAAAAGAAATTACAAAATTAAATTAAATCTCTGTCAACCATTTATCTCATGGATTTCCAGTAATGCAGAAAGTAAGTGAAATAAATGAAACACTTTAGTACTCCGAATAATATGAAAAGTACTGAGAACATAAATGAGATAATTCATTCAGGTATAGGAACAGGGAAAGAACAGAAAACACAGTTTCTCTAAGAGAAAGGCTTGAAATTTAGGGCAACATGCTGCCTGTAAGTATTAATGTAGTGCTACTCTATCAATATTAGTAGAACAAAAGCTACAGGGTAAAACTGCAGGGGCCAGACTGAACTGCAAAGGAGTCAAAATAAATCTTGTGGTCAGTGACCCCTTATAACACTGCTTCTTTAGGTTTCAAGAAAGATGGACATTTGTACAATGAGCTTTTGTATGTCAACTACTTGTTCTGCAAAGTCCTTAAACTGGGTCCCCCACCCACCAGTGTGCATAACAGCAGGAAACTGATGTAATACATTTGAGTTTGTCAGCTAAAAACTTCAGCTCAATAAACAACCCCTTTGAGGGACCCCCCTCCTTGTCAGGGAGTTACTGTTGTTACTCCTACCTCCCACTCCAGTTTCGATGAGAAGCCTTTCCATTTGCTCTTGACTCCAAGGAAAAAGTTACTAAGTACAAAAGAATGATTTACCCCTAAGTCCCCCAAGTGTGGCTTTCATGAAGGAAAAAAAAACCCACAAAAACTATTAAAATGTAAAAACATTGAGTTCATTTTCCTAAACGAGGAGAAAACTTAATGTATGGTACAACACCTAATAGGACATGGGTGCACTGGTGAACAGGGAGATCTATTTAACATTTTGATACACAGTACAGCTATACAAACACTGCATTATATTTATAGCTGACTAATCAGTTACATAGGAAAACAGAACCAATTTGTACTTCCATACAGTTAAGTTTAGGGTATTATTGATATATGTATGAATAATACGTGCTTTGTCAAAAAACATGCCAAAGGAATGTGAAAAAACACATTGCGATCTCCACTGAGAATCTGAAGCATGCAGGGATAACTGGTCAATACTTATTTCTGTCTTTCAGAACAAACAACTTCTGTATTTAGAAAGGCTGACATAATAACAGCCTTTGAACAGGAGGTACTTTGATGCTGAAGCTAAATACTCTCTGTGACTCCTGGGGAAGGGAGGAGGCTGGCCTGTGGTAGGGAGAAGAAAAATTTTATTGCATCTTTTGCAGCCTGAAGGTTACACGGGTTGTACTGTAGACAGAATAATAAAAGAGCTTTCCATTTCATTCTTCCAACACACAAAACCAAAAACCCACACTCAACTTGGTTACAGTCACCTGGATACAGCAGAAATGGCTGGCTACAAAAAAACGATTCTCCCAAACTTCCTTCTTTTCCTCCCTCATCATTTTTTGCAAGTTAACAGGACTATTAGAACTGGATTTGTTGTTCTTTGAAGAGAGGAAATAGTTGTTGGATAACATGATAACTAGGCACTCACTAAGTGCCTCAATACACCATCAGCCCTTCTTTTGCTACGGATAGCAGACCTCTTCCTGCACAGAAAGCTGGCCTCTACCTCACTGCTTTTATTCCCACATATGCTCCTATGAACAAGCTTCTCAATCCTAACGAGATTAGCCCTACCTAAAGGGTTAATGATGTTAGTACTGTCTAAGGAAACCACAAATCACTGTCAGTACAGGCTGGAGGAAGACAGGGAAATATGGAAAAAGTGGGACAGAGGGACTCGTATGTTTCTAGAAGTTGCCTAGGACTAGTGAAACTGTTGTGCTCAGACAAATGGCCTGTCTACTTATGGCACTGTGCCCTTACCAGCTGAAGCCGTGCTTGTTGGAAGGCGTATACTTCTCCAGGAGAGCAGTTAACTTCAGCAGCGAGTACTTCTGCAGCAGGTTCATCTGTGCCACAGACTGGCAATTGATCTGCAGTGAGGCTGAACTGAGACTGGGTCGGTGGGAGCTCTGGAAGCTGTGCCACCTCAGCCTGTGCCTGAAATGACAGAGAACAGAGTAAGGACAGGTCACCAAGATGTCCGCCTCAACCACTGCAGTGCGTGCAGAGGGGAACACGTGCGCTGAGCTACCCTACATGAACTTGCTCTATCACATATCCTCAAACAGCTCAAACAATTTTTTTTTTCTTCCCCAGAAGACCTTTTAGTGTTAAGAGAGTCAGAATCGAACAACTCCATGAGAACAAAAGGCCTCAAATTTCAAGACACATCAAATGGAAAACTAAAAGCTCTTCTAAAAGTCTCATTAAATTTATACAAGCAACTGTAGGCAACTGAATGACAGCAGAAAACATGCCCTAAATGATTTGCACCATTTTAAAAGGAAAACTGGAAACAAAGCTAGAAAGAGTTCAGTCCCCTGCTCTCTTCACAATACAGCCTTCCATCCCATGGTGAAGCTCCCAACAGGAGCTGGGGGGGCCTCTGGAGCTTCCTCAAACCCCCACAGTGCTACAGCAATCAAAGGAAAGTAAACACTCTCCATCTTCCCAACAGATTTAGTGCTCAAGCATGTTTTTAGGAAACAGCCTGCTACTGAAAAGTGTAATTTTTTGAGTCAGTCTAAACGTTTTTACTATGCACTGACAAGAAACAGATCATACTTCCACTGGCTTTCCTAGCCAGTTTAAAAAGTGAGTAATCCTAGTTGAGATTTCTCACCTTCCTACACCATTTCAGTTTGAAGAATTACCATCCACCCCAAACTGCCTTAACACTGACTTGCTGAGCAAGCTCTTTTTCAAGGACGACTCAAGCTGAACATATAAACATATAGCTATGAAGTGTGGGAATCACTTATCTAGAAGTGTTGTACAAATACTTTCCATGGCTGTAATTGTTTTTGGAAGCGATGGGAACATCACGTGTATGCTTCAGTGGGCTCAAATGGTATTGTATGAAGGCCTTAAATGAGCATAGTGCAGCTACTACAGAGGCATCTGGTCCAAGAAGGACCTCACTGGGGCCACCCCAAGTCCCATGAGCTCACCTGCTGGACCGTGTCAATGATGCGCCCACTCCAGAGTCCCTTCTGTCCTGCATCCCTGAGGGCTCTTCTGTTTCATTAAGTGAATTCCCTGTGCTGTCAAGGTCACTTGGTGTTGTCCGATCATTATCTACATCAAGGTGGATTTGCTTTGGGGAGGAAGGGCATGGGGAGATGGAGTCGAGCGCCGAGTCAGAGTCCCCTTCATCTGAGAACTTCTCTGACCACTGGTTTACTATTCTCTGCATCCCTTTTACATGGTACAAGATATCATCTAGTTCTGGGAATATGTCTTCGTTTTCAAGATCAGCCAGGTCACTTGTACTGGAATACAGGATTGAGCCTGGCACATTGTCATAAATGCTTAGGCGGCTGCTCAATGAGCTGGCGGAGTTGCGCCTTTTCCCCATGCTCAGCTCTTTGGAGCTATCTCCACTGTTTTCCCTCTGAAGAGTGAGATGGCCATGTCCATGGAAACTCCCTGTCCTCCAGTTCACAGAAGCATTGCTTTCTGTTGGGGAGAAGTTGCCATTGGAGAGTGCTTTGGGAAAAGTGCCAGGCTTATGATCTTCTGGAATAAAAAACACAGTGTCTTCTGCAAAGCTTCCCCTGTTCTTGAAATTCTGCTCCATCACATCGCTGAATGTTGACTGGTTGAAGGGGTCAAAGCCTTCCAGGTACATGCCCACCCTTTTATTGTATGCACTGAGGCTGCGTGTGCGTGTGACAGGACTGGGTGTGCTGACAGCACTACTTGTCTCTGACTGACTGCTGCTGCTACTGGTTTGGGTGGAATTGGAGATGCTCCTTTTTCGTACCATGGGGAGGCTGATGTGATTGCCATTGAGGGCAGAAATCTCCACACAGTTAAGTTGTTTCAGTTTATCTTCATCCATGCCCTCCTGCAGGATGGGCCCGCTAATAATAAGGCCAAGCTTTGAAGGAGCTTTGTTCTTGCCGTGGTGAGAGCTCTTGATTTTCAGACTCTCCATCCTCTTGAGCAGGCTCTTAGTTTTAGATTTTGTGTTCTTCTCATTTACCTTCGTGTTGAAGCTGAAGCTATTCAACTCCCTGGGCAAAGGTAGGCTGCTGAACGAGTCATCGTTTGCTACAAAATTACTGGATGAACAAATGCTCACAACTGAGTTTGTCCTGGTGCTAGAGGCCTCGCTCTGCAGAGTTGGCTGGTGGCTGCTGGTACTGCTGGTGCTGAGAATAGAGGCCACCTCCTGCCGCTCGCTGAGGTCGGTGAGCACACTCTCACAGCTGGCCACATTTGGGAGGAGAGGAGCCTCTAGGGCAGAGGAGGTATTCACATCCAGCTTTGGAGGGAACACATCGAACTCTTCAAGCCTTGACCACCTCTTGCTGTCCCTCTGAAAAGTCCATTTGCCGCTTATTGCACATGGTTCGTCTTCATCTGAATCTTCACTCTGCAAAGAAGAACAGCCCTGAAAGTAATTCTTGAAAACTGACAAAAAGGCAAAATGCGTTTAAATACAATGCCCACTAAACTGAATTAAGCATGACCTTGTTCACACCAAATTTAAAGCAAAAACAGTCTCTTGCTTCAGGGAGAAGAAGATTAGACCATAAAGCCCATTACAGGAAGAGATTACGTGAGACAGACAATATATCTTAACAGTTTTTAAATACAAAGGATTTAGGCTTTGTAAAAAGAAACAAACAAGGCAATCTGCTTTAACTTGCTCTTTTCTGAAAACCTTAGTATCCATAGGCTTTTAATTAATTGGTCACAGTGGATAGCCTTCAGATCAATGGAAATTCCTGGCATGCATAAAATTTTAAACTGGAGTCAGACCAGGGTTGGGGTCCCCCTGGACTCTCTCCAGTTACACTCTGTTGATAGTAGCTCTGTGTTTATACTCCTTTTTGCAATTAAGAGATGTTTCTCATATGTTGTGAATTGTAGCAGCTTAATTCTTTACCTATTCAGGAAGTTTAAAAAGTCTCCACACTGTGACTAATGAGACAGCAAAAGAAACTCTTGTACTGTGACAGTTTGATGCCTCCAGGCTCCTACCTGGTCCACTCTTCCTCCCACAGGCTAGCAGCTAACATTTTAAGAATGTCTTGTGAAGTTTCTTTCTACTTCAGTCTTGCTCCAGGCAGACTTTAACACTCACAGATAGCAAGCAGCAAAAGCTTGCTTGCTGTACAGCACGTAAGTAAACTGTAAATAGCATCTCCACTGATTATGTTTGATGTATGAGTAATGCCTGAGGGCACACTTACACATATGTCATTTATGCCTTGATCTTTTCATCTAAGTCCTGAAAGGGAATGATCCTGGGACTGACATATTTGATCTTCCAAGTATCTGGAAAATTTTAAGTTGCATGCAGTTGGAAGAATAAAACCAATATGAGATATTTTAATGTGACACCATGAAACCACAAAATAACCTTTGGTGTAAAGAGTAAGCACGACTAATTGCCACACAGCTCCATGACTGCTGAAGTTTCCCTTGATTTGTTTAGACTGTTTTCATTTAAAAACAAATACACAAGTATGCCCCAAACTGTAACTGTTTGTGTGCCAGGAATGTAAACATTTATAGTCTGAAAAACAAGTAAATTATTCATATTTATAGTATTTTATTCCTGCATACGTCAGCTCCTGATTCTCTCCTGCTGTTTTTTTTTCTTTCCTTCCATTGCACATTTCATCAGCTCAGGAAAGTAAGTGAAACACCATATTTATTTTTTTATAACCAAAAACATAAGGGAAACAGAGCAAGTGCCATTCTCTTTGCTTCCCAACTACTACAACCAGTGTTTCTGCCCATGACTCAGACAAAACCTAAGAAGACTGGACTGCTTATTTAAAGTTTTCCAGAGGAAAAATGTCACCTAAAACTGTCAATGGATAACAAGGATGGTCTGATGGGGAATGTGGTTTGACTGGAAAAAAGGAGCAGTAAAGCAATCATAATTTGCAAAGAGGTCAGTGCAAATGTAAGGAATCATATGTTTCTATCAGCACAATTTTTTCTTAAGTTTTAATGAAAGCAACAATAAAAGGGAGCAGAATCTAACTCCATCTGCCAGAACACAAGAGGTGAATGAAAATCAGGAGCACCCAGACTCTGGAAGATCTGGGATCTGGACCTGAAGTCACATCTGGTCTGACCCCTAACAGCAATACTGATCATTCCATCGTTAATGAGGTTCAGAAAGAAAGGACGAGAATTCTGGTGGTTATAAAGAGCAAGCCAGTGGTCTACCCCTTCTTTTAAGGAGTTCCTACATATGCTGCCTCAGAGTGTTATCTTCTGGAGCTTGGGTGCTGTTTCCAGCATACCACAAACAGACAGGGAAAGAGGGGATTAATTCCTGCTAAACAACCCCAGAGCATTTGTATGCATTCTTGTTAAGGGCAGGGCAGCATTGTATTGCCTTAGTTTAGTCATCTTTATCTGCAGCTGGAATATCCCAGGGGATGGTATCAACTACTGATTCCTCCTGGGACACACACAGTTTTAAGACAGCTCTCAAGTGGTACCTTGCTAGCAAAATCCAGCAACTCAGCTTTCTGTCGGCACTGCCTTGCTGAAGTTATGGGAGGTGCTCTCTTCTTTCTCACCATGCTCTACAAGGATCACAAACAACCAAAAAACCCTTTTAACTCCAGCTAAACTCCCTGGAGATGAACAAACTTCTAAAAAAGGTATTCAATGTATTTCATAAATATTTTGCTTTAATGCTGAGCTATAACCCTACAATGCCTAATCCTACCGATGAATGTCTCTCCTGCAGCCCGAGCACAGTCAAATTGATTCTGCCTACACTGTAAGAAAAGAATACCATTCCAATGTGATGGCAAAGAACCAGAACTGTGAAGATTACGTCAAGGATGATGTTCTAACATTCAGGCCAGCCCATTGTGGCTGATGAGGATCCCATCCATCATGTCTACTCCACAACCCTGCCTAGTAATAAGCTACAACACAAACAGCCTTGCTGGCAGGCAGAGAAGACCAGTGCCTTTCAGACTAAGAACAGCATCCCATAGAAGAACTAGCTAGACAAATAACCTTTATCTGTGGCCAAGCCCTTCAGTTCTCATGAAGTGACAACATAAGAAGAAATGTAAGCAGAGTTTTGACCGTGTGGCATTGGCGGGTTCTACTCAGTCATCCCTACACAACAGCTAAATAATCTTTTTTTTTTTTTTTTTTTTTTTTTTTAATTTTAAGTTTTATTAATGCACAATGCTGTAACACAAAATGTCAAAGGTACTTACCCTTTTCCTGTGGGGACTGATTTCTAGCTTCATCACTGCACATTTGTTTAAAGTATTTAAGCGCCTACAAAGCAAAGGAAACCATATTAAGAGAAAACTCCAGTGTTTTGGCACAAGCTATTGCAGTTCAAAAGCTTTTGTGAAGGCTACCCCTAAACTGCTTTACATACAAATAGCCAACAGCAGGGTTTCAATTAGAGCCCTAATTATACTTAACCATTAACCCATTACATTTGGCTGTATTCTAACTTCAGAGGGAGGGATGGATGGATATTTGTCACTATTAGTTGAATCAAAGTCAATAGAAGTAAAGAGAAACTTAGAGTACTTGAGAAGTGTACCATGACCGATGAATCGTGATAATTACATTTATTTAAATGTGAAAGATTCAAACCCTAAAACAATATCGACAGACTGCAAATACAGGAGAAGGCTTCTTATTGACACTGCACATATGTGTGTACGTGAAACAATGTGTCACTTTAAAATTGTACTTTACAAACTGAAAGCTCAAACAGGAAAACTTAATTTTCCACTTACTGGGGGACCATTTTGATCACGAGAAGTGTATAATTATTTTCACTATAGTCTTGGCACCACAGTTCTTAAAAAGCCCTGTACCTGATTTTTCTTTCCTAATCTGAAAGTTTATTTTATACGTAAGAATGTTTTACTCTAGGACTAAAGTTAAAACTACAAAAGTAAATTGCTGCAGCAACAAGAGTTAACCACCCTCCCTGTGACATGAGAAAACAGTCTGCATGCACATCTTGAAGTGCTGCATGAATGTACATAAGCATCCTTTTATCCTCTGATGAGCTAACAATCCAACATCCCCCAAACAAAATAAGCTCTCTTTCTTATCAAGTCCCCCATAACAACAGTGTGGCTAAGCGGTCGTGAGAGGCATCACGTCCTCGGTGCCCTCCTCCTGCCTCCCCCATGGTAAGCCTCTGCTTGCAAGGCTGCACCATGGACTAGGCGATCTGCAAACTCATCTTTCATTCCTCACTGGGTTGAATTTCACCCATGAAAGCATGTGCAGGAGGGAGGCAGAGAAGCAGAACTGCCTCATTCATGCAAACTCAACAGGGGTAAAGCTGAGCTTTAAAAAGCCTGCTTCATTCTGAAGGAAGTGGTAGAATTTACACCCAATTCTTTCCAGCAAAATGTAAAGAAGAACCTTTACTGGAAGCTTTGCAAATCTTGAAAAAACAAACAAATGCTGACTTGTCATGTTGCTTCAGATGAGTCTTTTCAGATTCCTGAAACTTGTAACTTGAATCTAGAAAATGTGTGCACAGGAAGGATTACTAGTTTCCTCTTTCCTCTCCCCTTTCATGCGCACGATTGGTTGCAGATGGTATTTACACAGGGCTTGATCCTGAGGCCATCAAAGAAAATGGAAAAGCTCCTACTGGTGCTTTTGCTGCTGTCATGGGGTAAAACAGGACAGTTCGTTCTATAATTAGACCCAGCCACAACACAGCAGAAGAGAAACAGGAAGAATTGCCGTGGGTCAGATGTTAGGCCAGTAGCAGGTTAGGAAAGCTGTCCAGATCTCTCCATTTCCATCTTTGCTCTGACCTGACCCAGCGGGCTCAGCCCTACCCGCTGTGGAGTGGGTATGTGACCTTACAGCAGCTGTGTTAATGGCATGGATGCCTGTCCCACCTACACGTGTGCAAGGATTTTGTTTCTGTTCCCCTGCTTTACAAGCATTCTCTTTCCAAACTCCAGGACCTCAATACCAGAGAGTACTGAATTGGTTTCAGTCCTATACCATGTAACAATTTACAAATTTCACAGTGTGACAACTTTTAACTTATGTAGGAAGAGACTACCACTGAATCCCCACGTCAGGCTTTATCTAGCTCCAGCCTGTCTAATCGCTGATAAAGACCATCTCTGATTTCACAAAGATTACATCTACAGACTTCTCTCCTACTCAAATTAAAATTCTGAAATAGGTGAAGAAGAGGAGGGATCCTCTGTTTCCAGAGGAGTATTTAAAGAAAAAAAACCCAGTGTACACCTCACAGAAATGACTATGAGGGCAAGATAAGGTAACCCCCAATGAGCAGGGTTAAACACAAGAGCAGTGAGGCAAACAAAGGCTCTATTACACACCTGACATGATTTCATAAAAAAAAAGTTTCCCTTTTAAAACCTAAATGATCTGTAGTGATCGCCTCAGGTCTGTGAGTTTCATTATATACATCCCACAACCTGCTTCAGCTTTTACTTAAGTTCAACAGCATCCAGTTCTCTGAGCTACACTACACCACACCAAAAGCACAGTATGGCATGCAGAGCCAGAATCACAGAACCATAGAATCAGAATCAGAGAATCATTGAAGGGCTTGGGTTGGAAGGGACCCCAAAGATCATCTAGTTCCAACACCTCTGCATCTCTGCCACTGGTAACAAGCCACTGAGTCTGCAAGTCACTGAGCAGGCAAGGTCCAGGCTTTGCCAGGATGAGAGTTATCTATATAACTTCTATTAACATTCACTGTGCATGTTGAAATACTTCTTAAGCCCATAAGAGCACACATTCTTTTTCTGCAGATCTTCTCATCAAACTAACGCTGGCTAATGAACCTCAATTTTCCCTTCTGACTCTGGACCTTCTCTCTTGCTGAGTCCACTCCCAGGTATAAATCTTATCATTTCTCCACTGACAGGGAACAGATCTGTCTCATTCTTTAGATCCATCTTATTTTGCCTTAATCTATCTGAGTGGCATCTTCATACGGACTCTGTGGAGACAGCAGGACAGGACAGGACTGATTCAGACAGTGGCTGCAGCCACTTACGCCATCTTGCTATCTCAACCTCAATCACTACAAGGCCTCCTACCCCCAACTGCTGTCTCTCTGGATGACAAGATAATATTCTTTCCCATCGTTTAGGTAATTGCCTTTGGGTCAGCCTTCTCCATGCAGGTCTTCATATCCAGAGAGAGTTCACTGCAGGAGAGAGCTCCATCTCTGCCTGGTCCCTTCTCCTCACCTAACAGAATGCAGAACCCTTACCTGGAATCGCAGCCTCCTTCCTCTCTGCTCTGTAAATCCCTTCTTCCTAACCAAGACCAATGTGACAATGCCTGTCATTCAGTCTTAGTCCATGTACTGGCTGGACCCAAAACACAAGGTACTGGAGCTTCTCTAGGAAACGATGCAAACAATATGCTCTTCCCAGTCATCCTACCAAAAATGGCCAAGCTAGCTTAGCTTGAACTTCTTTTAAGAAAGGCATCCCAAATAAGACACACACTATCAAAAATGTCAACTTGCATGACTAACTTCAGCTAACTTATACATTAAAATATGGCCTCATAATAGAAATTCTTTGTTAATCTAAATACCAGTCAGTTCTACATTAGCTCTAACCACTGCCAATTCATTCTGCTCTCCACAACAGGAGAAAATTCTTATCCCACACAGTCAAGAAAAGTGAAAGCAACACAGTGTAGGAGATACAAGCATTTTTTAAACTAGAATTTTCCATCTCAATAAACATATGATCTAGCTGTAAGCTTTGGTTTAAAATATATTCTTAAAGGATTTAAATACTTTATTCCTCATTGCAAGGTGAATTCCAGCTCCATTATACCTGCAGCTAACTGATGACATAAGAGCTTTATTGTCTCGCCTCATTGGACAGTCCATACCTTGTTCCCAGAGCTCATCTGCATGTTATAACCCACAGTAGAGGCCAGCTCTCTACCAACCAGACTGCATGAGCAGCAAATGTTGCTCATGCTAATCCACTGCAATCAATTTCTTGGATGAGAAATCCGGATGGTAAAAGATTTACAAAACCTCTTGCGCAGACAGTGTGGCAGTTTTCTGGTTATGTGTAAGGAGATTAAACAGGATTTCCATCACAACTTGCTATGTAATTCGTGCTTAGCAACCACAGCCTTTAGGACAAGCGTGTTTCAGTGCTTAGTTTCATGAGCGCATTATGTGGGCAGTTACCCTCTGAAGATAAATTCCCAATCATTAATCTACATAGAGTCTTACAAAACCACAGCCAGTGGCACAATCACTACGTGAAGCATCCTAGCAAATAAAAGCAGAATCATGACTCCTAGATTTTTAACCCTGCATTTCATGATAAATTCACTAAAATACATTTATTGACCATTTATCTTCTATTGTTACCACGAACCATATGCTATCTCTATAATTCAAGTCTCAACTCACTTTTCATTTACTTTCAAGAAAATCATTAATGGGGAGGCTATTGAAACCTTTCCCATTTAGAAAGGAATTTTACAAAATATTAGCAAACTGTTATTAAAGTTACGTTATTTTTTCGTGCTTAAATTAATAAGGTTATTAAACAACAATTGACAGTACAGTTTAGATGTAAATTATACCTTAAAATGCTTCAAGCTTAAAAAGTATACAGCATTCATTTATCCCTGTGCTGAAAATGCAAATAATTCCAGAACTACTCTGATTTTCAGTCAAGAAACAATGATAGACTTGCGGCTGTGAAACAGTTCTAAGTCCTTTACTGACTAAGATCCTTTACTGTTTACACACTGACTATGGCATAATAAACCTGGGTTTGAGGAAAAAGCACAGCATTCCCAACGACGCACCCTCTCTATGTTTTTAAATGAGCTTTACAAAACTAAACAAAAAACAAAAAACAAAAAAAAACCAAAACAACAACAACAAAAAACCAAAGGTAGAAGTGCTGTGATAATGTACTGCTTTTGTCTAACACACATGACAAAGGGTCAAATTGAGTAGTCTGAGATGATTAACTGAATTACTTCAGTTTTATATTAAGTTGGGATACGAAAGCTCCTGGAGAAATGTTAGCTTCAGTTTTAAGGCTATTTTGTAAAAGAAAACTGTGATACATAAATCATAGGCTTCAGAATGATGTAGCTCAGCTCATCATTTATGTTAGCAGCAAATCTCGAAGAGATATAGAAGACGCAATCTTACTTTCAAAAGTGAGAAACAACCTGATGCCTTTTCCCTCCCACCTAAATAAATAAGCCCAGGTTAAAAAGTATTCTTGCAGGAGAGCACTAGATCCAAAATATGCTGGCTTGACTATATTTTGTTTTCCTGGCAAGGGAAGACCGTGCTTCTGGGAAACAGCATTTATTCACATTGCTGTACTTTCTGTTCAATTACTTCACAAGTTCCAGAGCACACAAATAAGCAGATTGATGTATCACATTTTAATATTGGTGGAATTGGTGCCTTCCCCTGCAACTAGAATGTGAATTTAACATCAGTGAAATTTTTCCCCTCTCAATGACTGGACAACAAATCTGTTTTCTTAGTCTGAAAATCTTGCAGATATTTCTGAGCAACTTCAAAATTCCAGTTCCTCTCTTTCCCTTCCAAGTATGTCAGTGACGGCAAGAGAACACTATAAATGTAAAGCCTTTCTTAAAAGGGTTTTGTAATTCATAATAGTTACTGACATTTAGAGCTGTGGCCATCATGCATACAGAATCCAAAAGTATTCATTCTGAAGACAATTTGGAGAGCTGCCAGAACCGATGCAATAGCTGCACTCACAGATGACTGTCGCCTGCACAGTTCTGCTTCCCCATGGCTTGCTAACTTGAGAATAAGTAGTACGAGCAAGTAAAGAATAACAGTAAAAGATAAACCTATGAAATACATACAAAGACTCTTATCACAAATACTCCTGCCATTTTCCTCCCAACTTGGTTTTAAGTAAGATCCCCAAACACTTCTTAGCCCAACATACTACTTTGATTAAAGATGCATACAGGTAGTTGGCAATAAAGAAGTCTCACACTGATGGCTAAGCCAATAATACACATTTGACTTATGGTTATGCATTTCCTGGATTATACTTCCTATTATACAGGAAGTTTAGTTTCAAGATGCAGTGTGATTGCTTTCCACCTACCTGCATAGGGCCTCAATAGCATCTCTGTCCAGGAAGTCATGCTCTCGCTTGACAACAGCGATGTCAATTGGAAAGAGGAGATCTGTAGGAATAGACAAATGAGGAATCACAAAACCCCTTCTTTCCAGTGGTATTTCAAGCCCACCAGCTGCCTACAGATGAGCTAATGAAGATGCAAGTGACTGATTCTCAGATAGATAAACAATTAACAGCTCAAATGCCAGAGACACTCACTATCCATGTACTAGTTTTTATGTGCAGTTTTGATAACTGAAAGCTGATACATATAGAGGGAAAAAATGAGCAAAGCAAAGATGAAACAACAGGAAAGGAAATGAGGCAGAGGTGAGCCCCCTATCTGACACAAGAATCTGAAACTAGTTCAGGCTGACTTTGTTTAAAATAAATATACAAGTGATGCTCCAAAAGTAATGCCTCCTACTTTGTTATTTTGGCCCACAATGTTGGAGGTGGATGTTGGTGATATGGCAGCAGAGGCTGACTGATCCTGCCAATACTCCATTACATTTTGTTGCCATGCGACCCATGGCAGCAGAGAGACAGTGACAAAATTGCATCTGACACGGAAGTGCACATGAGGCAAAGATGTGCCATTGAATTCCTCTGCAGAGAAAAAAATTGCACCAATTGACATTCATCAACACATATTGAACACTTACGGAGATCAACCAGTGGATGCAAGCACAGTGAGGTGGTGGGTGGTGTGTTTCAGCAGTGGCAACAGTGACATGAAGGACAGGCCAGGTGGCTCACACAGGAAAGGAAAAACACATATGCAAGCCTGTCAGAACCTACAGAACCAAAATGAGGATGAGGGTGACAGTTTCCTAGGTCGCATTATTACTGGTGACGAGATGTGGTGTCACAACTATGAGTCAGAGTCAAAATGACAGTCCATGGAGTGGTGACATGTGAATTCCCGATCAAAGAAAATGTTTAAGATGCAGCCATTAGCAGGTAAAGTGATGCGCACTGTCTTTTGGGATAGGAAAGGGGTGATTCTTCTGAATTTCCTGGAACCTGCATGAACCATCAACTCTGACCACTGCAATGTGATGCTGACTAAGCTGAAAGTTCGAACTTCCAGAGTCAGGCTGGAGAAGAAAGAAGACAACCTTTCTCTTGCAACACAATAACACCACACCCGATAGCAGTTTGAAGATTGTGGAGCACATTGCTAATCGTGGCTGGACTGTCCTACCACATCCACCATATAGTCCAGATTTGGCACCTTCTGACTTCCATTTGTTCAGGTCGATGAAAGATGGACTGCATGGGCAATGTTCTCCCAGCAGTGATGCTGTCACAGCAGCTGTGAAACAGTGGGTCACTTCCACTGGTGCAGAATTTGATGAGTGTGGCATGCAGGCTCTCATTCATCACTGATGAAAATGCACAGTTAATGGTGGTGACTATGTTGAAAAATAAGAGTTTTCTAGCTAAGAATTTGCACTATGAAACAGTGTTACTGCGCTCTTTGTATCTGTTGTAGTTTCCATGGATATAAGGAGGAGGCATTGCTTTTGGAGAGACCTCCATCTCAGTACAAGTATCTCACATTATAAGAAAAAGGTCAGTAAAAACCAAATCTCTGGAATGAAAAACAGAATCTCCTTGGCTGTTCATCAAACAGTTTAAGTGTTTGTTACAACACTGTCTCTATCTCAATTAATGAGATAGAGGCTGAAAAGAAAGAGTGCCAAGCTGCGTGGAGCCCACACTGCCTCCTTTCCTTAAAAGATTATTTAGATAAACAACTGGGAGAGTGAGGAGGAGGAAACAATGCTGGCAGAGAGCTTAAAATTTACTACAGCTCTGAAGCAGCAACAAGATATATATTATCTACTGTCCTCCACAGATTCCTGACTGTCATACAGGTCCTGATTTGGCATTCCTTGCACAGCCAAAACTTCCACCAGTGCCACTGGGTGTTAAGTACATGCAATAATACAAGGACAAACTCCAAGGTACTGTTGCAGTTGCATACAACTTTGTGTGCCCACAAGAAAACACACAGCAGAACATAAGATAGAGGGGTGATTAGAAGAAGTTGATGGTCTTCCTAAGTCCTTTTTTTGTTGCACCTAAATTATGCTGATGTTGTTTTTGTTGGTTTTGCTGCTACCAAAGAGGCCTGAAAAGGACAATGGCATATTGTTTTCATATGTCTTTTCAGCAGGTATTGCTGGCCTTGCTTTCACATCTTGCTCTCACTTCTGCAGTCCCTTTGACGTTGGGCAAGAACCCGATCCTAAATTAGAAACTATACGTAAGCTTAGAGTCTCTAGATTGGACAAGAGTAACCATGGGTAGGTCATGTTTTCTGAATGCAAGCTATTTTTTAGGAGATTTACAGCTCAGTACAGTATGAAACCCCCAAGACCATATATTCAGCTTGGAGTCTTGTTCCCACTTTTAACAAAGACTGGAATTACAATCTCAGGTCTGCATCCCAAGAAAATCCTGGCATCTCCATCAGTACCAACTGTTAATAAACAATCAAATAAATAAATAAATAAGAGTAGTAACAAAAGGAAATTTAAGTTCTGAACAGGCAAAGGAAATTTTTGCCAAGTGCTGCTTTTGAAAGTGCTATTATCATCTCATATTTCTAATACAGCTGCAAATGAAAGTTCAGCTAGGTCATTTTTCAAGGTCAGCTCAGCATTTGCTGTAATTTCCAACAGTTATTTGCTATAAATAATGGACTTTCTAAGCTCATTCTTACAAGCTGGAATTTGCTTTATAAAAAAGGAGATGGATAAGAAAGTGCAGAATAGCTCTGCAACAATGCAAGAAATTTCATGGGATGGGAGGGGAGGAGAAACAACTCTGAACAATTAAACACATTAAGAGGGATATTTAGGATGTCCCTCTTTAAATCAAACTTCTGCAGGTCATTCTGCATCAGAGCAAGAGAGCTAAAACAGCCAGGTAAAACTGCAAGTTTCTACTGTGTCAGTATGTCAGAGAGAGAATAAAAACATTAGAGCTCTACTTGAGGAAAACCTTTGCAAAAATGATTAAAAAAAAAAAAAAACAAGGATGACTCAGACTAAAGCAGAAATCTGAAGCAAATTTTAAACTCCAGGAGTATTTCAGAGTCTCATTGGTTTTGGTATGTCTCTGTGTGTGGATTGTAGCAGAAAGCAACCTGGTCTCTAAAACTGCTTATGGACTGGCACTTCAGTCATACTCTTGACCCTCCTATAGTGCTGGATATTACAACACATTGTCCCAAAACAAAGCTACATGCTTTCTCTGTATCAATGTCCCAAAGAGTCAACCGCAAGCCTAGGTGCCTACCTTCATAGAGCTGTGCATACTGTGGGAAGCCAGCAGCTCGCAGCCAGTCACAAGCTTCCTTGGCCTCGATTTCTGGAAAAGGACAGAAACAAAGCACCCTCCCATTAGTCACAGAATCACAGTCGTTAAAGTTGGAAAAGATCATTAAGATAATCTAGTCCAACCATCAACCTATCATCACCACACCCACTAAACCATGCCATCTGCAGAGCAAAAACCTCCTCCCTACCACTTCCATTGATCCTGTCACAAAGTAAGCGTAAAGATGCATTCACCATTCAGCAACTTTGAACGGAAGCTCAAGTCTGCTTATCTGAGCTTGCTTCTCTTCACATATCCTAGCATTCACCTGTAATTTCTCAAAAGGTCATCATTCGACAGGCACAGATGAAAACAACAGGAATTACAGATCATTCTGCACAGGATTTGTTAATGCTAGAGACAGCAGCACTGCAATCAACATGAGTTTTTATTCAACAAATCTTATGATCCTCTTGGTGTAGTTATTCTGTCTTGATAGAAATTCCTTGTATAGCCATGTGCTTTAACATCTTATAGATAATACTGACAGCCCAGGAACAATTGACACACTGTACCGCAGTAGGTATTTACTGCCCAGCAAGAACTTAGTTCCACTAGAGATCTTCAAGGTATTTGTGAGTGCCTTGGTCTATTACAGGAAAGCTAGTGAAACTTTCCCTCTCACTGCCCAAAACAGCATGCTGCAAAATGAAATTATTCACATATGTAACACCAAAAGAAACATTCCAAACATAGGCTATATGAGGCTATGAATAAATTGTACATGAATTCATTTGTTACCTTATAGACACAGAAATAAAGAAAATGTTATCTCATTAGCTCAGAAACCAGGAAAACACACAGGGCATTTAGGGTATTTGCCAAATGTTGAGGAAAGTGATTGGGTTAATTCTGTTCTAAAAATTCAAGAAAGTGCTCCTGGGAATTTAGTTCCCTGCTTAGAACAAGCAGACAGCAAACAATCAGAAACTCTTTATGTTCATTTGGCTTTGATTATATTCACTCTTCCTGATGAACCAAAACATAAAAGCTTCATTATGTCCAACTGAGTAGACAATTTTGCCACCTACTTGGACAGGTTATCATTGCTACCTGCTGCAAAAACTTTGCAGAGTTCAATACAATTACTCAGAATACAAGCTACTGCATATAGGTGAAGAGCCAAACACAACATAAGCAAAACAACTTGACTTTTTGGCACGTTATGAAATATACCCTGTGAGACACAGGTATTCAAAATTAAAATCAGATGAAAGAGCAGACACGTTTTAGGGTCTTTAAAATGATGGCAGTGCCCCCCTGATTTTCCAAACAGCTACACCAGGGTTAAAGTATTTGTGCTTTTCCAGACTGCTTTGCTAAGATACATATCCAAGTCAAGGGGTTAAGGTGAGCCAAAGCACAACATTCCATATAAATAAACAGCTAAAAACCTACTCTCGCTGGAATCAGGACAAGCAGGCATTTGTGTAACTCGTGTTTGCTTCACCTTTGGGTTATAGAACCACATGAGAACAAGCACGTACAGACACAGTGACTTAGCTACTCATTAAGAAAAAGCATTCTTCAACGCCAGTTGCAAGGAATTGTATAGCTTTGCACCAAGTTGTGTTTTAATTTTGGCATCTTTGGGAAGTACATGATAAAAAAAAAAAGCTACTAAAATGTATTCAAAACATGTACAGCAAGAACAGGTAACAGAATATTGCTATATCAGATGAAATGAAAACATTAAAGTAAAAAAAAGATTAATTTTTAAGACTGCTTAGAATAAAACATAGCATTTTACAGATCACATCTTGCAGAAGTGACTAGATTGAAAGAGAATTTTACCTGATTAAAAATTAAGTGATCTCCAATAACCACTATTTGTCTAAAAATGCAGCTATATGTTTGTAGCGCAATCAAAATAAGTGTCAGATTCCTTACTACTGCAGCGGCTCTTTCATGCGTTTAAATATTTGTTCAAAGGTCCTTTAACAAGTACCTTGGGTATATGATTTGGAAAGTATATCTAAAGCTAAAAAGTTAAGAATATGCATTTATCAGACTTTTCAACAGATCTTTGTAGAAACTATCTTTTCTCCAAATACATGCGCAAGTTAGGCGAAAGTCATATTTTATGGTCACTCAGGTATCAGTCGTTAGGACTTTCAAAGCATATTTGCTTCCAAATGCTTTTGAGAATCCCCGAAGAAGTCCATCTAGGCAATGAAATACACTGTTTCCCCCTGGCTGGCCACAAGAGTTGCAGAGCAATAAAGCACCAGTGCACCTGTCCATCAGCTAGGCTAGGTAAACATAATTTCCCATGACAAGCATATTTCAGGAACACCTATCACAGTCTAATAGCAATAGGACAAAGGGGAATGGTTTTAAACTATAAGAGGGGAGATTTAGATCAGATGTTAGGAGGCAAATCTTTACTCAGAGGGTGGTGAGGCATTGGCACAGGCTGCCCAGAGAAGCTGTGGATGTCCCATCCCTGGAGCTGTTCAAGGCCAGGTTGGACTGGGGCACTGGTCAGCCTGATCTAGCCTGATCTAGTGGATAGCAACCCTCCCCAGAGCAGGGGAGTTGGAATTAGATTGTCTTGAAGGTCCCTTCCAACCTAAGCCATTCTATGATTCAGATGAAAGTCCTGGCAAGCTGACATAGCTTACTATGGGCAAGGGCCTGGTCTCACTCCCTCCTCTCCAGCCTTGCAGGGCCACTTCCTGCCTAATGCTGGCCATGACAACAAAATCAAACACCCACGTCATTTAAAATCTTTACAATAACCTACAATTCAGTATATATTCTGCAAAAGAAATGTCCATTCAGACGTATGTACTGTCCTGCCTCCCGCCTCCAACAACAGGAGGTTCTTGTACAAAGAAACGCTGTCAAGAAAGAAACAGCACTATTTCTAAATGTTCTGATACACAAGAAATTCTCTTAGAAAGTAAAACAAAACAACAAAAAGAAGGAATACAATGAAGTCTTTATTCTTGGTGTTGTGTAAGCAAACAGCAGGCAAACGTGTTAAAGAGGAAACAGGAAATTTTTATTGGAAACAGCTTTATTTGCTAGTCCACTTCACAAAGCTGGTCTTCATGTTCAAATCAAGGGTTGGAGTTCCCTTTGTGTATGGTTGGGAACTATCAGTCCTTATTTACCCACTTCCTGGGGGATTAGAATGATACAACTCTTCCCCAAACCAGTGAGTGAAAATGGGAACTTCAAACTTCTTCTGGCTAATCTTGGTTCCTGACACTGCAAATGTGCAGATTCAATGTTTTATAGCAAAATTAAATCAATTCACAACTGGTTTTATACAGCAACTGCAGAAGAGAAAAATTTAAGATGTGTATCATCTTTAGTTGGATGGTACCTCCCTTCCCACTGAAAATAAAAAATCCATAGTTTGATGGTATCATGTCCTTTCAGGAAAAAAAAGAAAAAAAATCACAGCAGTATAGCTAGGACTAGCAAGATCAAGTCACAAGTTAGAAGGATGTTTTGTTTTTCTGTTCTTCCTTGCTTTTTGTTTCCATGAAACAACATGCAACTTAAGCAACAGCTCTTTCAGGGTCTTGAAGAAAAGGTGCAAACCAGATGTATCTTTGTACAGTCATGAATTGGCTTCATTTTCACCTAAGTGCTAAACATCATATGAACAGTTCTTCCAAGCAGATGGTTTCCTATTGCCTCAGCTCAGACACCTTTATGGCTATATTAACACCTCCACAAATCAGTTCTACTCATCTCACCTTCTGGCTCTTTTAAGAGAGTAGATTGTAAAAGTCTCTAGTTAGATTGGTCAAATCAATACTGTTAAAATAAAATCCAAGCTAAAATGGACTTCCACTGCTGAAGGCCCCTCTCCAATGCCATACCTAAGAACCAGTTTGTTTGGGATTCTTCTAGGTCTTAAATTTTGACCAGGTCATTCTAGCTGAAATTCACCATTTTCTATTTTTTTCAGAAGAAAGTGAAAAAGAAGATAAAATTTGAATACAAAAGCATTTTCTTGCTCTAGCTTGCATGAGTGATTCTCTCCTATGCAGCGCAGACAATTTGAATTCTTACCACACATGATAGCAATGAAACCATTTGCTCCTTGCTGAAATGCAAAAATCTCCAACTGCCTGATTGTTTCCCAATGCTCCCATTTAATGGCTGCACTCTTTTTTTCTGTTTATATCAGAAACTGTCCCTACACATCATGTCCCTCTGAAATTTCTGGTGCTTCACTAAATCGATGTTCAATTCTGAAACACCGTCCTGAGTGAGCTATCAAGAATCTCAGCACCACTCAGTATCATATTTAAGGCCAGCTGTAGCTCAGATATGAGCAATTTTCTTCTTTGGGTAGAATTCCACTGCCCAAGTACAAGCAATCATTTTTCCAAGTGCTTGAATTGCATCCCTGACACACAAACTGGATTCCCAGCTCCAGACTTGAACGAACTATTCCAACCACTCAGTCTACATGACTGAGTGATACATGAACATGGGTGTGAAATCTGAGACAAACCTGGAACAAACACTATGGCAACTGTCTACAAACAAAACTGGTTTAATTTGTCATATGCCTGCAGTTCTTTAAAATGTGGACAGTATGACTTCTGAAGACTTAGCCTGTTATGAATCCATGAGCCCATATGACTTTCACTTTGAAGATGCGCTACTGTAGCTTGATAATAATTAAATGCCTTTTCACAAGTCTGTTTTTTCTTGGAACAATACAGTTAAATATTCCTTAGGCAGTATTATTAAGTTACTGCTCCACACCTTTCAGGAAACGAGCGCTTCACTGAAGAAAGCAAACATTTAATTAATGAAAGAAAACATTTTGTAAGGATAATACCCTTAAACACTGTAATTTGGTAAGTTTGTCAATAAATATTCAACCACTGAAAGCTAGAGAATTTGAGAATCTCATTAAAAGCTCTTGCCAAGTTTCTAACACATTTGGAATCTCCTTATTCTACATGATTACTTACATCACTATTTTAAAATATTAGTCAGACACATTCAATCCAGGAAGGATTCATCCCTTGAAGAACCAGCGAGTCATAGAAAATATATAACAGGCATGGATTTTGTACTGATGATGAGCTTGCAGGTTTTGAATCACAAACTAACCACCTTCCTAAGAGGGTCTCTTTCTTCTTTTCACCTTCAAAGCTCAATTTGCACTTTTCAGTAGCGGCCAACTATTTTGGTATGCTCCTGCACATCTTCATGCTTCAACTGATCTTTTATAGTTGAGTGACATATGCTGCAATCTCCACTTTACCTCAATAATCAATTCAAGTGAATATGGATGCACACAATTTAAAGAAAATATTTCTTACCAAGAAGTTTCTGGGAGGAAAATAACTTCTTGAAAGAAACCATATATGGCACCAAATACTGCTTTCTAGTCACAGAAGCCCTGGAAAGAAGTGGTGGTGGGGAATGTTACTCAAATATCTCTCAGCTATGTGATGATCATTGAAGAAACACTGTTAAACACGGGAATGGCTTTTTCAAGTTAGGGAGCCTTGCAGCAAAACAGAAACTATCCTGCTGATGTTATATATAAACCACAGGACACTGGGAGAAGAAACAGAATATGTTTGGAATTTGTGTGGGAACAGATGAAGAAGGAGTATAAGGAAACAGATGTTTAAGATCATATATTGATATTTTCTTTGAAAAAAAAAATCAGGAAGCTTGAACAATTTTTTACATCTGAGCTTTTTGAAAGAGCAAATGTCTTGACTCTACTTATGGAGTTTAAAGTTTGATTATTCCCTTAAACTGACTTAAAAAATATATATATCTTTATATATCTGTGTGACTGGTTTCCAAAATATCAGAATAGATGTCTGTTGGCTGCATTTAATTTTCCTTCCTACCAACTGTAGCAGGTTACATAACACAGTAGCTTTTATTGCACATCAATCCTCTTGGCAAGCCCAGGAAACACAATGCCGCTTCTGTGAGTCAAAACCTAATTAACTTGAATCTCCTTTTCATAGTCTTCAGCATATTGAAATCAGGTTCACGGTCCTTTCAATTACTCTTAACAATAACTAAATATCTAAAATGAGACTTCTTTCTCAAAGTCCCATCAGCCACCCCCACCCCTAGGAGGTCTTCACTGCAACAAGAGGAATAGCAGTGCCTCATGGCACTTACCATCAAGTACACTGTAAACCAGGACTGTGCACTGTAAATCAGGATCACTATTTATTTTAAATGATTTTTACATATAGAGAAAGATTAAAAATTAACCTTGTTTAAACAAAACAAAAACTTTCCTGCCTAAGAACAATTTCTTTTATTGATTAAAGATGGTCTTCTCCCATTCATTTTTAAAAGGTTCAGAAATGAAGAGGAATAAGATGTTAAGTGACTTAAAAAAAAAACTCTTAAGAAATAATTGGGCACGTGGGTTGTTTATCTGGCCTGATTAACACAGGGTGGTCTTGGAGGAGGATTATTTGGGGCAGAGAAAGCATTTAGCCAAATCCTCTGAAGGAGGTCATGTTGACAGATTCCAGAGTGAGAAAAGAATCCTCCTCCAAAGATTGGGAAACAGCAGATGACTTTAACCTCCTCTTCCCTCAGAGATGACTTGGTGAGAATGGCCTTTGAACAGGGATAGAAGGGTAGACATTAACCACCGTGACTCCCAAGCACGGCACCAGCACCCTCTCAGAGTCTGGGCCACCTGTTCAGATCTAGGAAAGAATAGTGGGTGTGAGGGCAGATATGAGCTGCCCAATGGCTCACAGTAGGCTTTATTCAGTTACTTTCAGATTGTTCAGATTCAATCTCAAAATCATCAGCACATGTAAGAAGAACCATCTGGGAAAAGGACCTCCTTTGCACCATAAGCATTCAGTGCTCACTCCAACAATGACCCCATACAGGGATGGGTATGGTGGATGGTACAGTACTAGATATAAAGGTCAGAAGCTCCAGGGGCAGTGGCACAGACAAGCTTAAAGCTCGTAGTGCCCCAGCTGAATGCTCATTTCCCTTAATCAACACGAAAGGTGCAAAACTGGATTTTCCCAAAACAATCATAACTGTTACGGAGAGTTACAAGCACCTAGACCTGCGGATTCACAGGGTCACAGAAAGAACTTCCCCAAAACACAGGAATGCAGAGGGTATATTTTTCTTAATTCCAGGTCTTCCACAAGGAACAAGAATGGGTTAGGCACGGTTTGACCTTCCCAATCTCTGGCTTAAGTGAATGCTCTTCATGCATCTCCTCAGGAAGTTCTTTGCACAGATTGAGAAGTACATGTGAATGGAGAGGTTTATCTACATATATAACATAAATATATTTAAAACCAAGCCTAAGGAATTCTGCACCATTTTGGACTTAAAAAAAAATTCACCACCAGCAATAAGTGGGCCATCATATTGTGTCATTATTAAGAGAGAGTCTGGATAACATTTTTCCTGATCCTGTCCAGTCTAGCACAGCACTTCACAAGGGAAACAAATGACAATATTTGAAACTATTTCCCCCTCATGAATAACAGGGCTCAGCATGCTCTTCCAAAGAAGAAGAGGTGCTTCAGAAAAGTGTGTAGTATTACAAGTAACTGCCAGATAATGAAAATCAGAGAATTACAGCTAACTGGTTAACACAAGAATGACTTTACTGCTGCCAGTTATGCCAAGTGGCATCATACTGTGTTAACAAACATATGGATTTCAAAGGTTTGCTGTGCAGAAAAGGGTATTAATTGGTATCAGGAAGCATGGCCAAGTAAGAGTCCAGGGAAAAGAACCAGAAAGTTCCAGCCATGCCCCTTTCATGGACTTGCTCACAGTGGTTATTTTTTTCCTTTAAAACAGGGGAAGGAGGAGGAGGGAAACAAAAGAGAAAATAAAAAGGAAAAGAAGGAAAAACTTAGAAATACACCTGGAACTGCTGAAATTACCAGAATTACAGAAGTTTGGCATTCACTGCACAGCAAGAGAGAATACAGTGTTCAATAAGTCATGAAACACTGTGAAACACTGAGAATTGCAACTTATGCCAAACAGTATGATACTCAGTAAAGACATATGAATTATATGGGGGCATCATCTCCTAACCTAGTGGTGATCAAACCATCAAGTTTTCTGTGAACTGCAGATCATTTGATTGCTGTATTTCTGTAATATGCACAGGAAGGAAAAGGAAACATCTGAAGTTATTTTTATTTTCCCAAGTCTTCTGGTTATACTGTATGAATGTGAGGGTGGGTCTGGCATTGTATGAAATGTGTCAGGGTCCTTTTGCATAGCCTCATTTCCTTCTTCCTGTTGCTAGGAAGGATAGTTAAGCATGAAAAGCGCTTGTTTACAGTGTGGGACCATCCTGTTAAGCACATGAGCTCTCCACCTCCATCTCGTTTTCACCAGACAAGGGTGTAGTTGTGTTTACACTGAAATGACTAGCAAAATTCCAATCTAAGGGGATTTATAAGAGTAATTCGAATCTCTGAAGAAACCCAAATATAACACTCTGGGGTATTCTGACTAGAAAAGGAAAAAAAAAACAACCACCAAAACAACAAAAAATGTTATCATGCAAACTGCATCTCTAAATATTTGCAGAACTCAAATTCTCATGCTTGAAACAAATCATTGCCTAAAATGTAATGGATTAGAAAAGTAAAACTAAATCATCTCTCATATCCTAGGAACCCCAACATTTTGTGGTTGGACTTGATGATCTTGAAGGTCCTTTCCAACCTGAGCAATTCTATGATTCTATAAACAGCCTAGATTAGGCCATAAGGACAACCTCAGTTCTTCCTTCCCACCCTCGCACAGGACACAAGGTCCCTGGGGAGGCTCTGTGCCCAGCACTGCCCTTCCCTGGGCCCAGCAGCATGGGCTGGGGAGATCCTGGCTTGAGAATTAACAAATCCTAAACTGGATCTATGCAACAGATTCAGAAAGAAAAGCAAAAAAAGACGGTGTGATATTCTTGCTTTTAACTACTATTTAGAAATAGAATTTAACAACAGCTCCATTCAGTTAAAAAAAAAAAAAGCATCTGCATTTCCCTTTCATAATAACTTGATTAACAAACCAAGTTACTTTAAAGGAAGATAAAGAGATCAGAGGTCCCAGAGGTTACAAAGGTAGCGCCAAATGCTTTGATTCCTTGACCTTGTAGATGAAAGGAGTTCTCCCAAACAGCATCTACATCTTCCTTTGGCTCGGCTCTGCTCCACAATCAAAGAGCCTCAGCCCTAATCACGATTTCGCAGGCAAACTGGAGCAGTAACCTGAACCCATATGTTAGAGGGACACAGCCTCACTTCCCGGCCACCTGGATCTCTTTGGGCAGAGCAGATGCCCGCAGGATGCCGCCGAGGGCACCTGGAGGGGAGGCAGTGTGGCACCAACACCATGTGCCTGATGGGTGCTTCATCATCTGACACGGACCAGACTCATGCTCAAAGGCTCACACAGACTCTGCCTGGCCATTGCCTACCTACAGATCACTAGGAAAAGCATTAAAATATAACCTGACCAGAGTAGTGCCACTGGTCTGACCCTGAGAACTTCTTCAAACAGATCGTGCTTACTCTTGGAAAAAAGAAAACCATCTCTGACTGATGACTAAGACAGAAATACATTCCTTGGTCTTTTAATTCACATGTCGTATGCAGTGTGACACATCAGACAGACACTTCTGACCCAGCCACAGATATTGCTCTCATGCAGTTATTTGTTCAATATTTTTATTTTCCCAAGGAGAACCGAGGGGTGAGGGAATGGCAGGGGCTGAGAGGGAAATGAACTGTTATACCATGTGCGCATCCATAAGTAAGCGCCCTTGATTGGAAAAAGCGCCCAGTGGCCTAATGGCAACCCATCACTCAACAGCTTCACAGTGGTGGTGGAAATCAAGTCACTGCCAGCTGAGGTGGGGGTGAGGTTGCGGCCGCCCCCGGCTCGGGCCTTCTACTGCCCGTGGGGCGGGGGGCGATGCTCCCCAGGGATCGAAGCCCCGGCTGTCTGTGGGACATGCTGGCGGTCACCGGGCTCCTGGTGGCCACCGGGTTCATGTGACGCACGGCTTCAAAGGCAGCGCAGCGCTTCCCGGCTCGTAAGCACGTCCGGAAAGAAAAGTTAAAAAAAAAATGTAAAGGAAAAAGAAAAACAAAAAGAAAAAGAAAGAAAAAAAGGAAAGGAAAGGAAAAGGAAAAGAAAAAGGGGAGAGAGAAGCATAGAAAGCAAGACTTCGTTACCGCTGCGCTGCCTTGAGAGCGGACGCCCTGCAGCCCCAAACCCCACCGCATTGCCCCAGCCCAGCCCAGCCCAGCCCAGCCCCGGCCCGACAGCACCCCATCACCCCTCCGAGCTTACGCGTCAAGATCATGATGTCCCGCCCGCCGCGGAACCTCCGCGGACACCCAGCTCCCTCGCTGCTGCCTCCGCGGCGACGGCTTGCAGCTGGCACGGCCGCCCGGCCCCGCACCGCCCCCGCCTCGCTCCGCCCCGCTCCGCCCCGTCCCGCTCCTCGGGGGCTGCCCCACCGCTTCTGTCGTGATCGATGCTCGGGGCAGAAAGCAAATACAAATCTGCACAGCGACTTCTGAGCGCCTGCGAAACTGTCAGCGTGGAAAGGAGTGCTGTGAAATTTTTGGAAATAGCTGGGTCCCGTCAAAGATTACGATTGGTTCATATTCCTCCAAGACAACTTCATATTTTACACTCTCGGCTGTTATTCCAAGTTTCAGTTGTTGTTTCTGTGCTATGATCTGTCAGATAGAGTATGTATGGTGTGGTGCCTAGGCAGGCAATTTGCTGGAGAATAACCATCTCCCCCTCCTACGGGCTGCGAGCGGCGGCCAGTTGGCCATAGCAGTATTGTTTCTGGAAACCCCTACACAGCTCCAGGTCATTAATTTACTTTAATAGCCCTGAAGAAGATGGAGCTGCACTATATCTTCAAGCCTGACTTTACATACATTGCCCACTCAATCCATCACCTCTTCATATCTGAGCTTCAGCTCCTTTTGGCACCGCCAGGCTTACCTGACTGCCTGTTGTAGGCAATGGTTACGTGCTGACAAGGTTGGTGGGGTCCGTGCAATGGGAATTCTTGGCTAACAGGGAGGGCAGGCACACGCTGAGCCCCAGCTGTCTAACAGACAGGGTAATCCCACCTAATTGGCTTTGAAGCTGCCCTCATTGTCTCCACTCTTAGGTACTCGGTAGACTGGGAAGTGACAGAATAGTCATGCAAGGGATGGAGAAGGCTGGTTGTGGATTGTATGTGATTCCTCAGACTCTGAGCTCCAGAAAAGAGAGAAATTCAGTTGTTCCTCCTATAATCATCCTCAAAAGGAAGAAAAACCAGAACACCACCAAGCTGCACAAAACGTGGGAAAGCAGTGCTGGTGCAGAGGTGCTTCCACTGCAGCGATACTGCTGGAAGCAGAAGCCCACAGCATGTCAAGTTAATACCCATGGTAAAAAGCAGAGCTGTTGCTGTAAACACTGCTTCCTGGCCCAAACCTGTATCCCTGACTGGGAAGCTGCTGTACACGACCCACGGGAAGCTTTTGAAGAAGGAGAGAATGGACCTTTGCTCTGCAGCAAAAATAAATGGAAAGGGTTTGGAGGACTTTGGCAGTGTGCAAGGGAACTGAAAACTGGAAGCAGGCGAGTTTTGTGTGAGGATGAGCACACAGATTGTGAGTACGGGCAAATGTGGCGCAGGCACAGGGAGAAGGGAAGCTGTCAGGAGTTCAGCCCAGGGTTATCAGCTTCAACTCCACCACTTTCTGGAGTTGCAAATGAATGGTGATGATGCCAGAACACCATATGCTCTCCTGTTCTGCTTGCAGAGCTAAGCAGCTCCCCCAGCCCAGGGGGAACTTCCATCCTTGTGTGGTGTCTGTGGATGTTCTCAGTGTGGTGTCTGTGGACGATGGAGTCGGGGAGCCCTCTGATGGAGTGGTGTCTGTGGGATATGGCTCGATAGACGCTGGAGGATTATCACTGACCCGGATTAGATTCTTGCTGCTAATCTGAAAGAGAAATGCTTTGATTCTAGTTCGTTATCAACCCCTGAAGACATGCAGTCTCTCTGGCTTGCATTTTAACTAGGAATTCTATGGGGCTGCTTAAGCAGGCATGCTCTCAAATGAAAAGCAAGGCACCAGTCTGGCATTCACTGTAAAATGTACTCAGAGGAGCATTCCACCTGAGGCATGGGTGTCAGCGGGCGGCAGCCCCCCCAGTCACTCAATGGGCTGCAAGAAGCATTGTGAAATCAGCACAGCTTTGGTCTGTAATTTTTTTAGTTCTCAAACTGTGGCTCTTCAGCCAGCAGGCAGCTTCCTGACAGAGATGGGACCCCATAGGCAGCCTGCCTAGGAGGACTGTTTCTTGTTATCCTTAATGCAATCAATGAGCTTGTGTTGGATGCTAAAGCAATTGTAAAGACTTGCCTGACAGGCACAATTATTCACTTTAGAAGGTGAATTCTCCTTCTGTTGTAACTGCATAAGGGAATGATTGGCAGGACAGCACCTCATAAGAAGGGCCTGATTGTCCTTTTTTTCCCTTCAAGGCCCAGATGCCTCAATAGCTGACTGTGCCCTCCTTCTGGTGCTCTCCAGCAACTGGCACACAGCGGGCAGCCCTGGTACAAGTGCGGGACTGTCAGAGAGGCAGTGGCCATTCCAAGCTGCTGTGAATGTCTTCTGAGCAGCATGATGGATTACAGTGCAGTTCTAGTTTCCAGGCCTCTGGCTCTGGACTGGGATTCACTGGGGTGTGTGTGTGCAGCATTTCCACACCCCCAAGGATCTCCCTGTTCCAGCTATTGTCAGGGAAATAATTAAGCTTGCATTTTCTAGCACTTGACTTTACTTAAAAGTAATTATTTAAAGGAGTCTTTAATTGCTCAGACCTCTTGACAAAGAGTGTTTGCACTATCACTTCTTAGAGATAAGCAGCGTTACTGCTCCTTGCTCTCCATGGAGGAAAGCTATTGCTTCACACAGGAGAGAATCACAAAATGAAAGAAAGCTTCTTCCTAAAGTACTTGTTAACAACATACTCAGGAAAGTGCACATTACATACATGGGGCATAAACATAGGTGCTGCTCTACTGCCAGCAATAGATGGATCCTCTGTTCCAGATATCTTTCTCTAGAAATAACCAGAATTAGATATATTCCCAGCTCATCACGTCTGGGGAGCTGTTACTTGTGTTGATCCCAGAAAACACTTTGTTTTTTTTTCTTTATTTTACCAGTAAATAATAAAGAAATAATCTTGTCTTATGCTTTGTGATACATGTAACTGACTATTTAAAAGGAGTGATCAGTGAGCTCCATAGTTTTGTATCTTTTGAATGCCGTAGAACAACACAAGTTCAACAGTTCAGGCTGAAAATGAAATCAGCAGGTTCACACTATACTGAAGAAAGGCTATATTATATGGATGCAGAAAAGGATAAGAAATAAAAATTACACCAGTGATGTTGTTCAACAAAGAGATACAATCTGGTAAAGTATAAATAAAGAGAAACTGAAAAATGAGAGAGAAAATAAATACTTTCATTGCATTTAAAATATGGAGAGTAAGCTCCTTAGCTTCAATGGAATACTGCTGGTTTATAGGAATTAGTAGAGATGAGGGATGTCTTTCCATATTGTTTTCAAGACACTTCCACTGGTGATTATTTTTTGAAGGCTGAAGGATTTTCTAGCGTTGATGAGTCTGCCTTCAATTAAAGATTAGCTTAAAAGTACAAGATTGTTAAATTAGTAATAAATTCATAAATTAAATTGTTAAATTGTTAAATTAGTAATAAACTCATAATCAATCACTGCTGAACCTGAAATCATCAGGACTAAAACCTAAGGGATGAAATCCTGATTTCCAGACACCTCTGCATGCATGTGGTGGAAGTAGCTATACCAATGAGACCTGGTGGGCATGCAGGCCACAGGGGACCTGCCCTAACAGATGGCTCTAACACAACTTTCTGCTGAGGCATCCTCCCTATGTGGCATTTGCCTTGGTGGCCTCATGGCAGCAGAGCTCCATAACACCAGGAGCACTCAGTGACATTTCAGTGGTAAGAACCACTTTTTGTACGTCATTCTATGTTCATGCATGACATCCAGTCTGATGAAGAAAAAAGGTCAGCTTTCACAGAGACAACAGCACTCTCCATGAAAACAAGATGTATGATGCAAATTGCCCACTAAAATAGATGAAAACAGAAAGACCATTGCCTTAAATATGTCAAAACTGTTAAAAATTGGTTTATGAAGCAGCTGTGTTGTTATAATACAAATGAGATGCTTGACTTTTCAGCAGGACTCCCTGAACAGACCATGTCAGCCACACAGTGCCCAACTGGGGCTGCAAAGAGCAGAAGGGTAGAAAATCTTTTCTTTTCTTTT